>NC_143168.1:7377715-7684834 GCF_047325235.1 Durio zibethinus | reverse complement strand
GATGTGCTTGAACCCACCTACCACCCGTTCGATCCCCAATTTGTGCATCCTGCCTCTTTGGTCGGCTGAGCGTCCGCACGCTTGTTTTGTGGGTTGACTTAGGCATATGGAGTTCATCCCCAGTCTAAGCATACGGAGTTCATTCCCAATCTAAGATCAGACCAGATCGAGGCTTGCAGCAGCAGGATCGACAGTACGCAGGGGGGATCGAGCCTATCCCCTACTTGTGCATTCTGCCTCTCTGGCCGACTGAGCGCTCGCACGCCCATTTCATGGGTTGGCTTAGGCATAGGGAGTTCATTCCATGTCTAAGCCCTAGCCGGACCGAGGGTTGTGGTAGCAAGATCGGCAGCAGGATTGGCAGCATGTAGAAGGGGACCAGGCTGATCCTCGGCTTGAGCATTATGCCTCTTCCACCGACAGCACGCAGATGGGGACTGGGTCGATCCCCAGCTTGCGCATTATGCCTCTCCAACCGGTTCAGCACCCGCACACTCATTTTGTGGGTTGACTTAGGCATACGGAGTTCATTCCCAATCTAAGATCGGACTGGACAGAGGGTTACGGTAGCAGGACCAGCAGCAGGATTGGCAACACGCAAGGGGGGACTAGGCCGATCCCCGACATGCGCATTCTACCTCTCCGGCCGGTTGAGCGCCTGTACGCTCGTTTCGTGGGTTGGCTTAGGCATAGGGAGTTTATTCCATGTCTAAGCCCCAGCCGGACCGAGGGTTGTGGCAGGAAGATCAGCAACAGGATTGGTAGCAAGACCAGCAAGTAGAGGGGGACCAGCCTGATCCCCGACTTGCGCATTATGCCTCTCTGGCCGGCTGAGCACCCGCACGCTCGTTTCGTGGGTTAACTTAGGCATACGGAGTTCATTCCATGTCTAAGCTCATGGAGTTCATTCCCAGTCTAAGATTTTGAGCCATGGTGCACATACTGGGCTCGGGCATGTGCTGGTGCCGCATTTTGTTTGCCCGAGGCACCATCGCCGGAGCATTACTGGAGAGCCTAACCGACGGCATTAGGGGTTCCGGCGATTGGGGGGGCCAGGCAGGTGTGTGCACATGATGTGCGATGGGTGCTAGTACTTGGCCCTTATATTGGCCCGTTATCCTTCATCAAACCTCGAGAACTCACACCCCCTTAAAGAGCATTTGAGATTTTATAGGTTTGCTGCCAGTAGCCATTAAAGTGTCTAAAATGGGGACACTTTTTTCAAACGGTTACAAAATCTTCTCCACTTCGATTTTTTAGCTGAATTTTTTTGTTCATGCCAACAAAAATACAAGGATCACCTCTATCAAATTTGGGGACAAAACTCTTTCTAAAAAAATTTAAAAAAATCCCGAACCGTAAAAAGTTTCAAAAATCATGAAAAATAGAAAACGGGTCGTCTTGCCATGAAACTTCACAAGAAGGCTTAGGGGACCATTGTATGAATTTACAAACCATAAAAATGGCATTGGCGTGGCAGAAATATGAAGATGTGCTTGAGCCCACCTACCACCCGTTCGATCCCCAGCTTGCGCATCCTCCTCTCTGGTCGGTTGAGCACCCGCACGCTCGTTTCGTGGGTTGACTTAGGCATACAGAGTTCATCCCCAGTCTAAGCATACAGAGTTCATCCCCAGTCTAAGCATACGGAGTTCATTCCCAGTCTAAGATCGGATCGAACTGAGGGTTGCAGTAGCAGGATCGACAGCACGCAGGGGGGACCGGGCCGATCCTCGGCTTGTGCATTCTGCCTCTCCAGCCGACTGAGCACCCGTACGTCCGTTTCATGGGTTGGCTTAGGCATAGGGAGTTCATTCCATGTCTAAGCCCTAGTCGGATCGAGGGTTGTGGCAACGGGACTGGCAGCACGCAGAGAAGGACCGGGCCGATCCTCAGATTACATATTATGCCTCTTTGGCCGGCTCAACACCCGGACGCTCGTTTCGTGGGTTGACTTATGCATACGGATTTCATTCCCAGTCTAAGATCAGATCAGACCGAGGGTTGCGACAGCAAGATCGGCAGCACGCAGGGGGGATCGGGCCAATCCCCGGCTTGCACATTCTGTCTCTCCGGTCGGCTAAGCGCTCACACGCCTGTTTCATGGGTTGGCTTAGGCATAGGGAGTTCATTCCATGTCTAAGCCCCAGCCGGACCGAGAGTTGTGACAGCGGGACTGGCAGCATGAAGAGGGGGACTGGGCCGATCATCGGCTTGCGCATTATGCCTCTTCGGTTGGCTCAGTGCCTGCATGCTTGTTTCATGGGTTAACTTATGCATACGGATTTCATTCCCAATCTAAGATTAGACCAGACCGAGGGTTGTGGTAGCAGGATTGACAGCACATAGGGGGGACCGGGCTGATCCCCGGCTTGTGCATTCTGCCTCTCCGACCGACTGGGAGCCCGCACGCTCGTTTCGTGGGTTGGTTTAGGCATACGGAGTTCATTCCATGTCTAAGCATACGGGGTTCATTCCCAGTCTAAGATTTTGAGCCACGGTGCACATGCTGGGCTCGGCATGAGCTGGTGCCGCATTTTTTTCCCCCGGGGCACCATCGTCAGAGCATCGCCGGAGAGCCTAACCGACGGCATTGGGGGTTCCGGTGATTGGGGGGGCCGAGGGGTGTGCGCACATGATGTGCAATGGGTGCTGGTACTTGGCCCTTATATTGGCCCCCTATCCCTCATCAAACCTCGAGAACTCATACCCCTTTAAAGAGCATTTGAGATTTTATAGGTTTGCTGCCAGTAGCCATTAAATTGTCTAAAATGCGGACACTTTTTTCAAACTGTCACAAAATCTTCTCCACTTCGAGTTTTTAGCTGAATTTATTTGTGCATGGCAACAAAAATACAAGGATCACCTCTACCAATTTTGGGGACAAAACTCTATCTAAAAATATTTTAAAAAATCCCGAACCGCAAAAAGCTTTGAAAATCGTGATAAATAGAAAACGGGTCATCTTGCCATGAAACTTCACATGAAGGCTTAGGGGACCATTGTATGAATTTACAAAACATAAAAATGGCATTGGCACGGCAGAAATATGAAGTTGTGCTTAAACTCACCTACCACCCGTTCGATCCTCGGCTTGCGTATTCTGCCTCTCCGATCGGCTGAGTGCCCGCACGCTCATTTCGTGGGTTGGCTTAGGCATACAGAGTTCATTCCATGTCTAAGCCCCAACCGGACTGAGGGTTGTGGCAGCAGGACCGGCAGCGGGATCGGCATCACTCAGAGGGGGATCGGGTTGATCCTCAGCTTGCGCATTATGCCTCTCTGGCCGACTGAGCGCCCGTACACTAAGTTCGTGGGTTGACTTAGGCATACGGAGTTCATCCCCAGTCTATGCATACGAAGTTCATTCCCAGTCTAAGATCAGATCAAACCGAGGGGTGCGGTAGTAGGATCGCCAGCACGTAGGGGAGAATGAGTCGATCCCTGGCTTGCGCATTCTACCTCTCCGACCAGCTAAACGCCCGAATGCCCGTTTCATGCGTTGGCTTAGGCATAGGGAGTTCATTCCATGTCTAAGCCCCAGCCGGACCGAGGGTTGTGGTAGCAAGATCGGCAGCACGCAGAGGGGGACCGGGCCGATCCCCGGCTTGCGCATTATGCCTTTTCGATCAGCTCAGCGCCCGCACGCTCATTTTGTGGGTTAACTTATGCATACGGAGTTCATTCCCAGTCTAAGATCGGACCGGACCAAGGGTTGTGGCAGCAGGATTGACAGCACGCAAGGGGGGATCGGGCCAATCCCCGGCTTGCGCATTCTGCCTCTCCGGCCGACTAAGTGCCCGCACTCTCGTTTCATGGGTTTGGCTTAGGCATACGGAGTTCATTCCCAGTCTAAGATTTTGAGCCACGGTGCACATGCTGGGCTAGGGCATGTGCTGGTGCCACATTTTTTTTTGCCCGGGGCACCATCGCCAGAGCATCGCCGGAGAGCCTAGCCGGTGGCATTGGGGGTTTCGGCGATTGGGGGGGCCGAGGGGTGTGCGCACATGATGTACGATGGGTGCTGGTACTTGGCCCTTATATTGGCCCCCTATCCCTCATCAAACCTTGAAAACTCACACCCCCTTAAAGAGAATTTGAGATTTTATAGGTTTGCTGCCAGTAGCTATTAAAGTGTCTGAAATGGGGACACTTTTTTCAAAGGGTCACAAAATCTTCTCCACTTCGAGTTTTTAGCTGAATTTTTTGTGCATGCCAACAAAAATACAAGGATCACCTTTACAAAATTTGGGGACAAAACTCTTTCTAAAAAAAGTTTAAAAAATCTCGAACCGTAAAAAGTTTCAAAAATCGTGAAAAATACAAAACGGGTCGTCTTGCCACGAAACTTCATATGAAGGCTTGGGGGACCATTGTATGAATTTACAAGCCATAAAAATGGCATTGGCACGGCAAAAATATGAAGATGTGCTTGGACCAATCGACCACCCGTTCGATCCCCGGCTTACGCATCCTGCCTTTCCGTTCGACTGAGCGCCAACGCACCCGTTTCATGGGTTGGCTTAGGCATAGGGAGTTCATTCCATGTCTAAGCCCCAGCCAGACTGATGGTTGTGGCAACGGGACCGACAGCACACATAGGGGGACCGGGACGATCCTGGCTTGCGCATTATGCATATCCAGCCGACTCAGCGCCCGCACACTCATTTCGTGGGTTGACTTAGGCATATGGAGTTCATTCCCAATCTAAGATCAGAATTAGTTGAGGGTTGCGACAGCAAGATCGACAGCACGCAGGGGGTACCGGGCTGATCCCCGGCTTGCGCATTCTGCCTCTCTAGCTGGCTGAGTGCCCGCACGCTCGTTTCGTGGGTTGGCTTAGGCATACGGAGTTCATTCCCAATTTAAGATCAGACCGGACCGAGGGTTGCGGTAGCAGGTCCAGCAGCAAGATCGACAGCACGCAAGGGGGATCGAGCTGATCCTTGGCTTATGCATTCTACCTCTCCGGTCGGCTGAGCACCCGTACGTTCGTTTCATGGGTTGGCTTAGGAATAAGGAGTTCGTTCCATGTATAAGCCCCAATCGGACCGAAGGTTGTGGCAGCAGGACCGGTAGCGGGATTGGCAGCACGCAGAGGGCTATCGGGTTGATCCCTAGCTTGCGCATTATGCCTCTCCGTCCGGTTGAGCGCCTGCACGCTCATTTCATGGGTTGACTTAGGCATACGGAGTTCATCCCCAGTCTAGGCATATGGAGTTCATTCCCAGTCTAAGATCGGATCGGACCGAGGGTTGCGCCAGTTGGATCGATAGCACGCAGGGGGGACCGGGTCGATCTTTGGCTTGCTTATTCTGCCTCTCCGGTCGGCTGAGCGCCCGCACGCCCATTCCGTGGGTTGGCTTAGGCATAGGGAGTTCATTCCATGTCTAAGCCCCAGTCGGACCGATGGTTGTGGCAGCAGGACCGGCAGCACGTAGAGGGGGATCGGGTCAATCCTCGACTTGCGCATTATGCCTCTTCGGCCGGCTCAACTCCCACACGCTCGTTTCATCGGTTGACTTATGCATACAGAGTTCATTCCCAGTCTAAGATCAGACCAGACCGAGGGTTACGGCAGTAGGATTGACAGCACAATGGGGGGGACTGGGCCAATCCCTAGCTTACGCATTCTGCCTCTCCGGTCAGCTGAGCGCTTGCACACTCATTTTGTGGGTTGGCTTAGGCATACGGAGTTCATTCCATGTCTAAGCATACGGAGTTCATTCCCAGTCTAGGATTTTGAGCCACGGTGCACATGCTGGGCTCGGGCATGTGCTGGTGTCACATTTTTTTCACCCAGGGTAGCACGCAGGGGGGATCGGGCTGATCCTCAGCTTGCGCATTCTGCCTCTCCTGCCGGTTGAGCACCCGTACGCTCATTTCGTAGCTTGGCTTAGGCATACGGAGTTCATTCCATGTCTAAGCCCTAGCCAGACCGAGGGTTGTGGTAGTATGACCGGTAGCGGGATCGGTAGAATGCAGAGAGGGATCGGGCTGATCTCCGGCTTAGGCATTATGCCTCTCCAATCGGCCTCTCCGGTCGGTTGAGCACCCGTACGCTCATTTCATGGGTTGAGTTAGGCATATGTAGTTCATCCCCAGTCTAAGCATACGGAGTTCATTCCCAGTGTAAGATCAGATCGGACCAAGGGTTGCGACAGCAGGATCAGTAGCACGCAGGGGGGATCGATCCAATCCCCAGCTTGCGCATTCTGTCTCTTCGGTCGGCTGAGCGCCCGCACGCCCATTTCATGGGTTGGCTTAGGCATAGGGAGTTCATTCCATGTCTAAGCCCCAATTGGACTGAGGGTTGTGGCAGCGGACCGGCAACACGCAGAGGGGGACCAGGCCGGTCCTCGGTGCCACGAACTAAGCTTTCTCTCAGCAAGCAATAGACTGTACAGCACTTGAATGGGCCTTCCCAACCAAGTTACCCTTCAATAGATCGATATCTGAACAAATAACCATAAGCCATGGTTAGTCCCAAGCATTCACAATAAGACATAATATATCGAGATCGATCTCAAGCACACACACAAGAAGGCATATTCGCATCGAGAAAAAGAAAAACACATCGAGGCAACAATCGGAACATTTAATCGAGGTGGGTTTTATTATAGTCGGGAATCGTACATCGAGACCTCCCACCATCATCAGGGCCAGGGGGTAGCCCTTAGTGGGTGGCCTAAGCTCGCATAGCAACTGGTGAGATAGCCCAACACTACGCTATCGGCTCACCCCCCCTAAAGAGCCTTAGAGATTTTAGAGCAATGCTACCATTAACCATTACAATGTTTGAAATGGGGACACTTTTCCTAGCACAAGGGATCTACCCGGCCATGGCCCTATACATGGGTGGCTTATGGCAACCTAAGTCCCGGTCATGGCCCTATACAAGGTTGGCTCATGACATCCTCCCCCACCTATTCTATCGGACGTCCTCGTCGACTTGCTGGCTTGAAATTCTTTGATCTTCCTTTGAAATCTCTGGAGGTCGTGTTCTCTCTCCCAGCTAGTTTCTTCTTGTCATAATCCCTCACACTTCACTAAGTACTCCCGAACTAGTCTTCGAGATATCTTGGTTTCCCTGTCAGCTAAGATCTCTTCGACTCGATGCTCTGAGGGTAGCTTCATGGTGATGCCGACTCTGGTTGGCTCCCTTTGGCTAGCATCTATAAGATCTACATGGAAAGGTTTCAAGTTGCTCACATGAAATACTGGGTGCACCTTCATCTACTTTGGTGGGTCGATTTTGTAAGAAGCATTCCCCACCTTGGAAAGGACCCTTACTGGACCTTCATATTTGCGTACCAGTCTACGATCTCTCTTTCTTAAGAACCTAGTTTGTTCAAGAACTAGTCGGATAAGAACCAAATCACCAACTTGAAATTGTTGAGCCCTACGACCCTTGTCTGGCCATTTCTTCATCCGCTTTGATGCTTTTTCCAGGTGGCTTGTGCAATCTATGTGTCTTGTTTCCACTCCTTACTGAGATTAAAGGCTCTCGGATTCTTTCCTCCATATTGTTCCAAGGAAGTGTGGGGTGGCCTTGGTAATTTTTTGGTGACCACCTCAAATGGGCTTTTATTGGTGGAAGAGCTTTTATTGGAATTAAAGCAGAGTTGAGCCATGTCTAATAATGAAGGCCAGTCTTTCTGATTGGCTTGAACAAAGTGCCTCAAGTATTCCTCTAATAATCCATTGAACCGTTTCGTTTGACCATCGGTTTGAGGGTGATAGCTTGAGGAGATGTTGAGTTGGGACCCCAATATCTTGAAAAGTTCTCTCCATAAGGACCCTGTGAATCTCGGATCTCGATCGCTGACAATGTTTTGAGGGAGGCCCCAGTATTTGACCACATGTTTGAACAATAGTCGAGCTGTGTCTTTTGCTGTGCAATACTTATGAGTGGGAATGAATTTGGTGTACTTAGAGAACCAGTCAATCACCACCAAAATAGCTCCAAGGGCACCAACCTTGGGTAGGCTCGAAATTAAATCGAGGGAGATGCTTTCCCATGGTTTGGCAGGTACTAGTAGTGGTTCAAGCATGCCTATAGGTTTCCTCATTTCAACCTTGTCTTGTTGGCAAATGAGGCAAGTCTTCGTATAGTCCATCACATCTTGTCGCATATGAGGCCAATAGTATCCCTGTTTCAATAACACCAAAGTGCATTGCTAGCCCGGGTATCCCACCCATAATGTGTCATGACATTCCCTCATCAGTATCTGTTTCAGACCTGCTACTCTTAGCACAAACACTCGAGGCCCCTTGGTCCATAAGATCCCATTTTCTTGCCATAAGTACTTGGACTTCCCTTCTTCGACTAGCTTCAGGATGGCACAATCTTGTGGGTTCTTCCCTAAGTGATCTCCAATCAACTTGTGAATGTCTGTAGTGGCTCTGCTAGCTGCCATTGGGGCAATTCTTCTAAGGGCCACTAAATTTGCTCACCTACTCAATGCATCGGCCACTTGATTGGTCTTTCCAGCAGTGTGCTCAAAACAAAAGTCAAACTCCGCTAAAAATTCTTGCCACCTAGCTTGTTTTGCCGTAAGCCTTGGTTGGGTGAGAAAATTGCTAACGGCTGCATTGTCTGTCTTCATGACAAAGTGTGAACCCAACAAGTAATGTCACCAAGCCCTCAAGCAGTGAACCACCACCAGGAGTTCTTTTTCTTAGGCTATATATTTCCTTTCAGCTTCACTTAGCTTCATACTTTCAAACGCTACCGGTTGATGTTGTTGCAAAAGCACTCCTCCAATAGCAAAATCAGATGCATCCGTCTGAACTTCAAAAGGCTTTTCAATATCAGGGAGAGCTAAGATGGGATCTTTCATAATAGCATCTTTCAATCCCTCAAAGGCCTCTTGGCACTCACTCGTCCAACACAATTTATGCTCTTTCTTCAATAGCTCCGTGAGGGTCATGGTCTTGCGAGAGTACCCTTCCACAAACCTTCTATAATAGTTGGCTAGTCCCAAAAATGAGCAGAGCTCACTAACGTTCTTCGGTGTTGTCCACTCCTTGATGGCCCTAACCTTTTCCATGTCCATTCGAATGTGGCCACGTTCGACAATATGATCGAGAAAATGGATTTGGATCTGAGCAAATGCACACTTCTCCCTTTTTACATATAACTGGTGGTCCTGTAATCTTTGAAGTACCTAGCGCAGGTGTTCTTGATGTTCTTCCAAGGTGGAGCTATATACCACTATATCGTCTAAATAAATGACTACAAATTTGTGTCATGGAATACCTGATTCATCAATGTGCAAAATGTGGCAGGAGCATTGGTTAGTCTAAAGGGCATAGCAAGAAATTTAAATGCACCATACCGTGTCACACAAGTGGTCTTTGGCTTATCTCCCTCAACAATTCTGACCTGATGGTAGCCAGATCTCAGGTCCAATTTGAAGAAGTACTTGGCCCGGCTCAATTGATCAAACAAGTCTGCTATAAGGGGGATGGGATATTTGTTTCTTACGATGACTTTGTTCAGGGCCCTGTAGTCAACACATAATCGTAAACTTCCATCATGCTTCTTCCAAAATAGCACTGGTGCTCCAAAAAGAGCCTTTGATGGTCTAATGAACCCGGCTTGTAGTAGCTCATCTAACTGTTTTCTTAGTTCAGCCAACTCTGGTGGGGCCATGCGGTAAGGAGCTCTAGCAGGGGGTTTCGCTCCTGGAAAGAGCTCAATTTCATGGTCCACTGTTCGTCGAGGGGGTAGAACCTTAGGCAACATCTCTGACATCACCTCTTTGAATTTTTCCAACACTTTTCCCACACAATCAGGTATTGGTTCTACTTTCGACCCTTCTTTGTAGATCGGCACAGCCACAAAAGAAGGTTCCCCTCTTTTTACCCCTTTCTTGAACTACAAAGCTGAAATCATTTTCTTCCCACTCTTTGGTAAGATGTTGGCTGGCACCACACATGGGTTTTCCCCTAAGAACAACAAGCAGCTAGCAACAGGGATAGGGATGACCTGAGCCAACATCATGAAGTCCAATTCGAGAACAACATCAAAGTCATCCATGGGGGAAACTGTAAAGTCTACCTTCCCTTCCCATGGCCCCAATCGGGTTGTCACACTCTTGGAGCTTCCACTAATCGTAAAGGCTGGCGAGTTGACCGCCTTCATTCATCCATAGTCTTTACTAATATGAAGACCACACCTTTTTACTTCTTCTGGTGTGATGAAAGTGTCGGTTGCACCCGTATCCACCATAGCCTTAGTGGCTTTCTCATTGATCGTCAAGTTCACATACATCAAGCCTCTACTCTGGTATTTCTTTATAGTGTTCAATTGGGTGCGGAGGGCATTGAAGAACTTTATTGAACCCATCCTGGTTGGCTCCTCTTCAGCTTCTTCAATGCTCTCTTGTGGTTTTATGAACTTTTGAGATAAGGTCCTTAAGGCATTAAAGGCTCCCCTGTACGGGCATTTTGCCACCCAATGCAGCCCCTTGCAAAGAAAGCAAGCTAGCGGTTGCCTAGGCTTGAAAATCCCTACATTGCTTGTCTTGGGTTGGGTGCTATCTCGATCAAAGGACCTCCTATCTGATCCTCCACTGAAGGGCCGGTCCAACCCGATCATCTTTCCCCCACTCCCAAAGTTGAAGCTACTGCCAGCTGATGGAGGATTTTTCCATTTTGAAAAGCCATCATTGTAATCGTGGAGACATTCAGCTACAGCCATGGCCGTGGCCACGTCTTGCACTTTCTGCCTTTGTAGTTCTATCCTTGCCCAAGGCTTGAGGCCCTCAAGAAAATAGAACATCTTGTCCTTTTCAGACATGTCTCGAATATCCAACATTAGGGTAGAAAAGCTCCTTACAAACTCTCGTACCGTTCCTGTTTGCACCAATTCTCGAAGTCTCTTTCGAGCCATATACTCCACATTCTCAGGGAAAAATTGGTTTTTCAATTCTCGCTTCAAATCCATCTAAGTCTTAATCGAGCACTCCTCATCGACAAACTTGGAGCGCCACCACAGCTTGGCATCCCCTGCGAGGTACATCGACACCATTGCTACCTTGTCTTCCTCTAAATCCGTGTGTACAGCTCGAAAGTACTGCTCCATGTCAAACAAGAAATTTTCAAGTTCCTTAGCTTCCCTTGCCCCCTCATAGCATCGAGGCTCCGGCACCATGGGCCTTTTTCCTCTTTCCATCAAGCTCGAACCCGATCTGGCCACAACCATTTGTAGGATGCTCACCTATGCTCTGAGCTCCTCAAACTTCTTTTGGAGAATGTTCAAGGCATCTCTAGCCTTTTCGCTCATGTTGTGGAGAGTATCGGACAACTCCCGCTGGGTTGTCTCGATCTCCCTCACTCGGTCTTTAGTTGCCATATGAGTTTTCATTACGGCCACCGCGGCCTCAAGTTCCTCAATTCTCTGTTGATGATTGGGTCCACCACTTGTGGCCATCTCATCCATTTTTCTAGCACTTCTCAACCGTGCTTTGATACCATGTGTCACAAACTAAGCTTTCTCTCGACAAGCAATAAACCATGTGACACTTGAACGGGTGCTCCCAACCAAGTCAGCCTTCAATAGATCGATATCTAAACAAATAACCATAAGCCATGGTTAGTCCCAAGCATTCACAATAAGACACAATATATCGAGATCGATCTCAAGCACACACACAAGAAGGCATATTCGCATCGAGAAAAAGAAAAAAACATCGAGGCAACAATCGGGACATTCAATCGGGGTGAGTTTTATTATAGTCGAGAATCATACATCGGGACCCCCCACCATCACCAGGGCCAGGGAGCAGCCCTTGGTGGGTGGCCTAGGCTCGCATAGCAACCGATGAGATAGCCCAACACTACGCTACCGGCTCACCCCCTAAAGAGCCTTAGAGATTTTAGAGCTATGCTACCAGTAACCATTACAATGTTTGAAATGGGGGCACTTTTCCTAGCACAAGGGATCTACCCGGCCATGGCCCTATACATGGGTGGCTTATGGCAACCTAAGTCCCGGTCATGGCCCTATACAAGGTTGGCTCAAGACACCTGGCTTGCATATTATGCCTCTCCGGTCGGCTCAGCGCCCGCATGCTCATTTCATGGGTTGACTTAGGCATACGGAGTTCATTCCCAGTCTAAGATCGGATCAGATCGAAGGTTACGGCAGTAGGATCGACAGCACATAGAGGGGACCGGGTCGATCCCCAGCTTGTGCATTCTGCCTCTTGGGTTGGCTGAGCGCCCGTACGCTCGTTTCGTGGGTTGGGTTAGGCATACAGAGTTCATTTAATGTCTAAGCATATGGAGTTCATTCCCAGTATAAGATTGGACCGGACTAAGGGTTGCGGTAACAGGACCAGCAGCAGGATCGGTAGCACGCAGGGGGGGATCGAGCTGATCCTCGACTTGCACAGTCTGCCTCTCCAGCCGACTGAGCGCTCGCACGCTCGTTTCATGGGTTGGCTTAGGCATACGGAGTTCATTCCATGTCTAAGCCCCAGCCGGATCGAGGGTTGTGGTAGTATGACAGGCAGCGGGATCGACAGCATGCAGAGGGGGACTAGGCTGATCCTCGGCTTGTGCATTATGCCTCTTCGACTAGCCTCTTCGATCGGCTGAACGCCCGTACTCTCGTTTCGTGGGTTGACTTAAGCATACAAGTTCATCCCCAATCTAAGCATACGAAGTTCATTCCCAGTCTAAGATCGGATCAGACCAAGGGTTATGGTAGCAGGATCGACAGCACGCAGGGGGGACCGAGCCGATCCCCAGCTTGCGCATTCTATCTCTCCAGCCAATTGAGCACCCGCACGCCATTTCATGGGTTGGCTTAGGCATAGGGAGTTCATTCCACATCTAAGCCCCAGCCGAACTGAGGGTTGTGGCAGCGGGACCAGCAGCACGCAGAGGGGGCTGGGCCGATCCCCGGCTTGCGCATTATGCCTCTTCGTCAGCTCAGTGCCCGTACGCTCATTTCATGGGTTGACTTTTGCATACGGAGTTCATTCTCAGTCTAAGATCAGACCGGACTGAGAGTTGCGGCAGCAAGATCGATAGCACATAGGGGGACCGGGTTGATCCTCGGCTTACGCATTCTACCTCTCTGGTCGGTTGAGCACCTGCACGCTCGTTTCATGGGTTGGCTTAGGCCTATGGAGTTCATTCCATGTCTAAGCATATGGAGTTCATTCCCAGTCTAAGAGTTTGAGCCACAGTGCACATGCTAGGCTCGGGCATGTGCTGGTGTCGCATTTTTTTCGCCGGGGCACCATCGTCGGAGCATAGCCGGAGAGCCTAACCGGTGGTATTGGGGGCTCCAGCGATTGGTATTTGGCCCTTATATTGGCCCCCTATCCCTCACCAAACCTCGAGAACTCACACCCCCTTAAAGAGCATTTGAGATTTTATAGGTTTGCTACCAGTAGCCATGAAAGTGTCTGAAATGGGGACACTTTTTCAAATGGTCACAAAATCTTCTCCACTTCGAGTTTTAAGCTGAATTTTTTTTTGCATACCAAAAACAATACAAGGATCACCTCTACCAAATTTGGGGACAAAAATCTTTCTAAAAAAATTTTAAAAAATTACGAACCGTAAAAAGTTTTGAAAATCGTGAAAAATAAAAAATGGGTCGTCTTGCCACAAAACTTCACATGAAGGCTTAGGGGACCATTGTATGAATTTACAAGCCATAAAAATGACATTGGTATGGCAGAAATATGAAGATGTGCTTGAACCCACCTACCACCCGTTCGATCCCCAGCTTGCGCATCCTGCCTCTCTGGTCGACTGAACGCCCGGACGCTCGTTTTATGGGTTGACTTAGGCATACGAAGTTCATCCACAGTCTAAGCATACAGAGTTCATTCCCAGTCTAAAATCAGACCGGATCAAGGGTTACGGTAGCAGGATAGACAGCACTTAGGGGGGATCGGGCCGATCCCCGACTTGCGCATTCTGCCTCTCTGGCCGACTGAGCGCCCACCACCTGTTTCGTGGGTTGGCTTAGGCATAAGGAGTTCATTCCATGTCTAAGCCCCAGCTGGACCGAGGGTTGTGGCAACGGGACCGGCAGCACGTAGAGGGGGACCGGGCCGATTCCCGGCTTGCGCATTGTGCCTCTTCGACCGGCTCAGCGTCCGCTCGCTCATTTCATGGGATGAAATATGCATATGGAGTTCATTCCCAGTCTAAGATTGGACCGGATCGAGGTTGCAGCAGCAGGATTGACAGCACGCGGGGGGGGGACCGGGCCAATCCCCGGCTTGCACATTCTGCCTCTCCGGCTGGCTGAGCGCCCGTACGCTCGTTTCATGTGTTGGCTTAGGCATACGGAGTTCATTCTATGTCTAAGCATACGGAGTTCATTCCCAGTCTAAGATTTTGAGCTACAGTGCACATACTGGGCTCGGGCATGTGCTGGTGCCGCATTTTTTTCACCCGGGGCACCATCGTCGGAGCATCGTCGGAGAGCCTAACCGACGGCATTGGAGGTTCCGGTGATTGGGGGGCGGGGGGTGTATGCACATGATGTGCTATGGGTGCTGGTACTTGGCCCTTATATTGGCCCCCTATCCTTCATCAAACCTCGAGAACTCACACCCCCTTAAAGAGCATTTGAGATTTTATAGGTTTGCTGCCAGTAGCCAAGAAAGTGTTTGAAATGGGGACACTTTTTTCAAACGGTCACAAAATCTTCTCCACTTCGAGTTTTTAGCTGAATGTTTTTGTGCATGCGAACAAAAATACAAGGATCACTTCTACCAAATTTGGGGACAAAACTCTTTCTAAAAAAATTTTAAAAAATCCCGAATCGCAAAAAGTTTCAAAAATTGTGAAAAATAGAAAACGGGTCATCTTGCCACGAAACTTCACATGAAGGCTTAGGGGACCATTGTTTGAATTTACAAGCCATAAAAATGACATTGGCATGGCAGAAATATTAATATGTGCTTGAACCCACCTACCACCCGTTCGATCCCCAGCTTACGCATCCTGTCTCTCGGTCGGCTGAGCGCCCGCGCGCTCGTTTCGTGGGTTAACTTAGGCATACGGGGTTCATCCCAAGTTTAAGCATTGGAGTTCATTCCCAGTCTAAGATCAGACAGACCGAGGGTTGCGGCAGCAGGATCGATAGCACGCAGAGGGGATCGGGTCGATCCCCAGCTTGCACATTCTGCCTTTCCGGCCGGCTGACTGCACGCATGCTCATTTCGTTGGTTGGCTTAGGCATACGGAGTTCGTTCTATGTCAAAGCATATGGAGTTCATTCCCAGTCTAAGATTTTGAGCCATGGTGCACATGCTGGCCTCGGGCATGTGCTGGTGCCGCATTTTTTTTGCCTGGGGCACCATTACCGGAGCATCGCCGGAGAGCCTAACCGGCGGCATTGGGGGTTCCGGCGATTGGGGGGTCGGGGGGGTGTGCGCACATGATGTAAGATGGGTGCTGGTACTTGGCCCTTATATTGGCCCCCTATCCCTCACCAAACCTCGAGAACTCACACCTCCTTAAAGAGCATTTGAGATTTTATAGGTTTGCTGCCAGTAGCCATTAAAGTGTCTGAAATGGAGACACTTTTTTCAAACGGTCACAAAATCTTCTCCACTTTAAGTTTTTAGCTGAATGTTTTTGTGCATGCCAACAAAAATACAAGGATCACCTTTACCGAATTTGGGGACAAAACTCTTTCTAAAAAAATTTTAAAAAATCCCGAACCGTAAAAAGTTTCAAAAATCATGAAAAATAGAAAACGGGTCGTCTTGCCACGAAACTTCACATGAAGGCTTAGGAGACCATTGTATCAATTTACAAGCCATAAAAATGACATTGGCATGGAAGAAATATGAAGATGTGCTTGAACCCACCTACCACCCATTCGATCACTGGCTTGCGCATCCTGCCTCTCTGATCGGTTGAGCACTCGCACGCTCGTTTCATGAGTTGACTTAGGCATACGGAGTTTATCCCCAGTCTAAGCATATGGAGTTCATTCCCAATCTAAGATCGGACCAGACCGAGGGTTGCGGTAGCAGGATCGATAGCACGCAGGGAGGATCGAGTCGATCCCCGACTTACGCATTTTGCCTCTTCGGTCGACTGAGCACCCGTAAGCTCGTTTCGTGGGTTGGCTGAGGCAGAGGGAGTTCATTCCATGTCCAAGCCCCAGCCAGACCAAGGGTTGTGGCAGCGGGATCGACAGCACGTAGAGGGGGATCGATCCCCAGCTTACGCATTTTGCCTCTCTGGCCGGCTCAGCGCCCGCACGCTCGTTCGTGGGTTGACATAGGCATACGGAGTTCATTACCAGTCTAAGATCGAACCAGACCGAGGGTTACGGCAGTCGGACCAGCAGCACGTAGGAGGGATCGGGCTGATCCTTGGCTTGGACATTCTGTCTCTTCAACCGGCTAAGCGCCCGTACGCTCATTTCGTTGTTTGGCTTAGGCATACGGAGTTCATTCCATGTCTAAGCCCCTGTCGAACTGACAGTTGTTGTAGCAAGATCGGCAACGGGATCGGTAGCATGCAGAGGGGGACCGGGCTGATCCTCAGCTTGGGCATTACGCCTCTCTGACTGGCCACTCCGTTCGGCTGAGCGCTCATACACTCGTTTCGTGGGTTGACTTACGCATACGGAGTTCATCCCCAGTCTAAGCATACGGAGAACATTCTCAGTCTAAGATCGAACCGAACCGAGGGTTGTGGCAGCAGGATCAATAACACGTAGGGGGACCGGGCCGATCCCCGACTTGCGCATTCTACCTTTGCAGTCGGCTGAGCGCCCGCACGTCCGTTTCGTGGGTTGGCTTAGGCATAGCGAGTTCATTCCATGTGTAAGCCCTAGTCGGATCGAGGGTTGTGGCAGCGGGACCGGCAGCACGCAGAGGGAGATCGGGCTGATCCCCGACTTGCTCATTATGCCTCTCCGATCGACTCAGCGCCCGCACGCTCATTTAGTGGGTTGACTTAGGCATACGGAGTTCATTCCCAGTCTAAGATCAGATCGGACCAAGGGTTGTGGTAGCAGGATCGACAGCACACAGGGGGGATCGGGTCGATCCCCAGCTTGGGCATTTTACCTCTCCGACCGGCTGAGTACCCGCACGTTCATTTCGTGGGTTGGCTTAGGCATACGGAGTTCATTCCATGTCTAAGCTTATGGAGTTCAGTCCCAGTCTAAGATTTTGAACCACGGTGCACATGCTGGGCTTGATCATGTGCTGGTGCCACATTTTTTTCACCCGAGGCACCATCGTCGGAGCATCACTGGAGCATCACCGGAGAGCCTAACCGACGGCATTGGGGTTCTGTCGATTAGGGGGGTCGGGGGGTGTGCGCAAATGATGTGCGATGGGTGCTGGTACTTGGCCCTTATATTGGCCCCCTATCCCTCATAAAACCTTGAGAACTCACACCCCCTTAAAGAGCATTTGAGATTTTATAGGTTTGTTGCAAGTAGTAATTAAAGTGTCTGAAATGGGGACACTTTTTTAAACGATCAAAAAATCTTCTCCACTTCGAGTTTTTAGCTGAATTTTTTTGTGCATGCCAACAAAAATACAAGGATCACCTCTACCAATTTTGGGGAGAAAATTTTTTCTAAAAAAATTTTAAAAAATCCTGAACCACAAAAACTTTAAAAAATCCCGAACCATAAAATAGAAAATGGGTCGTCTTGCTACGAAACTTCACATGAAGGCTTAGGGGACCACTGTATGAATTTACAAGCCATAAAAATGGCATTGGCATGGCAGAAATATGAAGATGTGCTTGAACCCACCTACCACCTGTTCGATCCCCGGCTTGCCCATCCTACCTCTCTGGTCGGCTGAGCGCCCACACGTTCGTTCCATGGGTTGACTTAGGCATAAGGAGTTCATCCCTAGTCTAAGCATACGGAGTTCATTCCCAGTCTAAGATCGAATCAAATCGAGGGTTGGGGCAGTAGGATCGGCAGCACGTAGGGGATCGAGTCAATCCTCGACATACGCATTCTGCCTTTTCGACCGGCTGAGTGCCTGCACACTCATTTCATGGGTTGGCTTAGGCATACGGAGTTCATTCCATGTCTAAGCCCTAACCGGACCGAGGGTTGTGGCAGCAAGACCGGCAGTGGGATTGGCAGCACGTAGAGGGGGATCGAGCTGATCCCCAACTTGTGCATTATGCCTCTCCGGCCGGTTGAGCGCCCGCACGCTCGTTTCGGAGGTTGACTTAGGCATACGGAGTTCATCCGTAGTCTAAGCATACGGAATTCATTTCCAGTCTAAGATCAGACTGGACCGAGGGTTGCGGTAGCAGGATCGACAGCATGTAGGGGGGATCGGGTCGATCCTGGCCTTACGCATTTTGCCTCTCTGATCGACTGAGCTCCAGCACACCCATTTCATGGGTTGGCTTAGGCATAGGGAGTTCATTCCATGTCTAAGCCCCAGCCGAACTGAGGGTTGTGGCAGCGGGTCCGGCAGCATGCAGAGGGGGACCGAGCCAATCCCTGACTTGCACATTATGCCTCTTCGATTAGCTCAGCGCCCAAACACTCATTCATGGGTTGACTTAGGCATACGAAGTTCATTCCCAATCTAAGATCAAATCGGACCGAGGGTTATAGCAGCCGGATCGATAGCATGCAGGGGGGACTGGGCTGATCTCGGCTTACGCGTTCTGCCTCTTCGACCGACTAAGTGCCCGCATGCTGGTTTCATGGGTTGGCTTAGGCATACGGAGTTCATTCCATGTCTAAGCATACAAAGTTCATTCCCAGTCTAAGATCGGGCCAGACCGAGGCTTGCGGTAGCAGGACCAGCAGCAAGATCGGTAGCACGCAGGGGGGATCGAGTCGATCCTCGGCTTGTGCATTCTGCCTCTCTGGCTGACTGAGTGCCCGTACGCTTGTTTCATAAGTTGACTTAGGCATACGGAGTTCATCGCCAGTCTAAGCATACGAAGTTCATTCCCAGTCTAAGATCAAACCAGACCGAGGGTTGCGGCAATAGGATCGGTAGCACGCAGGGGGATCGGGCTGATCCCCGGCTTGTGCATTCTACCTCTCCTGTCGGCTGAGCGCCCGCACGCCCGTTTCGTTTGTTGGCTTAAGCATAGGGAGTTGATTCCATGTCTAAGCCCCAGCTGGACCGAGGGTTGTGGTAGCGGGACCGACAGCACGCAGAGGGGGATCAGGTCGATCCCCGGCTTGGGCATTATGCAGCATCGGCTGGCTCAGCACCCGCACGCTCATTTTGTGGGTTGACTTAGGCATACGGAGTTCATTCCCAGTCTAAGATCGGATCAGAATGAGGGTTGCGGTAGTAGGATCGACAGTACGTAGGGGGGACCGAGTTGATCCTCGATTTACGCATTTTGGCTCTCCGATCGGCTGAGCACCCGTACGTTCGTTTTGTAGGTTGGCTTAGGCATACGAAGTTCATTCCATGTCTAAGCATACGGTGTTCATTCCCAGTCTAAGATCAGACCGAATTGAGGGTTGCGACCATAGGACCAGCAGCAGGATCGACAGCACGCAAGGGGGATTGGGCCGATCCTCAGCTTGCGCATTCTGCCTCTCCGACCGGTTGAGTGCCCGCACACTCGTTTCATGGCTTGGCTTAGGCATATGAAGTTCATTCCATGTCTAAGCCCCAGTCGGACCACGGGTTGTGGCAGCAGGACTGGCAGCAGGATCGGCAGCACGTAAAGGGGGACCGGATTGATCCTCGGCTTACGCACTATGCCTCTCCGGCCGGTTGAGCGCCCGCACGCTCGTTTCGTGGGTTGACTTAGGCATATGGAGTTCATCCCCAGTCTAAGCATACGGGGTTCATTCCCAGTCTAAGATCGAATCGGACAAAGGGTTGCGATAGCAGGATCGATAGCACGCATGGGGGATCAGGCCGATCCCCGGCTTGCACATTCTGCCTCTCCAGCCGGCTGAGCGCCCGCACACCTGTTTCATGGGTTGGTTTAGGCATAGGGAGTTCATTCCATGTCTAAGCCCCAATCGAACCGAGGGTTGTGGCAGCGAGACCGACAGCACGCAGAGGGGGACCGGGTCGATCCCCGGCTTGTGCATTATGCCTCTCCGGCCGGCTCAGCGCCCGCACGCTCGTTTCATGGGTTGACTTATGCATACGGAGTTAATTCCCAGTCTAAGATCAGATCGGACTGAGGGTTGCGGCAGTAGGATCAATAGTATGCAGGGAGGGACTGGGCGGATCCCCAGCTTAGGCATTCTACCTCTCCAACCGGCTGAGTGCCCGCACGCTCGTTTCGTGGGTTGGCTTAGGCATATGGAGTTCATTCCATGCCTAAGCATATGGAGTTCATTCCCAGTCTAAGATTTTGAGCCACGGTGCACATGCTGGGCTCGGGCATGTGCTTGTGCCACTTTTTTTTTGCCTGGGGCACTATCACCGGAGAGGCTAACCGACGGCATTAGGGGTTCCGACGATTGGGGGGGCCGGGGGGTGTGCGCACATGATGTGCGATGGGTGCTGGTACTTGGCCCTTATAGTGGCCCCCTATCCCTCATCAAACCTCGAGAACTCACACCCCTTAAAGAGCATTTGAGATTTTATAGGTTTGCTACCAGTAGCCATTAAAGTGTTTGAAATAGGGACACTTTTTTCAAACTATCACAAAATCTTCTCCACTTCGAGTTTTTAGCTGAATTTTTTTGTGCATGCCAAAAAAAATACAAGGTTCACCTCTACCAAATTTGGGGACAAAACTCTTTCTAAAAAAATTTAAAAAAATTGTGAAAAATAGAAAACGGGTCGTCTCACCATGAAACTTCACATGAAGGCTAAGGGGACCATTGTATGAATTTACAAGCCATAAAAATGGCATTGGCGTGACAGAAATATGAAGATATGCTTGAACCCACCTACCACCCGTTCAATCCCCGGCTTACGCATCCTGCCTCTCTGGTCGGCTGAGCACCCGCACGCTCGTTTCTTAGGTTGACTTAGGCATACGGAGTTCATCCGTAGTCTAAGTATACGGAGTTCATTCTCAGTGTAGGATCGGACCAAATCGAGGGTTACGGCAACAGGATCGACAGCACACAGGGGGACCGAGCCAATCCCCGGCTTGCGCATTCTGCCTCTTCGGCCGGCTGAGCACCCGCATGCTCATTTAGTGGGTTGGCTTAGGCATACAAAGTTCATTCATGTCTAAGCATACGGAGTTCATTCCCAGTCTAAGATCAGACCAGACCGAGGGATACGGTAGTAGGACCAACAGCAGGATCGACAGCACGTAAGGGGTGGCTGGGCCGATCCCACCGGTTGAGCACCCGTACGTTCGTTTTGTGGGTTGGCTTAGGCATACGGAGTTCATTCCATGTCTAAGCTGGACCGAGGGTTGGGGCAGTAGGACCAGCAGCGGGATCACCAGTACGCAGAGAGGGACCGGGCTGATCCCTGGCTTGTGCAATATGCCTCTTCGGCTAGCCTCTCCGGTCGACTGAGCGCCCACACGCTCGTTTCGTGGGTGGACTTAGGCATACGGAGTTCATCCCCATTCTAAGCATACGGAGTTCATTCCCAGTCTAAGATCAGACCGGATTGAGGGTTGCGACAGCAAGATCGGTAGGATGGAGAGGGGACTGGGTCGATCCTCGGCTTGCGCATTCTGCCTTTCCGGCCGGCTGAGCGCCCGCACACCCGTTTCGTGGGTTGCTTGGCATAGGGAGTTCATTCCATGTCTAAGCCCCAGTCGGACCGAGGGTTATGGTAGTGGGATCGGCAACACGTAGAGGGGGATCGAGCTGATCCCCGACTTGCGCATTATGCCTCTTTGGCCAGCTCAGCGCTCGCACGTTCGTTTCATGGGTTGACTTAGGCATACAAAGTTCATTCCCGGTCTAAGATCGGGCCGCACCAAGAGTTGTGGCAGCAAGATCACAGCACGTAGGGGGGACCGGGCCGATCCTTAGCTTACACATTTTGCCTCTTTGGCCGGCTGAGCACCCGCATGCTCATTTCATTCGTTGGCTTAGGCATATGGAGTTCATTCCATGTCTAAGCATACGGAGTTCATTCCTAGTTGAAGATCAGACGGACCGAGGGCTGTGGCAGCAGGATCGATAGCACGTAGGGGGGATTGGACCGATCCCCGGCTAGCATATTCTGCCTCTCCGGTTGACTGAGCACCCGCATGCTCGTTTCGTGGGTTGGGCTAGGCATACAGAGTTCATTCCATTTCTAGGCCCCAATCGGATCGAGGGTTGTGGCAGCAGGATCGGTAGCACGTAGAGAGGGACCAGGCTGATCCCCGGCTTGCGCATTATGCCTCTCCGACCGACTGAGCACCCGCACGCTTGTTTCGTGGGTTGACTTAAGCATACAGAGTTCATCCCCAGTCTAAGCATACAGAGTTCATTCTCAGTCTAAGATCGGACCGGACAAAGGGTTGCGGCAGCAAGATCGATAGCATGCAGGGGGGACCAGGCCGATCCCCGACTTGCGCATTCTGCCTCTCCGACCGGCTGAACGCCCGCACGCCCGTTTCGTGGGTTGGCTTAGGCATAGGGAGTTCATTCCATGTCTAAGCCCCAGTCGGATTGAGGGTTGTGACAGTGGGTCTTGCAGCACGCAGAGGGGGATCGGGCCGATTCCGGGCTTGCGCATTATGCCTCTTCGACCGGCTCAGCGCCTGCACGCTCGTTTCATGGGTTGACTTATGCATACGGAGTTCATTCCCAGTCTAAGATTGGATCGGATCGAGGGTTGCAGCAGCATGATCGACAGCACGCAGGGGTGGACCGGGTCAATCCTTGGCTTGCGCATTCTGCCTTTCTAGCCTGCTAAGCGCCCGCACGCTCGTTTCGTGGGTTAGCTTAGGCATACAGAGTTCATTCCATGTCTAAGCATACAGAGTTCATTCCTAATCTAAGATTTTAAGCCACGGTGCACATGCTGGGCTCAGGCATGTGCTGGTGCCACATTTTTTTCACCTAGGGCACCATCATCGGAGCATCGCCGGAGAGCCTAACCTACAGCATTGGGGGTTCCGATGATTGGGGGGGCCGGGGGGTATGCGGACATGATGTGCGATGGGTGCTAGTACTTGGCCCTTATATTGGCCCCCTGTCCCTCATCAAACCTCGAGAACTCACACCCCCTAAAAGAGCATTTGAGATTTTATAGGTTTGCCGCCAGTAGCCATTAAAGTGTCTGAAATGGGGACACTTTTTTGAAACGGTCACAAAATCTTCTCCACTTCGAGTTTTTAGCTGAATGTTTTTATGCATTCCAACAAAAATACAAGGATCCGTTCTAAGAAATTTAGGGACAAAACTCTTTCTAAAAAAATTTTAAAAAATCCCGAACCGTAAAAAGTTTTGAAGATCATGAAAAATAGAAAACGGGTCGTCTTGCCACGAAACTTCACATGAAGGCTTAGGGGACTATTGTAAGAATTTACAAGCCATAAAAATGGCATTGGCATGGCAGAAATATGAAGATGTGCTTGAACCCACCTACCACCCGTTCGATCCCCGGCTTGCGCATCCTGCCTCTCTGGTCGGTTGAGCGCACGAACGCTCGTTTCGTGGGTTGACTTAGGCATACGGAGTTCATCCCCAGTCTAAGCATATGGAGTTCATTCCCAGTCTAAGATCAGACCAGACCGAGGGTTACGATAGCAGGATAAGCAGCACGCAGGGGGGATCGAGACCGAGGGTTGCGATAGCAGGATCGGTAGCACGCAAGGGGGATCGAGCCGATCCCTGGCTTACGCATTCTGCCTATCCAGCCGGCTGAGTGCCCGCACGCCCGTTTTGTGGGTTGGCTTAGGCATAGGAAGTTCATTCAATGTCTAAGCCCCAGCCGGACCGAGGGTTGTGGCCGCGAGACCGGCAGCACGCAGAGGGGGATCAGGTCGTTCCTCGGCAAGCGCATTATGCCTCTTTGGCCGGCTCAGTGCCCGCACGCTCGTTTCGTGGGTTGACTTAGGCATACTGAGTTAATTCTCAGTCTAAGATCAGACTGGACCGAGGGTTACGACAGCAGGTTCGACAGCATGCAGAGGGGGACCGGACCGGTCCTCGGCTTGCACATTCTGCCTCTCCGATCGGCTGAGCACCCGCACGCTCATTTCATGGGTTGGCTTAGGCATATGTAGTTCATTCCATGTTTAAGCATACGGAGTTCATTCCCAGTCTAACATCAGACCAGACTGAGGGTTGCGTTAGTAGGACCTACAGCAGGATCTGCAGCACGTAGGGGGGACCGGGTCGATCCTCGGCTTGCGCATTCTGCATCTCCGATCGACTCACCACCAGCACGCTCGTTTCGTGGGTTGGCTTAGGCATACGGAGTTTATTCCATGTTTGAGCCCCAGCCAGATCGAGGGTAGTGGTAGTGGGACCGACAGCACAGAGGGGGATCGGGCCGATCCCCGACTTGCGCATTATGCCTCTCCGGTCGGTTCAGTGCCTGCACGCTCATTTCGTCAGTTGAATTAGGCATACGGAGTTGATTCCTAGTCTAAGATCGGATCAAACCGAGGGTTGTGACAGCAGGATTGACAGCACGCACGGGGAACGGGCCGATCCTCGGCTTGCACGTTCTGCCTCTCCGACTGGCTGAGCACCCGCACGCTCATTTTGTGGGTTGGCTTAGCCATACGGAGTTCATTCCATGTCTAAGCATTCGGAGTTCATTCCAGTCTAAGATTTTGAGCCATGGTGCACATACTGGGCTCGGACATGTGCTGGTGCCGTATTTTTTTTGCCCGGGGCACCATCGCTGGAGCATTGCCAGAGAGCCTAACCGACGGCATTAGGGGTTCCGATGATTGGGGGGGCCAGTAGGGGTGTGTACACATGATGTGCGATGGGTGCTGGTACCTGGCACTTATATTGGCCCCCTATCCCTCATCAAACCTCGAGAACTCACACCCCCTTAAAGAGCATTTGAGATTTTATATGTTTGCTGCCAGTAGCCATTAAAGCATCTGAAATGGGGACACTTTCTTCAAACGGTCACAAAATCTTCTCCACTTTGAGTTTTTAGATGAATTTTTTTGTGCATGCCAACAAAAATACAAGGATCACCTGTATCAAATTAGCTAAGTGCCCGCACGCTCGTTTCATGGGTTGACTTAGGCATACGGAGTTTATCCCTAGTCTAAGCATACGAAGTTCATTCCCAGTCTAAGATCGAACCGGACCAAGGGTTGTGGCAGCAGGATCGACAGCATACAAAGGGGACCGGGCCGATCCTCGGCTTGCGCATTCTGCCTCTCCGGTCGGCTGAGCACCCGTACGCCCGTTTCGTGGGTTGGCTTAGGCATAAGGTGTTCATTCCATGTCTAAACCCCAGTCGGACCGAGGGTTGTGGCAACAGGACCGGCAGCACGCAGAGGGGGACCGAGCCGATCCCCAGCTTGCCCATTATGCCTCTCCAGTTGGCTCAGCACCCGAACGCTTGTTTCATGGGTTAACTTAGGCATATGGAGCTCATTCCCAGTCTAAGATCACACCAGACCGAGGGTTGCGGCAGCAGGATTGACAGCATGCAGGGGGGATCGGGCCAGTCCCCAGCTTGGACATTCTGCCCCTCCGGTCGGTTGAACGCCCGCACGCTCGTTTCGTGGGTTCGCTTAGGCATACGGAGTTCATTCGATGTCTAAGCATAACGAGTTCATTCCATGTCTAAGATCGGACCGGACCAAGGCTTCCAGCAGTAGGACCAGCAGCTGGATCGGTAGCATGCAGGGGGGATCGAACCGATCCCCGGCTTGTGTATTCTACCTCTTCGGCCTTCTGACCGCCTGCACGCTCATTTCGTAGGTTGACTTAGGCATACGGAGTTCATCCCCAGTCTAAGCATACGGAGTTCATTCCCAGTCTAAGATCAAACCGGATCAAGGGTTGTGGCAGCAGGATCGACAACACGCAGGGGGGACCGGGCTGATCCCCGACTTGCGTATTCTGCCTCTCCGACCGGCTGAGCGCTCGCACGCCCGTTTCATAGGTTGGCTTAGGCATAGGGAGTTCATTCCATGTCTAAGCCCTAGCCAGACCGAGGGTTGTCATAGTGGGACCAGCAGCAGGTAGAGGGGGACCGAGCCAGTCCCTGGCTTACGCATTCTGCCTCTCTGATCGGCTGAGCGCCCGCATGTTCGTTTCGTGGATTGGCTTAGGCATACGGAGTTCATTCCCAGTCTAAGAGTTTGAGCCACAGTGCACATGCTAGGCTCGAGCTTGTGCTGGTGCGGCATTTTTTTCGCCCAGGGCACCATCGCCGGAGCATCGTCGGAGCATCACCGGAGAGCCTAACCGGCGGCATTGGGGCTTCGACGATTGGGGGGCCGAGGGGGTGTGCGCACATGATGTGCGATGGGTGCTGGTACTTGGCCCATATATTGGCCCCCTATCCCTCATTAAACCTCAAGAACTCAAACCCCCTTAAAGAGCATTTGAGATTTTATAGGTTTGCTGCCAATAGCCATTAAAGTGTCTGAAATGGGGACACTTTTTTCAAACGGTCAACAAATCTTCTCCACTTCGAGTTTTTAGCTGAATTTTTTTGTGCATGTCAAAAAAAATACAAGGATCACCTCTACCAAATTTAGGGGCAAAAATCTTTCTAAAAAAATTTAAAAAAATCCTGAACCGCAAAAAGTTTTGAAAATCATGAAAAATAGAAAACGGGTCATCTTGCCACGAAACTTCACATGAAGGCATACGGGACCATTGTATGAATTTAAAAGCCATAAAAATGGCATTGGCATGGCAGAAATATGAAGATGTGCTTGAACCCACCTACCACCCGCTCGATCCCTAGCTTGCTCATCCTGCCTCTCTAGTCGACTGAGCGTCCGCATGCTCATTTGATGGGTTGACTTAGGCATACGGAGTTCATCTCCAGTCTAAGCATACAGAGTTCATTCCCAGTCTAAGATCAGATCGGATCGAGGGTTGTGGCAGTAGGATCGGTAGCATGCAGCGGGGATCGGGTTGATCCCCGGCTTACGCATTCTGCCTCTTCGATCGGTTGAGCGCCCGCATCCCCATTGCATAGGTTAGCTTAGGTATAGGGAATTCATTCCATGTCTAAGCCCCAGCCAAATCGAGGGTTGTGGCAGTGGGATCGACAGCACGCAAAGGGGGACTGGACGGATCCTCGGCTTACGCATTATGCCTCTCCGATCGGCTCAGCGCCCAAACTCTCGTTTCATGGGTTCACTTAGGCATACAGAGTTCATTCTCAATCTAAGATCAGACTGGACCGAGGGTTGTGGCAACAGGATCGACAGCACGCAGGGGGGACTGGGCCAGTCCTCGGCTTGTGCATTCTGCCTCTCCAGTCGGCTGAGCGCCCGAACGCTCGTTTCGTGGGTTGGCTTAGGCATACGGAGTTCATTCCATGTCTAAGCATACAGAGTTCATTCCCAGTCTAAGATCAGACCGGACCGAGGCTTGCGACAGTAGGACCAGTAGCAGGATCGGGAGCACGCAAGAGGGATCGGGTCGATCCCCGGCTTACACATTCTACCTCTCCGACCGGTTGAGCGCCCACACGCTCATTTCGTCGATTGACTTAGGCATACAGAGTTCATCCCCAGTCTAAGCATACGGAGTTCATTCCCAGTCTAATATCGAAGTAGGCCGAGGGTTGCGACAGTAGGATCGGTAGCACGCAGGGGGGATCGGGCCGATCTCCGGCTTGTGCATTCTGCCTCTCCGGTCGGCTGAGCACCCGCATGCCCATTTCATGGGTTGGCTTAGGCATAGGGAGTTCATTCCGTGTCTAAGCCCCAGCCGGACCGGGGGTTATGGCAGTGGGACCGGCAGCATGCAAAAGGGGACCGAGCCGATCCCTGGCTTGCGCATTCTGCCTCTCCGGCCGACTGAGCGACCGCACGCTCGTTTCATGGGTTGGCTTAGGCATACGGAGTTCATTCCCAGTCTAAGAGTTTGAGCCACGGTACACATGCTGGGCTTGGGCATGTGCTGTGCCACATTTTTTTCGCCCGGGGCACCATCACCGGAGTATTACCGGAGAGCCTAACCGGCGACATTGAGGGTTTCGATGATTGGGGGGGCCGGGGGGTGTGCACACATGATGTGCGATGGGTGCTGGTACTTGGCCCTTATATTGGCCCCCTATCCCTCATCAAATCTCGAGAACTCACACCCCCTTAAAGAGCATTTGAGATTTTATAGGTTTGCTGCCAGTAGCCATTAAAGTGTCTAAAATGAGGACACTTTTTTCAAACGGTCACAAAATCTTCTCCACCTTGATTTTTTAGCTGAATTTTTTTTTTGCATGCCAACAAAAATACAAGGATCACCTCTACTAAATTTTGGGACAAAAAGCTTCCTAAAAAAATTTAAAAAAATCCTGAACCGCAAAAAGTTTCAAAAATCATGGAAAATAGAAAATGGGTCGTCTTGCCACGAAACTTCACATGAAGGCGTAGGGGACCATTGTATGAATTTACATGCCATAAAAATGGCATTGGCATGGAAGAAATATGAAGATGTGCTTGAACCCACCTACCACCCGCTCGATCCCCGGCTTGCACATCCTACCTCTCTGGTCGACTGAGCGTCCGCATGCTTGTTTCATGGGTTGATTTAAGCATACGGAGTTCATCCCCAGTCTAAGTAGATGGAGTTCATTCCCAGTCTAAGATCGAATCAGATCGAGGGTTGCAACAGCAGGATTGGCAGCACGTAAGGGGGACCGGGCTGATACTCAGCTCGCATATTCTGCTCTCTGATCGACTGAGTGCCCGTACACCCGTTTCGTGAGTTGGCTGAGGCATAGGGAGTTTATTCCATGTCTGAGCCCCAGCCGGACCGAGGGTTGTGACAGCGGGACCGACAGCACGCAGAGAGGGATCGAGCCGATCCCCAGCTTGTGCATTATGCCTCTCCGGCCGGCTCAGTGCCCGTACGCTCGTTTCATGGTTGACTTAGGTGTACGGAGTTCATTCTCGTCTAAGATCGGACCGGACCGAGGGTTGCAGTAGCAAGATCAACAACACACAAGGGGGATCGGGCTGGTCCCCAGCTTGCGCATTTTGCGTCTCCAGCTAGCTAAGCGCCCGTACGCTTGTTTCATGGGTTGGCTTAGGCATACAGAGGTCATTCCATGTCTAAGCATATGGAGTTCATTCCAGTCTAAGATCAGATTAGACTGAGGGTTACGGTAGCAGGATCGACAGTATGAGGGGGGGACCGGGCTGATACCCAGCTTGCGCATTCTGCCTCTCTGGCCGACTGAGCGCCCGCACGCCCATTTCATGGGTTGCCTTAGGCATAGGAAGTTCATTCCATGTCTAAGCCCCAGCCGGACCGAGGGTTGTGGCAGTGGGACTGACAGCACACAGAGGGGGACCGACAGCATGCAGAAGGGGACCAGACAAATCCTTGGCTTATGGATTATGCCTCTCCGGCCAGTTCAGCACCCCAACGCTCGTTTCATGGGTTAACTTAGGCATACAGACCGGATCGACGGTTACATCAGTAGGATTGACAGCACGGAAGGGGGATCGGGTCGTTCCCCAGCTTGCACATTCTACCTCTTCGGCCGGTTGAGTGCCCGTACGCTCGTTTCGTGGGTGGGCTTAGGCATACAGAGTTCATTCCATGTCTAAGCATATGGAGTTCATTCCCAGTCTAAGATCAGACCGGATCAAGGCTTACGAAAGCAGGACCAGCAGTCGGATCGATAACACATAGGAGGGGACCGGGCTGATCCCCGGCTTGCGCATTCTGCCTCTCTGGCCTGTTGAGCGCCTGTACGTTCATTTCATGGGTTGACTTAGGCATACGGAGTTCATCCCCAGTCTAAGCATACGAAGTTCATTCCCAATCTATGATCGGATAGGACTGAGGGTTCCGGCAGTAGGATCGGTAGCATGCAGGCGGGATCGGGCTGATCCCTGGCTTGCGTATTCTGCCTCTCCGGTAGGCTGAGTACCCGCACGCCTGTTTTGTGGGTTGGCTTAGGCATAGGGAGTTCATTCCATGTCTGAGCCCCAGCCAGACCGAGGGTTGTGGCAGCGGGACCGATAGCACGCAGAGGGGGACTGGGTCGATCCCCATCTTGCGCATTATGCCTCTCCGATCGGCTCAGCGCCCGAACGCTCATTTCGTGGGTTGACTTAGGCATACGGAGTTCATTCCCAGTCTAAGATCGGACCAGACTGAGGGTTACGACAGTAGGATCGATAGCACGCAAGGGGCATACGAAGTTTATCCTCAGTCTAAGCATACAGAGTTCTTTTCCAGTCTAAGATTGAACCAGATCGACGGTTGTGGCAGCAGGATCGGCAACACACAGGGGGGACCGGGCCGATCCTCGGCTTGCACATTCTACCTCTCTGATCGGTTGAGTGCCCATACACCCGTTTCATGGGTTGGCTTAGGCATAGGGAGTTCATTCCATGTATAAGCCTCAACCGGACCGAGGGTAGTGGCAGCGGGACCGACAGCACGTAGAGGGGGATCAGGCCGATCCCCAGCTTGCGTATTCTGCCTCTCCGATCGGCTGAGCACCCGCACGCTCATTTCATAGGTTGTCTTAGGCATACGGAGTTCATTCCTTATCTAAGCATACAGAGTTCATTTCCAGTCTAAGAGTTTGAGCCACGGTGCACATACTGGGCTCGGGCATGTACTGGTGCCAGATTTTTTTCACCTGGGGCACCATCGTCGGAGCATCACCAGAGAGCCTAACCGACGGCATTAGGGGTTCTGGTGATTGGGGGGATCGGGGGGACCGGGGGGTGTGCACACATGATGTGCGATGGGTGCTGGCACTTGGCCCGTATATTGGCCCCCTAGTGCCTGAGGTAGACCTCCAATAGTCCATTCACTCGTTTTGTCTGCCCATCGGTCTGCGGATGCATGCTGGTGGAAAAGTTTAAGTCTGACCCCAACAGCTTGAACAACTCAGTCCAGAACCTGCCCGTGAAATGCACGTCCCGATCACTAACAATGGTCCTCGGCACTCCCCAGTACTTAACCATGTTCTTCAGGAACAATCGAGCTACCTCCTCGGCTGGGCACTCCTTGGTTGCTGGAATGAAGATTCCATACTTGGAAAACCTATCCACCACTACCATGATGCTTCCAAACCCTTTTGCTTTGGGTAGACTGACTATAAAGTCCAGAGAAACACTCTCCCATGGTCGCGCTAGCACTGGCAATGGTTCCAAGAGACCGCCTGGTTTCTTGAGCTCCACCTTGTCCTATTGGCACACAACACAAGTCTTCACATAGGCCTCCACATCGTCCCTCATGTACGGCCAATAGTACCAATCCTCAATCAGCGCCAAGGTACGGCTCACTCCGGGGTGTCCAGTCCACCTTGAATCATGGCATTCTTGCAAAACTTCCTTGCGGAGCTTCCTGTGCTGCGACACAAATAGTCTACTGCCCTTGGTGTACAGCAAGCCATCCTGCAACCAAAATTGCCTAGTCTTACCTTACTGGGCGTACTCCATCAAAGCCTTGGTTGTAGGATCATGCGTAAGTCCCTCCTTGATGCACGGCACCAGTGACCCCTCTGGTTGGCTAATGGCAGCAAGGTTAGCCTTCCTGCTCAGGGCGTCTGCCACTAGGTTTGCCCACCCCAGCTTGTACTCCATCTGGAAATCAAATTCCGTAAGAAAATCTTGCCATCTTGCCCGCTTGACGGACAGCTTCTTCTGCGTCTGGAAGTAGTTGGTCGCCACATTGTCCGTCCTAACCACGAACCTCGACCCCAATAGGTAATGGCACCAAGTGTGCAAGCAGTGCACCACTGCAGTCATCTCTTTTTCTTGGACCATGTACTTGCACTCAGTCTTGTTCAGCTTCCTGCTCTCGAATGCGACTGGACATCCCTCCTACATCAACACGCCCCCTATGGCAAAGTCTGATGCATCCGTATGCACCTCATACGGCTTGGCATGGTCTGGCAAGGCCAAGACTGGCTCCTCGATCACAGCCCACTTCAACCTATCAAAGGCTTCCTGGCACCCTGCACTCCACTCCCATGCTTTCCCTTTCTTGAGCAAGTCAGTCAATGGCGTGGCTATTACTGAGTGACCTTTGATGAAACGCCTGTAGTAGTTGACCAGCCCAAGGAACGATCTCAACTCAGTGACCTTGGCTGGCTGTTGCCACTCCAGGATGGCATGTATCTTGCCTTTATCCATGCGTATCCTGCCACCTCCCACTATGTGGCCAAGGAACGAGATCTCCTACTGGGCGAATGAGCACTTCTCCCTCTTGACAAATAGCTTGTGCACTCGTAACACCTCGAACACCTGTCTCAAGTGGTCTACATGCTCTCCCAAAGTCTGGCTGTAGATCACAATGCACCCTTATGAAAAATAGAAAATGGGTCGTCTTGCCACGAAACTTCACATGAAGGCGTAGGGGACCATTGTATGAATTTACAAGCCATAAAAATGGCATTGGTATGGCAGAAATATGAAGATGTGCTTGAAACCACCTACCACCCGTTCGATCCCCGGCTTGCGCATCCTGCCTCTCTGGTTGGCTGAGCGTCCGTACGCTCGTTTCATGGGTTGACTTAGGCATACAGAGTTTATCCCCAGTCTAAGCAAATGGAGTTCATTCCCGGTCTAAGATCAGATCAGATCGAGGGTTACGGTAGCACGATCGGTAGCACGATCCGCAGCATGTAGGGGGGACCGGGTCGATCCCCGACTTACGCATTCTGCCTCTCCGGCCGGCTGAGCTCCTGCACGCCCGTTTCATGGGTTGGCTTAGGCATAAGGAGTTCATTCCATGTCTAAACCCCAGTCGGACCTACGGTTATGGCAGCGAGATCGACAACACGCAAAGGGGTACCGCGCCTATCCACAGCTTGTGCATTATGCCTCCCCGGCCGACTCAGCGCCTGCACTCCCGTTTCATTGGTTGGCTTAGGCATATCGAGTTCATTCCCAGTCTAAGATCAGATAGGACCAAGGGTTGCGGCAGCAGGATCGATAGCATAGAGGGGGGGACTAGGCCGGTCCCCGGCTTACGCATTCTGTCTCTTCGGTCGGCTGAGCGCCCACACGCTCATTTTATGGGTTAGCTTAGGCATATGGAGTTCATTCCATGTCTAAGCATACGGAGTTCATTCCCAGTCTAAGATTGGATCAGATTGAGGGTTGCGGTAGTAGGACCAGCAGTAGGATTGACAGCATGCTAGGGGCAATCGAGTCGATCCTCGAGTTGCACAACCTGCCTCTCTGGCCGGTTGAGCGTCCGTACGCTTATTTCGTGGGTTGGCTTAGGCATACGGAGTTCATTCCATGTCTAAGCCCCAGTCGGACCGAGGGTTGTGGCAGCAGGACCGGTAGCGAAATCGACAACACGTAAAGGGGGACCAGGCTGATCCCCAGCTTGTGCATTATGCCTCTCCAGTCGACCTCTTTGGTCGGCTGAGCGCCCGCACGCTCGTTTCGTGGGTTGACTTAGGCATACGGAGTTCATCCCCAGTCTAAGCATATGGAGTTCATTCCCAGTCTAAGATCGGACCGGACCGAGGGGTGCGACAGCAGGATCGGTAGCACTGGGGGGATCGGGCCGATCTCCTGCTTGCGTATTCTACCTCTTCGAACGGCTGAGCGCCCGCATGCCCGTTTCGTGGGTTGGCTTAGGCATAGAGAGTTCATTCCATGTCTAAGCCCCAATCGGACCGAGGGTTATGGCAGCGGGATCGACAGCACGCAGAGGGGGACTGGGCCGATCCCCGGCTTGTGCATTATGCCTCGCCGGTCGGCTTAGCGCCCGAAAGCTCGTTTCGTGGGTTGACTTAGGCATACGGAGTTCATTCCCAGTCTAAGATCGAATCGGATCGAAGGTTGTGACAACAGGATCGACAGCACGTAAGAGCGACCGAACCGATCTTCGGCTTGTGTATTCTACCTCTCTGGTAGGCTGAGCACCTGCACACTCGTTTCGTGGGTTGGCTTAGGCATACGGAGTTCATTCCATGTCTAAGCATACGGAGTTCATTCCCAATCTAAGATCGGATCGGACCGAGGGTTGCGATAGCAGAATCGGCAGCACGCGGGGGGGATCAGGATGATCCCCAGCTTGTGCATTCTGCCTCTCTGACCAGCTGAGCGCCCGCATGCTCATTTTGTGGGTTGACTTAGGCATACGGAGTTCATCCCCAGTCTAAGCATACGGAGTTCATTCACAGTCTAAGATCGGATCGGACCGAGGGTTACGGCAGCAGGATCGGTAATACGCAGGGAGGACCGTGTCGTTCCCTGGCTTGTGCATTTTGCCTCTCCGGCCAGCTGAGTACCCACACGCCTGTTCCGTGGGTTGGCTTAGGCATAGGGAGTTTATTCCATGTCTAAGCCCTAGCCGGAGCGAGGGTTGTGGCAGTGGGACCAGCAACACGCAGAGGGGGACTGGGCTAATCCCCGGCTTGCGCATTATGCCTCTCCGGGCGGCTCAGCACCCGAACGCTCTTTTCGTGGTTTGACTTAGGCATGAGGAGTTCATTCCCAGTCTAAGATCGAACCAGACAGAGCATTGCGGTAGCAGGATCGACAGCATGCAGGGGGACCGAGTCGGTCCCTGGCTTACGCATTCTGCCTCTCCGATCGGCTAAGTGCTCGTACGCTCATTTCGTGGGTTGGCTTCGACATACGGAGTTCATTCCTTGTCTAAGCATATGGAGTTCATTCCCAGTCTAAGATTGGACCGGACCCAAGGTTATGGCAGTAGGACCAGCAGCAAGATCGACAGCACACAGGGGGGACCAGGCCGGTCCCCGACTGCGAATTCTACCTCTTCGGTCGGCTGAGCGCTCGAACGCTCGTTTCGTGGGTTGGCTTAGGCATACGGAGTTCATTCCATGTCTAAGCCGCAGTCGGACTGAAGGTTGTGGCAGCAGGACTGGTAACACGCAGAGAGGGACCGGGTCGATCCCCGGCTTACGCATTATGCCGCTACGGTCGGCTTAGCGTCCGAACGCTCGTTTCATGGGTTGACGTAGGCATACGGAGTTCATTCCCAGTCTATGATCAAACAGGACCGACGATTGCGACAGCAGGATCGACAGCACGCAGGAGGGGACCGGACCGGTCCTCGACTTGTGCATTCGGCCTCTCCGGTTGGCTGAGCGCCCGCACGCTCATTTTGTGGGTTGGCTTAGGCATACGGAGTTCATCCCCAGTCTAAGCATACGGAGTTCATTCCCAATCTAAGATCGAATCAGACCGAAGGTTACAGCAGTAGGATTGGCAGCGCACAGGGGGGACCGGGTTGATCCCCAGCTTGCACATTCTGCCTCTTCGATCGGCCTCTCCAGTCAGCTGAGCGACCGCATGCTCATTTCGTGGGTTGACTTATTCATACGGAGTTCATCCCTAGTCTAAGCATATGGAGTTCATTCCTAGTCTAAGATCAGATCAGATCGAGGGTTACGGTAGTAGGATCGGTAGCACGCAGGAGCTCCCGCACGCCCAGTTTGTCGGTTGGCTTAGGCATACAGAGTTCATTCTATGTCTAAGCCCCAGTCGGAACGAAGGTTGTGGCAGTGGGACCGATAGCACGCAGAGGTGGACAGGGTCGATCCCCGACTTGTGCATTTACCTCTCCTACCGGCTGAGTGCCCGCACACTCATTTCGTGGGTTAGATTTGGCATACGGAGTTCATTCCATGTCTAAGCATACAAAGTTCATTCCCAGTCTAAGAGTTTGAGCCACGGTGCATATGCTGAGCTCAGACATGTGCTGGTGCCACATTTTTTTCGCCCGGGGCACCATCGTCGGAGCATCGTCAGAGAGCCTAATAGGAGGCCTTGGGGGTTCCGATGATTGGGGGGCCGGGGGGTGTGCGCACATGATGTGCAATAGGTGCTGGCACTTGGCCCTTATATTGGCCCCCTATCCCTCATCAAACCTTGAGAACTCACACCCCCTTAAAGAGCATTTGGGATTTTATAGGTTTGCTGCCAGTAGCCATTAAAGTGTCTAAAATGGGGATCGAGGGTTACGACAGTAGGGTCGACAGCACGCAGGGGGGACCGAGTTGATCCCCAGCTTGCACATTCTGCCTCTCCGGTCGGTTGAGTGCCCTCACGCCTATTTCATGGGTTAGCTTAGGCATAGGGTGTTCATTCCATGTCTAAGCCCTAACTGGATCGAGGGTTGTGGCAGCAGGACCGGTAGCATGCAGAGGGGGACTGAATCGATCCCTGGCTTGCGCATTATGCCTCTCCGATCGGCTCAGTGCCCGAATGCTCATTTCATGGGTTGACTTAGGCATACAGAGTTCATTCCTAGTCTAAGATCGGACCGGACTGAGGGTTGCGGCAGCAGGACCGACAGCACGCAGGGGGGACCGGGTCGGTCTCTGACTTGTGCATTTTGCCTCCCCAGTAGGCTGAGCACCCGCACGCTCGTTTCATGGGTTGGCTTAGGCATACGGAGTTCATTCCATATCTAAGCATACGGAGTTCTTTCCCAGTCTAAGATCAGATCGGACCGAGGGTTACGGTAGCAGGACCAACAGTAGGATTGGTAACACGCAGGGGGGACAAACCCGATCCCTGGCTTACGCATTCTGCCTCCCCGATCGGCCTCTCCAGCAAGTTGAGCACCCGCACACTCGTTTCATGGGTTGACTTAGGCATACAGAGTTCATCCCCAGTTTAAGCATACGGAGTTCATTTCCAGTCTAAGATCAGACCGGACAGAGGGTTGTGGCAGCAGGATAGGCAGCAAGTAGGGGGGATCGAGTTGATCCTCAGCTTTCGCATTTAGCCTCTCCGATCGACTGAACGCCCGCACGCCCGTTTCATGTTTTGGCTTACACATAACGAGTTCATTCCATGTCTAAGCCCTAGTCAGACCGAGGGTTGTGGCAGCGGGACCTGCAGCACGTAGAGGGGGACCGGGCTGATCCCCGACTGGCGCATTATGCCTCTCTGACTGACGTAGCACCCGCACACTCGTTTAGTGCGTTGGCTTAGGCATACAAAGTTCATTCCCAGTCTAAGATCGGACCGAACCGAGGGTTGCAACAGTAGGATCGACAACACGTAAGGGGGATCGAGTCGGTCCCTGGCTTACGCATTCTGCCTCTCCGGCCGGCATAGCGCCCGCATGCTCATTTCGTGGGTTGGCTTAGGCATACGGAGTTCATTCCACGTCTAAGCATACGCAGTTCATTCCCAATCTAATATCGGACCGGACTGAAGGTTGCAGTAGTAGGACCAGTAGCAAGATCGATAGCACGCAGGGGGATCGGGCCGATCCCCGGCTTGTGCATTCTACCTCTCTGGTCGGTTGAGCACCCGCACGCTCGTTTCATGGGTTGGCTTAGGCATACGAAGTTCATTCCTTGTCTAAGCCCCAGTCGGACCTAGGGTTGTGGCAGTCGGATTGGCAGGGGGATCGGCAGCACGCAGAGGGGGATTGAACTGATCCTCGGCTTCCGCATTATGCGTCTCCGACTGGCTGAGCGCTCGCATGCTCATTTTATGGGTTGACTTAAGAATACGGAGTTCATCCCCAGTCTAAACATACGAAGTTCATTCCCTGTCTAAGATCGAACTGGACCGATGGTTACGGTAGCAGGATCGACAGCACGTAGGGGGGACCGGGTCGATCCCCGGCTTGTGCATTCTGCCTTTCCGATCAGCTGCCTGCACACCCATTTTGTGGGTTGGCTTAGGCATAGGGAGTTCATTCCATGTCTAAGCCCCAGCCGGACCGAGTGTTGTGGTAGCGGGATCGATAGCATACAGAGGGGGACTGGGTCGATCCCCAGCTTGTGCATTATGCCTCTCCGGTTGGCTCAGTGCCCGAATGCTCATTTCGTGGGTTGACTTAGGCATACGGAGTTCATTCCCAGTCTAAGATCAGACCAGACCGAGGGTGCAGTAGTAGGATCGATAGCACGTAGGGGGGACCGGGCCGGTCCCAGGCTTATGCATTCTGCCTCTCCGATCGACTGAGCACCCGCACACTCGTTTCATGGGTTGGCTTAGGCATAAGGAGTTCATTCCATGTCTAACCATGCAGAGTTCATTCCTAGTCTAAGATCAAACCAGACCAAGGGTTACGGCAGCAGGACCAGCAGTAGGATCGGTAGCACGTAGGGGGGATCAGGCTGATCCTCAGCTTGTGCATTCTACCTCTTCGATTGGCCTTTCCGATTGGCTGAGCGCCCGCACGCTCGTTTCATGGGTTGACTTAGGCATATGGAGTTCATCCCCAGTCTAAGCATACAGAGTTCATCCCAGTCTAAGATCGGACTGGATCGAGGGTTGCGGTAGCAGGATCGACAGCATGCAAGGGGGATCGGGCCGATCCTCGACTTACACATTCTACCTCTCCGGCCGGTTGAGTGCCCGCACGTCTGTTTCGTGGGTTGGCTTAGGCATAAGGAGTTCATTCCATGTCTAAGCCCCAGTCAGACCAAGGGTTATGGCAGCGGGACCGACAGCAAGCAAAGGGGGACCAGGCTGATCCTCGGCTTGCGCATTCTGCCTCCCCGGTCGGTTGAGTGCCCGCACACTCGTTTCATGGGTTGGTTTAGGCATACGGAGTTCATTCCATGTCTAAGCTTACAGAGTTCATTCCCAGTCTAAGAGTTTCAGCCACGGTGCACATGCTGGGCTCGGGCATATGCTGATGCCGTATTTTTTTCACTTGAGGTACCATCGTTGGAGAGCCTAACTGGCAGCATTGGGGGTTCCGACGATTGGGGGGGTCGGAGGGGTGTGCGCACATGATGTGTGATGGGTTGGCTTAGGCATACAGAGTTCATTCCATGTCTAAGCCCCAATCGGACCAAGGGTTGTGGTAGCAGGACTGGCAATGGGATCGGCAGCATGCAGAGGGGGACCGGGTTGATCCCCGACTTGTGCATTATGCCTCTTCGATCGATCAAGCACCCACACCCTCGTTTTGTGGGTTGACTTAGGCATACGGAGTTCATTCCTAGTCTAAGATCAGACCGAACCAAGGGTTGTGGCAGCAGGATCGACAACACGCAGGAGGGACCGGGCCGGTCCCTGGCTTGCACATTCTGCCTCTTCGACCGGCTGAGCGCCCGCACGCTCATTTCGTGGGTTGGCTTAGGCATATAGAGTTCATTCCATGTCTAAGCATACAGAGTTCATTCCCAGTCTAAGATTTTGAGCCACAGTGCACATGCTAGGCTTGGCCATGTTCCCGTGCCGTATTTTTTTCACCCGAGGCACCGTCACCGGAGCATTACCGGAGCATCGCCAGAGAGCCTAAGCATCCGGAGCCCATGTCTAGGCTTACAAAGTTCATTCCCAGTCTAAGATCAGACTGGACCAAGGGTTGCGGCAGTAGGACCAGCAACAGGATCGGTAGCACACAGGGGGGAATCAGGCCGATCCTCGGCTTGTGCATTCTGCCTCTCTGGTCGACTGAGCGCCCGCACGCTCGTTTCGTGGGTTGACTTAGGCATACAAAGTTCATCCCTAGTCTAAGCATACGTAGTTCATTCCCAGTCTAAGATCGGACCAGACCGAGGGTTACGACAACAGGATCGGTAGCATGCAAGGGGGACCGAGCTGATCCCCGGCTTGCACTTTCTGCCTCTCTGGCCTACCGAGCCCCCGCACGCCCGTTTCGTGGGTTGGCTTAGGCATAGGGAGTTCATTCCATGTCTAAGCTCTAGCCAGACCGAGGGTTGTGGCAGCGGGACCGGCAGCACGTAGAGGGGGACCAGGTCGATCCCTGGCTTGCACATTATGCCTCTCCGGCCGGCTCAACACCCGCACACTCGTTTTGTGGGTTGACTTAGGCATGCAGAGTTCATTCCCAATCTAAGATCGGATCGGACCGAGGGTTGCGGTAGTAGGATCGACAGCATGCAGGGGGGATCGACCCGGTCCCCGGATTGCACATTCTGCCTCTCCGACCGGTTGAGCGCCCGCACGCTCATTTCGTGGGTTGGCTTAGGCATACGAGTGCATTCCCAGTCTAAGATTTTGTGCCACAGTGCACATGCTGGGCTTGGGCATGTGCTGGTGCCATATTTTTTTCACCCGGGGCACCATCATCGGAGCATCACCGGAGAGCCTAAGCATCCGGAGCCCATGTCTAGGCATACGGAGTTCATTCCCAGTCTAAGATCAGACCAGACCAAGGGTTACGGTAGTAGGACCAACAGTATGATCGGTAGCACGCAGGGAAGGACCAGGCCGATCCCCGGCTTGTGCATTCTGCCTCTCTGGTCGGCTGAAAGCCCGCACGCTCATTTCGTGGGTTGACTTAGGCATACAAAGTTCATCCCTAGTCTAAGCATACGTAGTTCATTCCCAGTCTAAGATCAGACTGGACCGAGGGTTACGACAGCAGGATCGGTAGCACGCAGGGGGGACCGGGCCGATCCCCGGCTTGCACTTTCTGCCTCTCTGCCGACTGAGCCCCCGCACGCCCGTTTCGTGGGTTGGCTTAGGCATAGGGAGTTCATTCCATGTCTAAGCTCCAGCCAGACCGAGGGTTGTGGCAGTGGGACCGACAGCCCGTAGAGGGGGATCGGGTCGACCCCCGGCTTGCACATTATGCCTCTCCGGCCGGCTCAACACCCGCACACTCGTTTTGTGGATTGACTTAGGCATGCGGAGTTCATTCCAAGTCTAAGATCGGACCGGACCGAGGGTTGCGGTAGCAGGATCGACAGCATGCAGGGGGAATCGGCCCGATCCCTGGCTTGCACATTCTGCCTCTCCGACCGGCTGAGCGCCCGCACGCTCATTTTGTGGGTTGGCTTAGGCATACGAGTTCATTCCCAGTCTAAGATTTTGTGCCACAGTGCACATGCTGGGCTTGGACATGTGCTGGTGCCGTATTTTTTTCACCCGGGGCACCATCATCGGAGCATCACCGGAGAGCCTAAGCATCCGGAGCCCATGTCTAGGCATACGGAGTTCATTCCCAGTCTAAGATCAGACCGGACCAAGGGTTATGATAGTAGGACCAGCAGCAGGATTGATAGCACGTAGGGGAGGACCAGGCCGATCCCCGGCTTGTGCATTCTGCCTCTCTGGTCGGCTGAGCGCCCGTACGCTCGTTTCGTGGGTTGACTTAGGCATACGAGTTCATCCCTAGTCTAAGCATACGTAGTTCACTCCCAGTCTAAGATCGGATCGGACTGAGGGTTACGGCAGCAGGATCGGTAGCACGCAGGGGGGACAGGGCCGATCCCCGGCTTGCGCTTTCTGCCTCTCTGGCCGACTGAGCACCCGCACACCCATTTCGTGGGTTGGCTTAGGCATAGGGAGTTCATTCCATGTCTAAGCCCCAGCCAGAACGAGGGTTGTGGCAGCGGGACCGACAGCACGCAGAGGGGGACCGGGCCGATCCCCGGCTTGCGCATTATGCCTCTCCGTCCGACTTAGCACCCGCACGCTCATTTTGTGGGTTGACTTAGGCATGCGAAGTTCATTCCCAGTCTAAGATCGAACCGGATCGAGGGCTACGGTAGCAGGATCGACAGCATGCAGGGGGGATCGGCCCGGTCCCCGACTTACACATTCTGCCTCTCCGATCAGCTGAGCACCCGCACCCTCATTTCGTGGGTTGGCTTAGGCATACCAGTTCATTCCCAGTCTAAGATTTTGTGCCACAGTGCACATGATGGGCTTGGGCATGTGCTGGTGCCATATTTTTTTCGCCCGGGGCACCATCACCGGAGCATCGTCGGAGAGCCTAAGCGTTCGAAGCCCATGTCTAGGCATACGGAGTTCATTCCCAGTCTAAGATTGGACTGGACCAAGGGTTGCAGCAGTAGGACCAGCAGTAGGATCGGTAGCACGCAGGAGGGACCAGGCCGATCCCCGGCTTACGCATTCTGCCTCTCCGATCGGCTGAGAGCCCGCACTTTCGATTCATAGGTTGGCTTAGGCATAGGGAGTTCATTCCATGTCTAAGACCCAGCTGGATCGAGGGTTGTGGCAGCGGGACTGACATCAAGCAGAAGGGGACCAGGTCGATCCCCGACTTGCGCATTATGCCTCTCCAGTCGGCTCAGCGCCCGCACACTCGTTTCGTGGGTTAAGTTAGGCTTACGAAGTTCATTCCCATTCTAAGATCGGACCAGACTGAGGGTTGCGGCAGTAAGATCGACAGCACATAGGGGGGATCGGGTCGATCCTCGGCTTATACATTCTGCCTCTCCGGCTAGCTAAGTGCCTACATGCTCGTTTCGTGGGTTGGCTTAGGCATACGGAGTTCATTCCATGTCTAAGCATTCGGAGTTCATTCCCAGTCTAAGATCGGATCGGACCGAGGGTTGCGGCAGCAGGACCAACAGCAGGATCGACAGCATGCAGGAGGGACCGAGCCGATCCCCGGCTTGCGCATTCTACCTCTTCGGTCAGCTGAGCGCCCGCACGCTCGTTTCGTGGGTTAGCTTAGGCATACGGAGTTCATTCCATGTCTAAGACCCAGTCGGATCGAGGGTTGTGGCAGCAGGACCGACAGCGAGATCGACAGCATGCAGAGGGGGATCAAGCTGATCCTCGGCTTGTGAATTATGCCACTCCGACCAGCTGAGCGCTTGCACGCTCATTTTGAGGTTGACTTAGGCATACGGAGTTCATCCCCAGTCTAAGATCGGATCGGATTGAGGGTTGCAGTAGCAGGATTGACAACACACATGGGGGACTTGGCCGATCCCCGGCTTATGCATTCTGTCTCTCCGATCGATTGAGCACCCGAGGCACCATCACCGGAGCATCGTTGGAGAGCCTAAACATCCAGAGCCCATGTCTAGGCATATGAAGTTCATTCCCAGTCTAAGATCGGATCGGACCAAGGGTTGCGGTAGTAGGACCAACAGCAGGATCGGTAGCACGCAAGGGGGACCAGGTCGATCCCCGGCTGCACATTCTGCCTCTTCGGTCGGCTGAGCGCCCGCACTTTCGATTCATAGGTTGGCTTAGGCATAGGGAGTTCATTCCATGTCTAAGACCCAGCTGGATCGAGGGTTGTGGCAGCGGGACTGACATCAAGCAGAAGGGGACCAGGTCGATCCCCGACTTGCGCATTATGCCTCTCCGGTCGGCTCAGCGCCCGCACACTCGTTTCGTGGGTTAAGTTAGGCTTACGAAGTTCATTCCCATTCTAAGATCGGACCGGACTGAGGGTTACGGCAGTAAGATCGACAGCACATAGGGGGGATCGGGTCGATCCTCGGCTTATGCATTCTGCCTCTCCGGCTAGCTAAGTGCCTACATGCTCGTTTCGTGGGTTGGCTTAGGCATACGGAGTTCATTCCATGTCTAAGCATTCGAAGTTCATTCCTAGTCTAAGATTGGACCGGACCGAGGGTTGCGACAGCAGGACCAACAGCAGGATCGATAGCATGCAGGGGGGATCGGGCCGATCCCCGGCTTGCATATTCTACCTCTTCGGTCAGCTGAGCGCCCGCACGCTCGTTTCGTAGGTTGGCTTAGGCATACGGAGTTCATTCCATGTCTAAGACCCAGCAGGACTGAGGGTTGTGGCAGCAGGACCGGCAGCGGGATCGACAGCATGCAGAGGGTGATCGGGCTGATCCCCAGCTTGTGCATTATGCCACTCCGGTCGACTGAGGGCCCGCACGCTCGTTTTGAGGTTGACTTAGGCATACAGAGTTCATCCCCAGTCTAAGATCAGATTGAACTGAGGGTTGCGATAGCAGGATTGACAACACGCAGGGAGGACTTGGCCGATCCCCGGCTTACGCATTCTGCCTCTCCGATCGACTGAGCACCCGCACACCCGTTTTGTGGGTTGGCTTAGGCATAGGGAGTTCATTCCATGTCTAAGCCCCAACCAGACCGAGGGCTATGGCAGCGGGACCGGCAGCACGTAGAGGGGGACCGGGCCGATCCCCGGCTTACGCATTATGCCTCTCCGGCCGGCTCAACTCCCACACGCTCATTTTGTGGGTTGACTTAGGCATGCGAGTTCATTCCCAGTCTAAGATCGGACCAGACCGAGGGTTGTGGTAATAGGATCGACAGCATGCAGGGGGGGATCAGCCCGATCCCCGGCTTGCACATTCTGCCTCTCCGACCGGCTGAGCACCCGTACGCTCTTTTCGTGGGTTGGCTTAGGCATACGAGTTCATTCCCAGTCTAAGATTTTGAGCCACAGTGCACATGCTAGGCTTGGGCATGTGCTGGTGCCGTATTTTTTTCGCCCAGGGCACCGTCACCGAAGCATCACCGGAGAGCCTAAGCATCTGGAGCCCATGTCTAGGCATACGGAGTTCATTCCCAGTCTAAGATCAGACCGAAGAAAGGGTTGCGGTAGTAGGACCAGTAGCAGGATCGGTAGCACGCAGGGGGGACCAGGTTGATCCTCGGCTTGCGCATTCTGCCTCTCCGATCGGCTGAGTGCCCGTACTTTCATTTCATAGGTTGGCTTAGGCATAAGGAGTTCATTCCATGTCTAAGACCCAGCCGGATCAAGGGTTGTGGCAGTGGGACCGACAGCACACAGAGGGGGACCGGGCTGATCCCCGACTTGCGCATTATGCCTCTCCGGTCGGCTCAGTGCCCGTACGCTCATTTCGTGGGTTGAGTTAGGCTTACAGAGTTCATTCCCAGTCTAAGATCGAACGGGACCGAGGGTTGCGGTAGCAACATCGACAGCACGCAGGGGGACTGGGTCGATCCCCGGCTTGCGCATTCTGCCTCTCCGACTGGCTGAGTGCCTACACGCTCGTTTCGTGGGTTGGCTTAGGCATACGGAGTTCATTCCATGTCTAAGCATTCGAAGTTCATTCCCAGTCTAAGATCGGATCGGACCGAGGGTTGCGACAGCAGGACCAGCCGCAGGATCGACAGCATGCAGGGGGGGACCGGGCCAATCCCCGACTTGCGCATTCTACCTCTTCGACCGGCTGAGCGCCCGCACGCTCGTTTTGTGGGTTGGCTTAGGCATACGGAGTTCATTCCATGTCTAAGCTCCAGCTGGACCGCGGGTTGTGGCAGCAAGACCGGTAGCAGGATCGACAGCATGCAGAGAGGGATCGAGCTGATCCCCGGCTTGTTTATTATGCCACTCCGATCGGCTGAGTGCCCGCACGCTCGTTTTGAGGTTAACTTAGGCATACAAAGTTTATCCCCAGTCTAAGATCAGATCGGACTGAGGGTTGTGGTAGCAGGATTGACAACACGCAGGGGGGACTTGGACGATCCCCAGCTCACGCATTATGCCTTTCCAACCGGCTGAGCACCCACACGCCCATTTTGTGGGTTGGCTTAGGCATTGGGAGTTCATTCCATGTCTAAGCCCCAGCCAGACCAAGGGTTGTGGCAGCGGGATCGAAAGCACGCAGAGGGGGACCAGGCTGATCCCTGGCTTGTGCATTATGCCTCTCCGATCGGTTCAGCACCCGCACGCTCGTTTTGTGGGTTGACTTAGGCATGCGGAGTGCATTCCCAGTTTAAGATCAGACCGGACCGAGGGTTGCGGTAGCAGGATCGACAGCACACAGGGGGGATCGGCCCGGTCCCCGGCTTGCGTATTTGGCCTCTCCGACTGGCTGAGCACCCGCACGCTCATTTCGTGGGTTGGCTTAGGCATACAGAGTTCATTCCATGTCTAAGCATACGAAGTTCATTCCCAGTCTAAGATTTTGAGCCACAGTGCACATGCTGGGCTTGGGCATTTGTTGGTGCCGTATTTTTTTCACCCGGGGCACCATCACTGAAGCATCGCCGAAGAGCCTAAACATCCAGAGCCTATGTCTAGGCATACAAAGTTTATTCCCAGTCTAAGATCGGACCGGACCAAGGGTTGCGACAGTAGGACAACCAGCAGGATCGTTAGCACGTAGGGGGGGACCAGGCCGATCCCCGGCTTGCGCACTCTGCCTCTCTGGTCGGCTGAGCACCCGCACGGTCTTTTCGTGGGTTGACTTAGGCATGCGGAGTTCATCCCTAGTCTAAGCATACATAGTTCATTCCCAGCCTAAGATCGAACCGGATCGAGGGTTACGACAGCAGGATCGATAGCACACAGGGGGGACCGGGCCGATCCCCCGCTTGCGCTTTCTGCCTCTCTGGCTGGCTGAGCGGCCGCACGCCCGTTTCATGGGTTGGCTTAGGCATAGGGAGTTCATTCCATGTCTAAGCCCCAGCCAAACCGAGGGTTGTGGCAGCGGGACCGGCAGCACGCAGAGGGGGACTGGGCCGATCCCCGGCTTGCGCATTATGCCTCTCCAGCCGGCTCAGCACCCGCACGCTCATTTTGTGGGTTAACTTAGGCATGCGGAGTTCATTCCTAGTCTAAGATTGGACCGGACTGAGGGTTACGGTAGCAGGATCGACAGCACGTAGGGGGGAATCGGCTCGATCCCCAACTTGCGCATTCTGCCTCTCCGATCGACTGAGCGCCCACACGCTCGTTTCGTGGGTTGGCTTAGGCATACGGAGTTCATTCCATGTCTAAGCATACGGAGTTCATTCCCAGTCTAAGATTTTGAGCCATAGTGCACATGCTGGGCTTGGGCATGTGCTGGTGCCATATTTTTTTCGCCCGGGGCACCATCACTGGAGCATCGCCGGAGAGCCTAAGCATCCGGAGCCCATGTCTAGGCATACGGAGTTCATTCCTAGTCTAAGATCAGACCGGACCAAGGGTTGCGGCAGTAGGACCAGCAGTAGGATTGGTAGCACGCAGGAAGGGACCAGGCTGATCCTCGGTTTGCGTATTCTGCCTTTTCGGTCGACTGAGCACCTGCACGCTCGTTTCATAGGTTGGCTTAGGCATAGGGAGTTCATTCCATGTCTAAGACCCAGCCGGATCGAGGGTTGTGGCAGCGGAACCGACAGCATGCAGAGGGGGACCGGGCCGATCCCCGACTTGCGCATTATGCCTCTCCGGTCGGCTCAGCGCCCGCACGCTCATTTAATGGGTTGAGTTAGGCTTACGGAGTTCATTCCCAGTCTAAGATCGGACCGAACCGAGGGTTACAGCAGCAAGATCGACAGCACGCAGGGGGACCGGATCGATCCTCGGCTTGCGCATTCTACCTCTCCGGTCGACTGAGCGACCACACGCTCGTTTTGTGGGTTGGCTTAGGCATACGGAGTTCATTCCATGTCTAAGCATCCGAAGTTCATTCCCAGTCTAAGATTGGACCGGACCGAGGGTTCCGATAGCAGGACCAGTAGCAGAATCGACAGCATGCTGGGGGGACCGGGCCGATCCCCAGCTTATGCATTCTACCTCTTCGGCCGGCTGAGCGCCCGCACGCTCATTTCGTGGGTTGGCTTAGGCATACGGAGTTCATTCCATGTCTAAGCCCTAGCCAGACCGAGGGTTTTGGCAGCAGGACCGGCAGCGAGTTCGATAGTAGGACCGGCAGCGGGATCATTGGAGCATCGTCGGAGAGCCTAACTGGCGACATTGGGGTTCCAGCGATTGGGGGGGCTGGGGGTGTGCACACATGTTGTGTGATGGGTGCTGGTACTTGGCCCTTAGACTGGCCACCTACCCCTCATCAAACCTCGAGGACTCACACCCCCTTAAAAGAGCATTTGAGATTTTATAGGTTTGCTGCCAGGAGCCATTAAAGTTTCTGAAATGGGGACACTTTTTTCAAACGGTCACAAAATCTTCTCCACTTTGCGTTTTTAGCTGAATATTTTTGTGCATGCCAACAAAAATACAAGGATCACCTCTACCAAATTTGGGGACAACACTCTTTCTAAAAAAATTTTAAAAAATCTCAAACCGTAAAAAGTTTCGAAAATAATGAAAAATAGAAAACGGATCGTCTTGCCACGAAACTTCACATGAAGGCTTAGGGGACCAATGTATGAATTTACAAGCTGTAAAAATGGCATTGGCATGGCAGAAATATGAAGATGTGCTTGAACCCACCTACCACCCGTTCGATCCCCGGCTTGCGCATCCTGCCTCTCTGGTCGACTGAGTGCCCGCACTTTCGTTTCATGGGTTGACTTAGGCATACGGAGTTCATCCCCAGTCTAAGCATACAGAGTTCATTCCCAACATAAGATTAGACCAGAGCGAGGGTTGCGGAAGCAGGATCAGCAGCACGAAGGGGGGATCAGGTCGATCCCCGGCTTGCGCATTCTGCCTCTCCGGTCGATCCCCGGCTTACGCATCATGCCTCTCTGGTCGGTTGAGCGCCCGAACGCTCGTTTCATGGGTTGACTTAGGCATACGGAGTTCATCCCCAGTCTAAGCATACAGAGTTCATTCCTAGTCTAAGATCGGATCAGATCGAGGGTTACGGCAGCAAGATCGACAGCACGCAGGAGGGACCGGGCCAATCCTCGGCTTACGCATTCTGCCTCTCCGACCGACTGAGCACCCCACGCCCGTTTCGTGGGTTGGCTTAGGCATAGGGAGTTCATTCCATGCCTAATCTCCAGCTGGACCGAGGGTTGTGGCAGCGGGAACGGCAGCATGCAGAGGGGGACTGGGTAGATCCTTGACTAGCGCATTATGCCTCTCCGATCGGCTCAGCGCCCAGACGCTCGTTTCATGGGTTGACTTTGGCATACGAAGTTCATTCCCAATCTAAGATCAGACCAAACCGAGGGTTGCAATAGCAGAATCGACAGCACGCAGGGGGGACCGAGTCCTCGACTTACGCATTCTGCCTCTCTGGCCGGTTGAGCGCCCGTTCGCTCATTTCGTGGGTTGGCTTAGGCATAAGAAGTTCAATCCATGTTTAAGCATACGAAGTTCATTCCCAGTCTAAGATTGGACTAGATCGAGGGTTGCGACAGCAGGACCGGCAGCAGGATCGATAGTAGACAGGGGGGACCAGGCCGATCTCGGCTTGCACATTCTGCCTTTCCGACCGACTGAGCGTCCGTAAGCTCGTTTCGTGGGTTGGCTTAGGCATCCAGAGTTCATTCCATGTCTAAGCCCCAACCGGACCAACGGTTGTTGCAGCTGGATTGGCAGCGGGATTGGCAGCACGCAGAGGGGGATCGGGTTGATCCTCAGTTTACGCATTATGCCTCTCTGGTCGGCTGAGCACCCGGACTCTCGTTTCATGGGTTGACTTAGGCGTACGGAGTTCATCCCCAGTCTAAGCATATAGAGTTCATTCCCAGTCTAAGATCAGATTGGACTGAGGGTTGCGGTAGCAGGATCGGCAGCACGTAGGGGGGACCAGGCCGATCCCTGGCTTACGAATTCTGCCTCTCTGGCCGACTGAGCACCCACACGCCCATTTCGTGGGTTGGCTTAGGCATAGGGAGTTCATTCCATGTCTAAGCCCCAGCCAGACGGAAGGTTGTGGCAGCGGGAACGGTAGCACGCAGAGGGGGCCCGGGCTGATCCCCAACTTGCGCATTATACCTCTTCGGCTGGTTCAACGCCCGTACGCTCGTTTCGTGGGTTGACTTAGGCATATGGAGTTCATTCTCGGTCTAAGATTGGACAGGACCAAGGGTTGCGACAGCAGGATCGATTGCACGTAGGGGGGACAGGGCTGATCTTTGGCTTACACATTCTGCCTCTTCGACCGACTGAGCGCCCGCACGCTCATTTCGTGGGTTGACTTAGGCATACGAAGTTCATCCCCAGTCTAAGCATACGAAGTTCATTCCTAGTCTAAGATTGAATCAGATCGAGGGTTGCGGCAGCAGGATCGATAGCACCTGGGGGGACCGAGCTAATCCCTGGCTTGCACATTCTGCCTCTCCGGCCAGTTGAGCGCCCGCACACCCATTTCGTGGGTTGGCTTAGGCATAGGGAGTTCATTCCATGTCTAAGCCCCAGCCGGACCGAGGGTTGTGGCAGCGGGATCGGTAGCACGCAGAGGGGGACCGGGCTGATCCCCAGCTTGCGCATTCTGCCTCTCCAGTCGACTGAGCACCCGTACGCTCATTTCATGGGTTGGCTTAGGCATACGAACTTCATTCCATGTCTAATACCCCAGCTGGACCGAGGGTTGTGGCAGCGGGATCGATAGTGGGATCGGTACCACGCAAAGGGGGATCAGGCTGATCCCTGACTTGCGTATTATGCCTCTCCAATTGGCCTTTCCGATCGACTGTGCACCCGCATGCTCGTTTCATGGGTTGACTTAGGCACACGGAGTTCATCCCCAGTCTAAGCATACAGAGTTTATTCCCAGTCTAAGATCGAACCAGCTTGCGCATTCTACCTCTCCGACTTGCGTATTCTGCCTCTCCGGCTGGCTGAGCACCCGCCACCCATTTCGTGGGTTGGCTTAGCTATAGGGAGTTCATTCCATGTCTAAGCCCCAGTCAAACCGACGATTGTGGCAGCGGGACCAACAGCACGTAGAAGAGGACCGGATCGATCATCGGCTTGCGCATTATGCCTCTCCGACCGGCTCAGCGTCCGAACGCTCATTTTGTGGGTTGACTTAGGCATATGGAGCTCATTTCCAGTTTAAGATTGGACCAAAGATTACGGTAGTAGGATCGACAGAATGCAGGGGGGGACCGGGTCGGTCCTCGATTTTTACATTCTGCCTCTCCGATCGACTGAGTGCTCGTACGCTCCTTTCGTGGGTTGGCTTAGGCATGCAGAGTTCATTCCATGTCTAAGAATACAAAGTTCATTCCCAGTCTAAGATTGAACCAAACTGAGGATTACGGTAGCAGGACCAGCAGCAAGATCGGCATCAGGTAGGGAGGCCCAGGCCGATCCTTGGCTTATGCATTCTGCCTCTCTGGTCAGCCTCTCTGACCGGTTGAGCACCCGCACGCTCATTTTATGGGTTGACTTAGGCATACGGAGTTCATCCCCAGTCTAAGCATACGAAGTTCATTCCCAGTCTAAGATCGAACCAGATCGAGGGTTACGACAGTAGGATCGACAGCACGCAGGGGGGACCGGGCCATTTCGTGGGTTGGGTTAGCCATAGGGAGTTCATTCCATGTCTAAGCTCCAAACGAATCGAGGGTTGTGGCAGTGGGACTGACAGCACGCAGAGGGGGACCGGGTTGATCCTCGAATTACGCATTCTGCCTTTTCGGCCAACTGAGCGCCCGTACGCTTGTTTCATGGGTTGGCTTAGGCATACGGAGTTCATTCCATGTCTAATCACACGGAGTTCATTCCCAGTCTAAGAGTTTGAGCCAGGGTGCACATGCTGGGCTCGAGCAAGTGCTGGTGCCACATTTTTTTCACCCGGGGCACCGTCACCGGAGTATCACCAGAGAGCCTAACCGACGGTATTGGAGGTTTCGGCGATTGGGGGGCCGGAGGGTGTGCGCACATGATGTGCAATGGGTGCTGGTACTTGGCCCTTATATTGGCCCCCTTTCCCTCATCAAACCTTGAGAACTCACACCCCCTTAAAGAGCATTTGAGATTTTATAGGTTTGCTACCAGTAGCCATTAAAGTGTCTGAAATGGAGACACTTTTTTCAAACGGTCACAAAATCTTCTCCACTTCGAGTTTTTAGCTTAATTTTTTTATGCATGCCAAAAAAATACAGGGATCACCTCTACCAAATTTGGGGACAAAAATCTTTCTAAAAAAATTTTAAAAAATCCCAGACCACAAAAAGTTTCAAAAATCGTGAAAAATAGAAAACGGGTCGTCTTGCCACAAAACTTCACATGCAGGCATAGGAGACCATTGTATGAATTTACAAGCCATAAAAATGGCATTGGCATGGCAGAAATATGAAGATGTGCTTGAACCCACCTATGACCCGTTCGATCCCCGGCTTGCGCATCCTACCTCTCTGGTCGGCTAAGCATCCACACACTCGTTTCATGGGTTGACTTAGGCATACGGAGTTCATCCCTAGTCTAAGCATACAGAGTTTATTCCCAGTCTAAGATCGGACCGGACTGAGGGTTGCGACAGCAGGATCAAAAGCACGTAAGGGGGATCGGGCTGATCCCCGGCTTGCGCATTATGCCTCTCTAGTCGGCTCAGCGCCCGCACACTCGTTTCGTGGGTTAACTTAGGCATACGGAGTTCATTCCAAGTCTAAGATCAGGCCGGATCGAGAGTTGTGGCAGCAGGATCGACAGCACGCAGGGGGGATCAGGTCGACTCAGCGGCTGCACGCTCGTTTCGAGGGTTGGCTTAGGCATATGGACTTCATTCCATGTCTAAGCATATGGAGTTCATTCCCAGTCTAAGATCGGACCGAACTGAGGGTTGCAGTAGCAGGACCAGCAGCAAGATCGACAGCAAATAGGGGGGGCCAGGTCGATCCTTGGCTTGTGCATTCTGCCTCTCTGATCGGTTGAGTGCCTGCACGCTCATTTCATGGGTTGGCTTAGGCATACGGAGTTCATTCCATGTCTAAGCCCCAGTCGGACCGAGGGTTGTGGCAACAGGACTGGTTGCGGGATTGATAGCACGTAGAGGAGGATCGGGCTGTTCCTTGGCTTGCGAATTATGCCTTTCCGACTAGCCTCTTCGGCCAACTAAGCACTCGCACGCTTGTTTCATGGGTTGACTTAGGCATACAGAGTTCATCCCCAGTCTAAGCATACAGAGTTCACTCCTAGTCTAAGATCGGACCAGTCTGAGGGTTGCGGTAGCAGGATCGACAGCACGCAGGGGGGATCGAGCCTATCCTCGACTTGCTCATTCTGCCTCTCCGGTCGGTTGAGTGCCCGCACGCCCGTTTCATGGGTTGGCTTAGGCATAGGGAGTTCATTCTATGTCTAAGCCCCAGCCGAACCGAGGGTGCCAGCAGCAGGACCGACAGCATGCAGAAGGGGACCGACCCGATCCCTAACTTGCGCATTATGACTCTCCGGCTAGCTCAGCGCCCGAACGCTCGTTTCGTGGGTTGGCTTAGGCATACAGAGTTTATTCTCAGTCTAAGATCAGACCGGACCGAGGGTTACGACAGTAGGATCGACAGCATGCAGGGGGGACCAGGTCGCTCCCTGGTTTGTGCATTCTGCCTCTCTGGTTGGTTGAACGCCCGTACGCTCGTTTCGTGGGTTGACTTAGGCATACAGAGTTCATTCCATGTCTAAGCATACGGAGTTCATTCCCAGTCTAAGATCAGACCGAACCGAGGGTTACGATAGCCAGACCAGCAACAGGATCGACAGCATGTAGGGGGGACCAGGTCGATCCCCGGTTCACGCATTCTGCCTCTCTGATCGGCTGAGCGCCTGTACGCTCGTTTTATGGGTTGACTTAGGCATACGAAGTTCATCCCCAGTCTAAGCATACGGAGTTCATTCCCAGTCTAAGATCGAACCAGACCGAAGGTTCCGATAGTAGGATCGGTAGCACACAGGGGGGACCGGGTCGATCCCCGGCTTTCGTATTCTGCCTCTCCGACCGGTTGAGCGCTCGCACGCCCGTTTCATGAGTTGGCTTAGGCATAGGGAGTTCATTCCATGTCTAAGCCCCAACAGGACCAAGGGTTGTGGTAGTCAGACCGACAGCACACAGAGGGGGATCGGGCCGATCCACGGCTTGCGCATTCTGCCTCTCCGGTCGGCTGAGCACCCGCACGTTCGTTTGGTGGGTTGGCTTAGGCATACAGAGTTCATTCCATGTCTAAGCATATGAAGTTCATTCCCAGTCTAAGAGTTTGAGCCACGGTGCACATGCTGGGCTTGGGCATGTGCTGGTGGTGCTATTTTTTAGCCCGGGGCACCATCGTCGGAGCATCGTCAGAGAGCCTAACCGGCAGCATTGGGGGTTCTGACGATTGGGGGGCCGGGGGGTGGGTGCACATGATGTGTGATGGGTGCTGGTACTTGGCCTTTATATAGGCCCATTATCCCTCATCAAACTTTAAGAACTCACACCCCCTTAAAGAGCATTTTAGATTTTATAGGTTTGCTGCCAGTAGCCATTAAAGTGTCTGAAATGGCAACACTTTTTTCAAACGGTCACAAAATCTTCTCCACTTTGAGTGTTTAGCTAAATTTTTTTGTGCATGCCAACAAAAATACAAGGATCACCTCTACCAAATTTGGGGACAAAACTCTTTCTAAAAAAATTTTAAAAAATCCTGAACCGTAAAAAATTTCAAAAATCATGAAAAATAGAAAATGAGTCGTCTTGCCACGAAACTTCACATGAAGGTGTAGGGGACCATTGTATGAATTTACAAGCCATAAAAATGGCATTGGCATGGCAGAAATATGAAGATGTGCTTGAACCCACCTACCACCCATTCGATCCCTGATTGAGCGCCCGCACGCTCATTTCGTGGGTTGGCTTAGGCATACGGAGTTCATTCCATGTCTAAGCCCTAGCCGGATCGAGGGTTGTGGCAGTAGGACAGGCAACGAGATCGGCAGCACACAGAGGGGGATTGGGCTGATCTTCGGCTTATGCATTATGCCTCTCCGATCGGCTGAGCGCTCGCACGCTTGTTTCGTGGGTTGACTTCGGCATACGTAGTTCATCCTTAGTCTAAGCATATAGAGTTCATTCCCAGTCTAAGATCGGACTGAACCAAGGGTTGCGACAATAGGATCGGCAGCACGCAGGGGGTACGGGGTCGATCCCCCGCTTGCACATTCTGCCTCTCCGATCGGCTGAGCGCCCACACGCCCGTTTCATGGGTTGGCTTAGGCATAGGGAGTTTATTCCATGCTTAAGCCCCAGTCGGACTGATGGTAGTGGCAGCGAGATCGGCAGTACGCAGAGGGGGACCGGGCTGATCCCCGGCTTATGAATTATGCCTTTTCGGTTGGCTCAACATCCGAACGCTTGTTTCATGGGTTGACGTAGGCATACAAAGTTCATTCCCAGTCTATGATTGGACCAGACCAAGGGTTGCGGTAGTAGGATCGATAGCACGCAGTGGGGATCGGGCTGATCCCCGATTTACACATTCTGCCTCTCCAGTTGGCTGAGCACCCGCACACTCGTTTCGTGGGTTGGCTAAGGCATACGAAGTTCATTCCATGTCTAAGCATATGGAGTTCATTCCCAGTCTAAGATCGGATCAAAGCGAGGGTTGCGGCAGTAGGACCAGCAGCAGGATCGGTAGCATGCAGGGAGGACCAGGCCGATCCTCAGCTTACGCATTCTGCCTCTCTGATCGATTGAGCGCTCGCACGCTCGTTTTATGGGTTGACATAGGCATACGGAGTTCATTCCCAGACTAAGATCAAACCAGACCGAGGGTTGTAGCTGCAAGATCGGCAGCAGCAGGGCTGATCCCGGCATGCGCATTCTGCCTCTCTGACCGGTTGAGCGCTCGTACGCCCATTTCGTGGGTTGGCTTAGGCATAGGGAGTTCATTCCATGTCTAAGCCCCAGTCAGATCGAGGGTAGTGGCAGCAGGATCGATAGCACGTAGAGGGTGATCGAGTCGATCCCCAGCTTGCGCATTCTGGCTCTCCGGCCGGCTGAGTGCCCGCACGTTCATTTTGTGGGTTGGCTTAGGCATACGGAGTTCATTCCATGTTTAAGCATATGGAGTTCATTCCAGTCTAAGAGTTTGAGCCACAGTGCACATGCTAGGCTTGGGCATGTGCTGGTGCCACATTTTTTTCGCACGGGGCACCATCATCGGAGCGTCGTCGGAGAGCCTAATCGACAGCATTGGGGGTTTCGGTGATTGGGGGCCGTGGGGGTTTGCGCACATAATGTGCGATGGGTGCCGGTACTTGGCCCTTATATTGGTCCCCTATCCCTCATCAAATCTCGAGAACTTACACCCCCTTAAAGAGCATTTGAGATTTTATAGGTTTGCTGCCAGTAGCCATTAAAGTGTCTAAAATGGGGACACTTTTTCAAACGGTGACAAAATCTTCTCCACTTCGAATTTTTAGCTGAAGTTTTTTACACATGCCAAAAAACATGGAAGGATCACATCTACCAAATTTGGGGACAAAACTCTTTCTAAAAAAATTAAAAAAAATCCCAAACCGTAAAAAGTTTTGAAAATCGTGAAAAATAGAAAACGGGTCGTCTTGCCACGAAACTTCACATGAAGGCATAGGGGACCGTTGTATGAATTTACAAGCCATAGAAATGGCATTGGCAAGGTAGAAATATGAAGATGTGCTTGAACCCACCTACCACCCGTTCGATCCTCGGCTTGCGCATCCTACCTCTCTAGTGGGCTGAGCGTCCGCACACTCGTTTCATGGGTTGACTTAGGCATATGGAGTTCATCCCTAGTGTAAGCATACGGAGTTCATTCCCAGTCTAAGATTGGACCGGAACGAGGGTTGCGACAGCAGGATCGGCAGCACGTAGGGGGGACCGAACCGATCCCCGACTTTCGCATTATGCCTCTCCGACCGACTGAGCGCCCGCGTGCCCATTTCGTGGGTTGGCTTAGGCATAGGGAGTTCATTCCATGTCTATGCCCCAGTCGGACCGATGGTTGTGGTAGCGGGATCGATAGCACACAGAGAGGGATCGGGCTGATCCCCGACTTGCGCATTATGCCTTTCCTACCAGCTCAACGCCTGCACACTCGTTTCGTGGGTTGACTTAGGCATACAAAGTTCATTTCCAATCTAAGATTGGACCGGACCGAGGGTTGCCACAGCAAGATCAACAGCATGCAGGGGGGACCGGGCCGGTCCCTGGCTTACGCATTCTGCCTCTTTGGTAGGCTGAGCGCCTGCACGCTCATTTCGTAGGTTGGCTTAGGCATACAGAGTTCATTCCATGTCTTAGCATACGGAGTTCATTCTTAGTCTAAGATCAGACCGGACTGAGGGTTGCAACAGCAGGACCGACAGCACGCAGGGGGGGACCAGGTCGATCCCCGGCTTGCACATTTTGCCTCCCCGACGGGCTAAGTGCCTGCACGCTCACTTCGTGGGTTGGCTTAGGCATATGGAGTTCATTCCTTGTCTAAGCCCCAGCCGGATTGAGGGTTGTGGTATCTGCAGTGGGATCGGCAGTGGGATCAGCAGTATGCAAAGAGGGACTGAGCTGATCCCCAGCTTGCACTTTATGCCTCTCCGGTCGGCCTCTCCGATCGGCTGAGCACCCGCACACTCATTTCATGGGTTGACTTAGGCATACGGAGTTCATCCCCAATCTAAGCATATGGAGTTCATTCCCAGTCTAAGATCGACCAGACCGAGTGTTACGGTAGCAAGATCGGTAGCATGCAGGGAGGACCGAGCCGATCCTCGACTTGCGCATTCTGCCTGTCCGACCGGCTGAGCGCCCGCATGCCCGTTTCGTGGTTTGGCTTAGGCATAGGGAGTTCATTATATGTGTAAGCCCCAGTCGGACTGAGGGTTGTGGCAGCGGGACCGGCAGCACGTAGAAGGGGATCGGGCCGATCCCCGATGTGCGCATTATGCCTCTCCAACCGACTCAGTGCTCGAACGCTCGTTTCGTGGGTTGTCTTAGGCATACAGAGTTCATTCCTAGTCTAACATCGAACTGGACTGAGGGTTGTGATAGCAGGATCGACAGCACGTAGGGGGGACCAGGCTGATCCCCGACTTGTGCATTCTACCTCTCCGATCGACTGAGTGCCCGCACGCTCGTTTCATGAGTTGGCTTAGGCATACGGAGTTCATTCCTTGTCTAAGCATACGGAGTTCATTTCCAGTCTAAGATCAAATCGGACTGAGAGTTACGGTAGCAAGACCAACAGCAGGATCGGTAGCATGCAAGGGGGATCGGGCTGATCCCCGACTTACGTATTCTGCCTCTCCGATCGACCTCTCTAGTCGACTGAGCACCTGCACGCTCATTTCGTGGGTTAACTTAGGCATACGGAGTTCATCCCCAGTCTAAGCATACGGAGTTCATTCCCAGTCTAAGAGTTTAAGCCACGGTGCACATGCTGGGCTCGGGCATATGCTGGTGCCATATTTTTTTCGTCCAGGGCACCATCGCCGGAGCATCGTCGGAGAGCCTAACCGGTGGCATTAAGGGTTCCAATAATTGGTGGGGCCAGGGGGTGTACGCACATGATGTGCGATGGGTGCTGGTACTTGGCCTTTATATTGGCCCCCTATCCCTCATCGAACCTCGAGAACTCACACCCCCTTAAAGAGCATTTGAGATTTTATAGGTTTGCTGCTAGTAGCTATTAAAGTGTCTGAAATGGGGACACCTTTTTCAAACGATCACAAAATCTTCTCCACTTCGAGTTTTTAGCTGAATTTTTTAGTGCATGCCAACAAAAATACAAGGATCACATCTACCAAACTTGGGGACAAAACTCTTTCTAAAAAAATTTTAAAAAATCTCGAATCACAAAAAGTTTTGAAAATCATGAAAAATAGAAAACGGGTCGTCTTGCCACGAAACTTCACATGAAGGCATAGGGGACCATTGTATGAATTTACAAGCCATAAAAATGGCATTGGCATGGCAAAAATATGAAGATGTGCTTGAACCCACCAACCACCCGTTCGATCCCCGGCTTGTGCATCCTGCCTCTTTGGTCGACTGAGTGTCCGCACACTCATTTCGTGGGTTGAGTCTAAGCATACGAAGTTCATTCCCAGTCTAAGATCTGATCAGACCATGGGTTACGGCTGTATCAGAACGTCTAGATCTGCGGATCTATCGCTAGGCATTGACTTTTAGGAGTCGCCACCAATCTTTTTTTATCTAGGTGCGATTGGCCACCTATGGAATCTGTCCTTTTAGGGAACACCTAAGTTTAAGGGTCCCTAAAAGAATAGGTTCAGGTCTACTAACCAGAACAGGGTTCGAGAGTTCGGTTACGTGTGAGGAAGGTTATAGCACCATCACAACGCCCATCAAAAGATGGTACCAGCTGAAATTTGTGTTATCCAATGAGCCTTAAAATTTTACCAAGTAATTAATTATTGGAAATTATTCTCAATTGACTCTAATACTTTTAGCAAAAAATTGAGAAAATCCCCTCACCTCAAGAGTATGCAAGAAAGACTACTATTTCACTTGCAGAAGCTCCATCGTCGAATTATTTAAAAAAAATCGAAATCAAAATCAAAATAAAAAGAAAGGAAATAATGATTGTTTTTGTGCAGGGAAAATTGATACTTTCAACTTTTCCTCAAAAATTGATTTTTTTGAAAATTTATTTTTAAGGAAAATTGATACTTTCAACTTTTCCCCAAAAATATTTTTTGGAAACTTTTATTTTCAAGGAAAATTGATACTTTCAACTTTTCCTCAAAAACCTTTTTTTGAAAATTTATTTTTAAGGAAAATTGATACTTTCAACTTTTCCCCAAAAATATTCTTTTTTGATTTTTATTTAAAGAAAATAAAATAAAAAAACAAAATAAAAGTGAAAATAAAAAAAATAAAATAAAGAAAAGTAAAACCAAGATAAAAAATAAAATAAAGGTAAAAAGGATACTAAATAAACCTAATCTAATAAATAAAAAATAAATAAAAAAAACCTGGAGCGGCTCGAAGTACGGCTCGGCTCGGCTCGGCTCGGCTCAAGGAAGAAAAAACAGCTCGGAGAAGCGGCTTTGGAGCTCAGCTCGGCTCGGCTCGGAGGGGGCAGACACGAGTGGGTCAGGAAGCGGGTCGACGCTCGGGTCAGGTCGGATCTCGGCAAAACATGCGGATCCTCTGGGTCACTTAAGGCAAAAGCGACGTCGTTTTGGGAGGGTATATAAGGCTCTTCCCTCTGTTTTTTGGCAGAAAGCTCCTTCCCTCTCTCTCTCTTCTTCCCCTTCTCTCTCGCTTCTCTCTAAACTGCTGAAGAACTTTAGTTGAATGTACGTTAGATTCTGGAAAATTTCACTGGAATCTAGATTTTTGACCGGAAGTTGGTCGAAAGGTGGTCGATTTCTGGGAAAGGTCACCGGAAACTGGGCAGCTCGTCAGAAACTTCAAAGTTGGCCGAAATTTTTGCCAAAAAATTCAACTTTCGCCAGAAAATTCAACCGAAATCTGGAATTTTCCAGAAATTCCCAGAAAAAAATCACCCAAAATCTTCAAAAAAATTCCTACTAACTCCCATAATACTTCTTAGCCTTCTATACTCTTCTATCTCTCAAATCAGTAGCTTTGCTCACATTTTTTCTCTTTGTGTGTTTCTGTTCCAGGAGGTCCCTTTTATAGGGATTGATCAAGAGTTTCTGATCAATCCCAATTCCTCTTTGGACATGGATTCAATCTTTGAATCCAATCTGGACTCTTCTGATTGAATCCCCATTCCCAGTAGGATTCTTTAGCCTTCAATCTCAACCTTCCAAAATAAAAATCAAATAAAAAGAAAAGATAATTGGAAAAGATAAATCAAAAAAATATTATAGGATAAATAAAAAATAATAATAATAACAGATATATAATTAGATAAATAAAAATACAAAAATAAATAAAATAAATAAAATATATATTAATAAATAGTAATAATAAATAAATAATAAATAATTAGGATATAAAGGAAAATATATACATAAAATATAGAATAAAAAAATAAAAAAATAAAAAATAACAAAAATAAAATTGGACTTACCCATTTGGACCAGGCCCAATTGATCCGGGCCTGGACCAAATTGGGTGTCTACAGCTGCCCCTCTTTGCACATTTTCTGTAAAACAGAAATTGCGCAAAGACGTAGACACCCAATCAAAATTCAACTCAACATTTTCATTTTTTGATTTTTTTTATATTTTTTGTTTTTTTTTGTTTGCTTTTGTTTTTGGTTTTGTTTTTTTTTTTTTTAACCAAAGCTCCTCTAAACAGAGGCTCAACGACTTTGAAAAAATAAATTGCTCCTCTAAACAGAGGCTCAACGACTTTGGAAAAATAAATTGCTCCTCTAAACAGAGGCACCATGACTTTGAAAGTAAATTGCTCCTTAAAACAGAGGCACCACGACTTTTGAAAGTAAATTGCTCCTCTAAACAGAGGCACCACTTTTTGAAAAGTAAATTGCTCCTCTAAACAGAGGCACCACGACTTTTGAAAAAATAAATTGCTCCTTGACAATCTTGTCCAAAGCAGTTGAAAGTTGTGTTTGAAGGAATTTCAGGAGATTACGCCCAAAGGTCTTATAAATCAACCCTGATACCAAAAGACATCCTATTTCAAGGATTAGGAACTTACCTGACAAGCTTTTCCTTTTTCAATTTTGCAAAATATCTTGATATCTGTCTTCTCTATGTGGGATGTTGGAACACCCCTGCTTCTTGAATCTATACACTATACTTTCCTGAAAGTAGTGTATGCTATGCAAATGCATATGAATTTCAATGCATGCTATGCAAATGTTGGCCAATTAATTCCTATTCAATGTATGGTACTCAAGTTTCTCAAGCTTTCTCTTGGGCATCAAGCCTTTTGATTCTTCAGAGATCCAATTACACTACTCTTCTAAGATTGAACCAGTGTAGCTCTTAATTGTTTCTTCCACTCATAATCTTCCTATAAAAAAATCTCTTCCCAGATTCAATGTCCTAATCAGGAACTAAACATCTCGATTCTACCTTTATCACTCTTGATTTATTCAATGTAATGTAAAAAATCTTTTTATGTTGTTATTCATTCATCAATCATTATTTCAAACTCAAAAAGTAAGAATGCATTTGCACATTTCTTCCATGGTGGGGTACTAAGAAGAAAAGAATATGAATGGTTGGGAAACAGTTATCAGAAAAAGGCATAAAGAATGAAATAAAATGTTTTTTTTATTAGCAAATGTTGGAAAACTTTGGCCAAGAAAGAATTACAAGGATAGGTATGGGGACAAAGCCCAAAATGAACAATCAGATAATCATGATAACACATCTCAAAGTTCTTTCTGAAAACTCAATCCTCTAATGTATTTAACAACTTGGAACTCTTCCGAATTTGCTAGCCTCCATATCAGCGGACTTTTAAATTCAATGTTGTATTCTCCTTATCTAAGCTGCCTTTTCAGGTTTTCAACTTAGACAAACCCCCTATGACTCAAATTGCCCTTTTAGGGTTTTCGCCTTGAGTCCTCCTTTTTCACTTTTTCTTTTTTCATTTTTTTATTTTTTCTCTTTTTTTTTATTTCATCATTTTTTTCTTTTTTTAATTTTTTTAAAGCATAGTATTTCTTCACAGCATCAGAATTTATAGGATAGGATAAATCATTTCCATCCATCTTAGTCAGTATCAGTGCTCCACCCGAAAAAGCCCGTTTCACCACATACGCCCTTCCCAATTTGGAGTCCATTTTCCTCTACTATCATGTTGGATTGAGAGAATTCTTTTCAAAACCGACTCTCCTTCTCGAAAGTAATGGGGTCGAGTCTTCTTATCATGAGCCCTCATCATTCTCCTTTGATATAGCTGACCATGGCACAATGCAGTCAATCTCTTTTCTTCTATGAAATTTAATTGCTCATAACGTTCTCAGATCCATTCAGCTTCTTCCAACTCAACTTCTTTTAAAACTCTCAAAGAGGGGATCTCTACTTCCACTGGTAGAACAGCTTCCATCCTATAAACTAAAAAAAATGGGGTTGCCCTAGTAAAGGTGCGAACTGATGTTCAATATGCATGCAATGCAAATGGCAACTTCTCATGCCAATCTTTGTAAGTCTCGGTCATCTTCTCCAAAATCCTCTTTATGTTCTTATTGGCTGCCCCAACTGCCCCATTCATTTTCGAACGGTATGGTACCGAGTTATGATGCTTGATCTTGTATTGAACGCATATTTCTTGCATCATCTTACTATTTAGATTCTTAGCATTGTCTGAAATAATTCTCTCCAGAAGTCCATATTTACAGATGATCTCTTTTTTTATGAACTTACAAACCACGGAGCATGTCACATTTGCATATGATGCTGCTTCTACCCATTTTGTGAAATAATCTATCATCACAAAAATGAATCTGTGTTGGTTAGAGGCCTTTGGGGTGATTGGGCCAATGACATCCATGCCTCACATTGAAAATGGCCATGGTGGTGCCATAACATGTAAAGTAAATGATGGAGCATGGATCTTATCAGCATATATCTGGCATTTATGGCATTTACGAGCATAGTCAATGCAATCATCCATCGTCAACCAGTAATATCCCGCTCTCATGATCTGTCTTGCCATCACATGTCCACTAGTATGTGCCCCACATATTCCATCATGCACCTCTTTAATGATTTTCTTCGCTTCAGTCTCATTTAAGCACCTCAATAATACTTAATCCTTGCTTCTTTTGTACAAGACATCCCTATCCAGGAAAAAGCTCATAGCCAATCTTCGAATGACCCTTTTATCATTTTCTGTTGCTTGAACTGGATACTGCTGATCCTTGACATACTGTAAGATGTCATAATACCAGGGCTTTCCATTTTTTTCTCCCTCTACATTAGAACAATAAGCTGGTATATCCTTAACATCTAACTTGATGGGCTGAATGTCGGTATTATCATTAACTCGAATCATTGCAGCCAGAGTAGCCAATGCATCAGTAATCAAATTCTCTTCTCGAGGTAAGTGATCAAACTGGATATCTTTAAATTATTTCATAAACTCTAGAATATACTTATGATACGAAATGAGTTTTGAATCTCTCGTCTCCCATTCTCCTTTCAACTGATATATGACTAGAGCTGAGTCTTCAAACACTTTCAGTACTTTCACTCTTCTATCTATAGCAGCTTGCAAGCCCAAGACACATGCCTCATATTCAGTGATGCTATTTGTGCAATTGAAATTTAACCTCGCTGTTATAGGATAGTATTATTCTTCTGGAGAAATCAAAATTACCCCAATTCCATGCCCCAAGGCATTAGTAGCTCTATCAAAGTACATTCTCCAACATTTTTTTACATGTTCCCCTTCCTCCGGTTGGGAAATAGTCATTAAGTCTTCGTCAAAAAATTTTAGCTTCATCAACTCATAGTCTTCAATAGCATGATCTGTAAGAAATTCTGCTATAGTGCCTCCTTTTATTACTTTTTGGCTCACGTATATAATATCGTATTCTGAGAGCATTACTTGCCATCTAGCGATTCTCCCAAGTAAAGAAAGTTTCTCGAAGATATACTTAATTGGATCCAGTTTCGCTATGAGCCATGTAGTATGATAGAGCACATACTATCTGAGTCTTTTAGCAGTCCACGCTAATGCACAACACATTTTCTCCAATGAAGAATACTTGGATTCATATTCAGTGAACTTTTTACTCAGATAGTAAATAGCTCTCTCTTTTCGGTTGGCCTCGTCTTGCTGTCCTAGCACACATCCCATTGAATTTTCACATACGGTTAAGTATAAGATTAAAGGTTTCCCTGGAACAGGTGGCACCAATACTAGAGGGTTCGATAAATATTGCTTAATTTTATCAAACACCTCTTGACATTCTTCATTCCATTTCCCAGGATTATTCTTACGGAGAAGCTTAAATATGGGATCACATTTGTAAGTAAGCTGAGAGATGAACCTAGAAATGTAGTTCAATCTCCCCAAAAAACCTCGAACTTCTTTTGGTGTGCTGGGAGGTGACAAATTCTGGATGGCCCGTATCTTATCGGGATCGACTTCAATTCCTCTTTCACTGACCACAAAGCCTAGCAACTTCCCTGACTTTACCCAAAAGGTGCACTTAGCTGGGTTTAATTTGAGCTGAAATTTTCTTAATCTTTTAAATAACTTTCTGAGGCTAGTAACATGATCTTCATCCTCACAAGACTTTGCAATCATATCATCTACATACACCTTAATCTCTTTGTGCATCATGTCATGGAAGAGTGTTACCATGGCTCTTTGATATGTTACCCCAGCATTCTTTAGCCCGAAAGGCATGAGTTTATAACAAAAGGTTCCTCACATGATCATAAAAGTAGTCTTTTCCATATCCTCCACAGCCATTTTTATCTGATTATAACCCGAAAAACCATCCATAAAAGAGAAAATCGAATGCTTAGCTGTGTTATCTACCAGTGTGTCAATATGAGGCAAAAGAAAGTTATCCTTTGGACTAGCCTTATTCAAGTCCCGATAGTCTACACATATTCGTACTTTTCCATCTTTCTTAGGAACTGGGACTATATTGGCTACCCATTCTAGATACTTAGCCACTTGTAGAAAACCTACATCAAATTGTTTTTTCACCTCCTCTTTAATCTTTAGTAGCATTTCGGGCTTCATCCGTCTCAGTTTCTGTTGAACTGGCTTACATTCTGGCTTTAAAGGTAACCTGTACTCCACTATTTCTGTGCTCAGCCTTGGCATATCCTGGTAAGACCAAGCAAATATATCTATAAATTCTCGAAGTAGGTCTGCGAATCGTTGCCTATCTCTAGATGAAAGTGAAGTGCCCATTCTAACCTCTTTCTTATTTTTTTCATCTCCTAGATTCACTAAGTCCACTACCTCCTGATGAGGCTCAATTGGCTTATTCTCTTGTTCAATCATCCTCATTAGGTCTGGAGGCATAACATATTCTTCAAAATTTTCTTCACTGTCAAGTTCATCAGTGTTAATTGAATTCTTAAAGCTAACCTCTTGATTGTTATCATGATTATCTTCATGTTCATTTAAAGACCTGCAATTGAATGAAATAGGATATGTTGGCAAGATGTACTTGGAGAGATGAAAATAATGAAGACACAAGAAGAAATGAATGAAAATGCATACTTCCTAATTTTTATTAAAAATAATAAATGATGAATGGCCCGAACAAAAAAGATCACCCCAATGCCTTGGGCAATAGCTGTTGGGATGTTACAATTACATTGTATCAAAATCAAAAGTCAAAGGCATCTCGATGGCACTCCAATTATTGAGCTCAAAATCTGGTGGACAAAGGTGAACCCACTCCTCTTGATTAACCCTCACTTTATCTTCAACAGCATTAATGGCTAACTGGGCAAAATCATCTTCCACACTTTTGCTTGCATCTGGGTACATGAATCCTCTAGGTCTGAATGTTTCATACAAGTATGGGATAAACATCAGTCTTGCTGTCTTTCTTGATGGCCTTTTTTTGACTTCCCACTCTGCCATCTCATAGCCTAGGCTCACCCTATCGCTATTGTCTATTATTGTTGGAGGTTCTTTAATTCCCTGCAAGTTTTTGCCCAGCCCAAGTCCTGGATACCAGCCCTTGTTGATGACTTGGCTCACCACTATCTTTGAAAAAAGCTGACTTTGAAATCCTTCCCCTATAGAATTGACCAATTCAAAAGATTGATAGGAGCATTCCAATGCTTCTTCGGCAGCCTCTACGTATGGAGTGTTCAATGGTTGGGTCACTAGCATGTCTTCCTGCCTAACTACCACTACCAATTGACCTTCTACATTGAACTTAATCTTCTAGTGCAAAGTAGAAGGCACAGCTTCTGCCATGTGAATCCATGGTCTTCCTAACAGACAGCTGTAGGATGGAGAGATATCCATCACTTAAAATTTTATATTGAAGGTGCAAGGCCCAATTTGTAAAGGCATTTCAATATCCCCCAAGACTTCTTTTCTGGTCCCATCAAAGGCTCTCACAATCATCTGACTATCCCTCATATGGGAATAATCAATGGGTAGCCTTGCCAAAGTTGACATAGGCATGACATTGATAGTAGAGCCATTATCGATAAGGACCTTGGCTATAATATGGCTCTTGCACTTGACTCTGATATGTAGAGCCTTGGCATTTCTTTTTCCCTCCAAAGGAATCTCATCATCACTGAATGAAATGTGATTTGGCATGACTAAATTTCTAGCCAGGTGGTTCACATATTCAACAGATACATTATGTGCCACGTATGCCTGATTCAACACTTTCAGTAGGGCATTTCGGTATGGCTCTGAGTTCAGCAACAATGATAATAATGAGATTTGAGCTGGCATTTTATTCAACTGTTCCATAACAGAATACTCACTATGTTTTACCAGCTTCAGAAATTCATAAACCTCTCTTTCTGATACTGGCTTTGGCTGATCTTCTTTAGGTTCTATCTTAGGATTATTTCATCTTTCTCTTTCTTTAGCTTTCTCCCTTCTAGCTTTCTCTAACATTTCTGAAGTGTAACATCTCCCACTTCGAGTAATACCTCCTACACTAGTTATATTGGAAGCATCGACTTTGGAGACCTCTTCTTTCTGCCCCTGAACTATAGTGTCACAGCCATATCTCCAGGGTACAGCTTTATCATCTTTGTATGGAAAAGGAGTCGGGACTTTAAAAGTTATCGACCTGGGGAAGGGTTTATCTATGACTGACTTTGGTTTGTTCCCATATTGAATTATCACTGGTTTTGGAAATAACTTTACAGGCCTATCAGTCATGTACACTTTAGCATTCTTCAAGTCTTTTCTTTCTTCATAAATCTCCATTTGATGTGAATCCAAAAGTTTTTGCACCTCTTGGTGAAACTGCTCACAGGTCTCAATGGAATGGCCCATTGCCCCACTATGATACTTACAACTGGTGCCAGTTATATATGCTCCATGATAGCTGTGTGGACTTACTAGTTGTATCATGTCTGCTCTTCGTAAAATATCGAATAGTTGGTCGAGAGGTGTCTTAATATCTGCCACTTCCTTCTTCACATGGCGCTCCTGTTCTTCACCTATAGCATTCACATTATGATTTGGCAAAGGATTGCCACTAACATTCGGTGCAGTCATCCCTCCAGTATCAAAGCAAATCATCCTATCCTTGATTAACCATTGCACTTTGTGTTTCAGGGTAGTGCAATTTTTGGTAGAGTGACCAGCAATCCCATAATGGTAGTCACAGTGGGCGGTGGGATCATACCACTTGGGGTAAGGTGGCTTGAGGGGTTCCAATTTCCTTGGAGCAATCAAATGATTGGTGTAGAGCTCCTTATATAATTTTGAATAGGTCATTGGAATTGGGTCAAAAATAGGTTTCTCACGAGTAGTTCATTGCTCCCGCGAGCCACCAATAGGGTTAGTTGGGCGATTTTGGGGTCTTTGAATGTTAGGACTGTACATGGTATTTTGGGGTCTATGAGGGGCTTGATATGGTTGAGGGTATGGTGGTTGTGTAAATGGTTGGTATGGGTGAAAGGAAGTGTTATTTACAGCGAGGTGATATGACAGATATTCTGGTGGTGGGTAAGGTGAATAACCTCTAAGTTGCTATCTATCAAAGCTCACAGCTTGAGCTTCAGTTTCTTTTTTCTTCGAGACTCTTTTGCTAGATGATTCATTTCCTTCTAGCTTGCCATTTTTTATGGCACTTTCAATGATTTCTCCTAAGATTACCATATCAGTAAAATTTTTTGTTACATTCCCTATCATCTTTTCATAATAGGGAGGTTTTAAAGTCCTAACAAACAGCACTGTAGTTTTTTTCTCAGTCAGAGGAGGTTGTACCTAAGAAGCAATATCCCTCCATCTCTGGGCATACTCTTTAAAAGACTCGTTTGCTTTTTTCTTCAGATTCTATAAAGACAAACGATCAGGGGCCAAATCGATGATATGTCGATATTGACTGATAAAGTCATGTGCCATATCGCTCCAAGAGTGAATGTGAGTCCTGTCCAACTGAACATACCATCTGGCCGTCGAGCCAGTAAGACTGTCTTGGAAAACATGCATCAATAGTTTTTCATCATGCGCATGAGCTGCCATCTTCCTACAATACATGGTGATGTGGGTTTTGGGGCACTTTGTACCATCATATTTTTCAAATTTTGGTGCTTTGAACTTATGGGGGATAACCACATCAGGAACTAAGCAGAGCCTAGCAGCATCAACTGACCCATAAAAGCTAAATCCTTCCACAGCCCTTAGCCTTTGCTCTAGCATGCTAATCTTGGAACTTTCCTGAACTTCCACTCTCATTTTTTCCTTCTCTTTCTCTTTTAAATCATCTAGATCAGGAATTGGTTTTACTACCTTTTCAGTGAAGACAGGATTTATATAACTATTATACTGCCCTGGGTTGAAAGTTGATGGCATTCCAGGATATGTTGGATATGCGAAGTGTTGTGGCGGGACCTCTTGGGCAGACTAGGCCTAAGGTGGGCCAAAACTTGGAGGGTACAAAGGGTCAGCCACTTATTGTAATGGGGGAACTTACTGGCTTGTATTTTCTACAACTCATTTTCCTTTATTCATATTATTAAGAGCCTTCAGAATCTTGCTTAGCTCACTTTCAATCTTCTATTGTGCTTTTTCTATCTTTTCAAATCTATGGGAACTTTCTTCCTCCATTTGCCTTGCTCTGGATCTTGTGTTGTATTGATAAGCGGATTTTCATTAGATGGAGCTATCCTGGGACCTTGAGTACCATATCTCAGAATTAGTAAATTTACATGATCATCACATGGTTGCTTTGTTAAGTGTAATGAATGAGAATGCAATGAATGAAAAATGCATGTATGCAAAGAACATTTACCTTATAACGGTATTCAACTAAAAAATTTCATTTATTCCAAAAAAACTTTGATCTACATTGAGTTTATCATCCTAGAATTATAACCATAAGATTGTTTGATCTATTCATACTGGGCCTTGGCTTCTTCTATGAAGTTCAAGAGACGCTGTCTATATTCTCCTACTGGGGCCACCACTTGTCTTAATGCCTCTGCCTCTTCCACCATCTCTCTTGCCTTACACACCCCTTTATGAATTTGGGTTGTTAAGTGCTCAATGTATTTCTGCCTTCCTAGGTTCTCTCTTTTACCACACCAGACTTGGTATGATAATTCTCTATGTTCTCTAACCAATGCAGTGATATGGTTTCTATGTTCATCTAACTTTTGACTTAACCTGATCAAATAACTATTTAGCATGTTAATTTCTGCCTGTGCTTCGATACTTTCTTCTTCCAATTCAGCATACTCTTGTTTTAATCTTGTATTTTCCCCAGTCAGCTCGACAATGGTTATTTCTTTGGCCCTTTCTCTCACAGATAGCCTCTTATGCTCCTGGTGTAACTTTGCTAGATCTTCAGTAGCTGTATCACGTTCTCTAGCAATCTTGTGAACTTTAACTTCATAACTTTCGGCTTTACCTTTCCATTGGGCTTTTTCTTCTTGAAGTTCTTGAATTTCTTTCTTTAACTTGATCTTTTCAAACTCAAATTCTTTTGTTGCCAGCTCTAACTCTGATGGTGTCTCTTCAAGTTTTTCTTCTGTTGGTGGTTGAGAGATTTCATAAGTGAATACCATTTCTTGTCTTTTCTTTATTCTCCAAACCAAGTACCCTAGGGTGACTTTTTCAGTGAACGGTCCAGGACTCACTCTTTGGGGATTTTTCCATGCTTTAATCATCTCATTCATCCTTTGAAATGCTTTAGGCTCACTGTAAGAGAAGTCTAACTGATGAAGCCCATAAGTCATAGGAATAAACTGTTCTCCCCCTAATTGCCTTCTCACTAAGAGTGGTGCATAATTTGTTACTCCTCATAAACCCAGAAGTGGAACCACTGTACTATCCCCACATTGATACAACATAGGCTCACAATTCATCCATGGGGCCAATCATCTCACCCTGGCACTTTCCAACTTTTGTAAGAAAGTTATCCATTCTTGTTTAGACTTCCGCTTTGACCACCCACTTTCACAGAATTCTTTGATCAAAAATGATTATGGATATAAAGCTTCGAGAAAGCACCATTTCCTTGTTCAAAATGGCTTTTCATCCACAAGTACAATAACTATATGCATCCTATGAAGTGCCCTCCATTCCGACGACAATAACTCAAATATCTGATAGTCTCTGCTAATATTACCGTTGAAGGATTACAACCATTGATCACACTATCGAAGAAGTCAACCATCGCTATTTCAACATACCCCAAAACCTTTGGAAAGATTACTAGTCCGTATATAGCCAAGGCAAATATGTCTAACCCCCGTTTTTCATTGGCATGCTGTATCAGAAACTCATGAAAGAACTTCCAAGGTAGGCAGACTTGTTCTTGTTTCTTCTTTGTATGAGAATCCACAACTTCCTTGTCTATCCCCATGAGTTGAGCCAGACTTTTACGAAATCCTGACTTATGTTTTTTGACATATATCTTGTCAGGAGTCTTGAGGTGTAGACCCAACAAAATCGAGTATTCTTCGATGGTGGGAGTCATATCAGCTTCATTAAAGATAAAGCACTTGTATGTAGGATCCCAAAATTGTGCTGTAGCTCTGATTAGTTGATCATCGACAACCACTACTAGAAGGTGTGCTATATGCCCATGTTTCTGACAAAACTGCTCTTGTCTTGACGGACTCATCTTCTTCCAGATATCAACTAAATCCTCTAACTTATTCTGTTTGAAGAGGATAGATGTTTCTTGAGATAGAGTAGAGTCATACCCAATTGGCAAGCAATCTCCCATCTTTAGTTGAATCTTTTATGACTGGGCCCTTACTTCATTAGGTGTCCCACAGGGTGCTAATACTGATGAAGAACAAACTAAGCGTTCATTGGCATCCATGAAAAAAAATTTGTTGAAGATCATTTTTCAAGCAAATGTTCTTTATGCAACTTTATGATATGCGTATGAACCAATGCAAAAGAATAAGAAAAAGGTTAGTATACCCAAAAAAAAGAACAAATAACTAAGTAAATTTAAACATCACACAAAGTAAAAGGAATGAATCCTATGCTTTTGGTCAATTCTAAAAGGGAAGAGTAATGGCTCTATCTATAGGTTAGGCACTCTTAAGGTTCACTATATGCAGTTTTAGGGTCAAAGTCTAAAGGTCTTCAAATTGTTCCTTACATCCTCGTCCATCACAGACTAGTAAGGACCCTAATCCTCACCCATTACAGGCTACAAGCGGAAAAGGTTCAATTTTAGTGAGAGTATTTCGCTAGCCACTGCAGAGGCATTAGACCTCACGAAAGCAATAGGTACTTTACTCCCTCCTAGAGGGACGGAGCTCAGGTATAGAGCTCATGTTATGCACATGCACATGAATGACATAATTAATAAAGTAAATAAACATGAATGAATAATAATACATATATACAAAAGGGTTCAATTTTATTAGGCTTTTGGATAACACAAATTATTTGCTGGCCTGACTCTCAAAGTCCCCAGTGGAGTCACCAAGCTGTATAAGAACGTCTAGATCCAGGGATCTATCGCTAGACATTGACTTTTAGGAGTCGCCACCAATCTTTTTTTATCTAGGTGCGATTGGCCACCTATGGAATCTGTCTTTTTAGGGAACACCTAAGTTTAAGGGTCCCTAAAAGAATAGGTTCAGGTCTACTAACCAGAACAGGGTTCGGGAGTTCGGTTACGTGTGAGGAAGGTTATAGCACCCTCACATTGCCCATCAAAAGATGGTATCAGCTGAAATTTGTGTTATCCAATGAGCCTTAAAATTTTACCAAGTAATTAATTATTGGAAATTATTCTCAATTGACTCTAATACTTTTAGCAGAAAATTGAAAAAATTCCCTCACCTCAAGAGTATGCAAGAAAGACTATTGTTTCACTTGCAGAGGCTCCATCGTCGGATTATTTAAAGAAAAAATCGAAATCAAAATCAAAATCAAAAGGAAGGAAAGAATGATTGTTTTTATGCAGGGAAAATTGATACTTTCAACTTTTCCCTAAAAATATTTTTTTTGAAACTTTAATTTCAAAGGAAATTGATATTTTCAACTTTTCCTCAAAAATTGATTTTTTTGAAAATTTATTTTTAAGGAAAATTGATACTTTCAACTTTTCCCCAAAAATTGTTTTTCAAGGAAAATTGATACTTTCAACTTTTCCTTAAAAAAAACCCTTTTTTGAAATTTTATTTTTAAGGAAAATTGATACTTTCAACTTTTCCCCAAAAATATTCATTTTTTATTTTTATTTAAAGAAAATAAAATAATAAAACAAAATAAAAGTGAAAATAAAAAATAAAATAAAATAAAGAAAAGTAAAACCAAGATAAAAAATAAAATAAGGGTAAAAAGGATACTAAATAAACCTAATCTAATAAATAAAAAATAAATAAATAAAAAAACAAATAATAAAAAAAAATCTTGGAGCAGCTCGTAGTACGGCTTGGCTCGGCTAGGCTCAAGGAAGAAAAAACGGCTCGGAGAAGCGATTTTGGAGCTCGGCTTGGCTCGGAGGGGGCAGACACGGGCGGGTCAAGAAACGGGTCGACGCTCGGGTCGGGTCGGATCTCGGTAAAACATACGGATCCTCTGGGTCACTTAAGGCAAAAACGACGTCGTTTTGGGAGGGTATATAAGGCTCTTCCCTCTATTTTTCGGTAGAAAGCTCCTTCCCTCTCTCTCTCTTCTTCCCTTTCTCTCTAAACTGCTGAAGAACTCCGGTTGAATGTACGTCAGATTCTGGAAAATTTCACTGAAATCTAGATTTTTGGCCAGAAGTTAGCCGAAAGTTGGTCGGAAGGTGGTCGGTTTCTGGGGAAGGTCGTCGAAAACTGGGCAGCTCACCGGAAACTTCAAAGTTGGCCGAAATTTTCATCAAAAAATTCAAATTTCGTCAGAAAATTCAATCGAAATCTGGAATTTTCCAGAAATTCTAAGAAAAAAATCGCCCAAAATCTTCAAAAAAATTCCTACTAACTCCTAGAATACTTCTTAGCCTTCTATACTCTTCTATCTCTCAAATCAGTAGCTTTGGTCACGTTTTTTCTCTCTATGTGTTTCTGTTCCAGGAGGTCCCTTTTACAGGGATTGATCAAGAGTTTCTGATCAATCCCAATTCCTCTTTGGACGGGGATTCAATCTTTGAATCCTATCTGGACTCTTCTGATTGAATCCCCATTCCAGTAGGATTCTTCAGCCTTCAATCTCAACCTTCCAAAATAAAAATCAAATAAAAAAATAATAGATAATTAGAAAAGATAAATCAAAAAAATATTATAGGATAAATAAAAAAATAATAATAATAACAGATATATAATTAGATAAATAAAAATACAAAAATAAATAAAATATAAAATAAAAAATATATATATATTAATAATAGTAATAATAAATAAATAATAAATACATAGGATATAAAGGAAAATATATACATAAAATATAGAATAAAATAATAAAAAAATAAAAAATAACAAAAATAAAATTGGACTTACCCATTTGGACCAGGCCTAATTGATCTGGGCCTAGACCAAATTAGGTGTCTATAGTGGCAGCAGGATCGGCAACACGCAGGGGGGACCGGGTCGATCCCCGACTTACGCATTCTGCCTCTCCGACCGGATGAGCGCCCGCACGCTCGTTTCGTGGGTTGGCTTAGGCATACGGAGTTCATTCCAAGTCTAAACCCCAGCCGGACCAAGGGTTGTGGCAGCAAGACCTGCAGCGGGATCAACAGCACGCAGAGAGGGATCGGGCTGATCCCCGGCTTGCGTATTATGCCTCTCCGATTGGCCTCTCTGGCCGGCTGAGCGCCCGCACGCTCGTTTCGTGGGTTGACTTAGGCATACGGAGTTCATCCCCAATCTAAGCACATTCCTAATCTAAGATCGGATCGGATCGAGGGTTGTGGCAGCAGGATCAACAGCATGCAGGAGGGACTGGGCAGATCCCCGACTTGCGTATTCTGCCTCTCCGACCGGCTAAGCACCCGTCTGCCCATTTCGTGGGTTGGCTTAGGCATAGGGAGTTCATTCCATTTCTAAGCCCCAGCCGGACCGAGGGTTGCGACAACGGGATCGGTAGCATGCTGAGGGGGATCGAGTCAATCCCCAGCTTAAGCATTATCCCTCTCCGGCCAGCTCAGCATTTGGACACTCGTTTCGTGGAATGACTTAGGCATACAGAGTTCATTCCTAGTCTAAGATCGGATCAGACCGAGGGTTGTAGAAGCAGGATCGACAACACGCAGGGGGGTTTGGGCCGATCCCCGGCTTGTGCATTCTGTCACTCCGGACGGCTGAGCGCTCGTACGCTCGTTTCGTGGGTTGGCTTAGGCATACTGAGTTCATTCCACGTCTAAGCATACAGAGATCATTCCCAGTCTAAGATTGGATCGGACCGAGGGTTACCGTAGTAGGACCAGCAGTAAGATCGGTAGTACCCTTGGAGGGACCGGGCCGATCCCCAGCTTGCGCATTCTACCTCTCTGGCTGGCCTCTCCGGTCGGTTGAGCGCCCATACGCTTATTTCGTGGGTTGAATTAGGCATACAAAGTTATTCCTAGTCTAAGCATAAGATCGAATCCGACTGAGGGTTGTGGCAGCAGCATCGGTAGCACGCAGAGAGGACCGCGCCGATCCTCGACTTGCGCATTCTGCCTCTCTGTCCGGCTGAGCGCCCGCACGCCCGTTTCATGGGTTGGCTTAGCCATAGGGAGTTCATTCCATGTCTAAGCCCCAGCCAGACCGAGGGTTGTGGCAGTGAGACTAGCAACACACATAGGGGGATCAGACCGATCCTCGGCTTGCACATTCTGGCTCTCTGGCCGGCTGAGCGCCCATACGCTCGTTTAGTGTGTTGGCTTAGGCATACAGAGTTCATTCCATGTCTAAGCATACGGAGTTCATTCCCAGTCTAAGAGTTTGAGCCACGGTGCACATGCTGGGCTCGGGCATGTGCTGGTGCCACATTTTTTTCACTCGGGGCACCATCGTCGGAGCATCACCGGAGAGCCTAACCGACGGTATTGGGTGTTTCGGCGATTGGGGGGGTCGGGGGGTGTGCGCACATGATGTGCGATGGGTGCTGGTAATTGGCCCTTAAATTGGCCCCCTATCTCTCATCAAACCTTGAGAACTCACACCCCCTAAAAAAGTATTTGAGATTTTATAGGTTTGCTGCCAGTAGCCATTAAAGTGCTTGAAATTGGGACACTTTTTTCAAACGGTCACAAAATCTTCTCCACTTCGTGTTTTGTGACCGGACCGAGTTTTTAGCTGAATTTTTTTATGCATGCCAACAAAAATACAGGCATCACCTCTACCAAATTTGCGGACAAAAATCTTTCTAAAAAAATTTTAAAAAATCTCGAACTGCAAAAAGTTTTGAAAATCATGAAAAATAGAAAACGGGTCGTCTTGCCACGAAACTTCACATGAAGGCGTAGGGGACCATTGTATGAATTTACAAGCTATAAAAATGGCATTGGCATGGTAGAAATATGAAGATGTGCTTGAACCCACTAACCACTCGTTCGATCCCCGGCTTGCGCATCCTACCTCTGTGGTCGGCTGAACGTCTGCACGCTTATTTCGTGGGTTGACTTAGGCATACGGAGTTCATTCCCAGTCAAAGATCAGATTAGACTGAGGGTTGCAGCAGCAGGAGTGGCAGCACGTAGGGGGGATCGGGCTGATCTTCGGCTTGTGCATTCTGCCTCTCCGGTCGACTGAGTGCCCGCACGCCCATTTCGTGGGTTGGCTTAGGCATAGAGAGGTCATTCCATGTCTAAGCCCCAGTCAGACCGAGGGTTGTGGCAGCAGGACCGATAGCACACAGAGGGGGATCAGGCCGATCCCCGGCTTGCGCATTATGCCTCTCCGATCGGCTTAGCGCCCGCACGCACGTTTCGTGGGTTGACTTAGGCATACGGAGTTCATTCCCAGTCTAAGATTGGATCGGACCGAGGGTTGTGATAGCAGGATTGACAGCACGCAGGGGGGATCGGGTCGGTCTCCGGCTTACGCATTCTGCCTCTTCGATCGGCTGACCGCCCGCACGCTCGTTTCGTGGGTTGGGTTAGGCATACGTAGTTCATTCCCAGCCTAAAATCAGATCGAACTGAGGGTTGTGGCACCAGGACCAGCAGCAGGATCGACAGCATGCAGGGGGGACCGGGTCAATCCCCGGCTCACGCATTATGGCTCTTCAGCCGACTGAGCGCCCGTACGCTCGTTTTGTGGCTTGGCTTAGGCATACGGAGTTCATTCCATGTCTAAGCCCCAACCGAACCAAGGGTTGTGGCAGTAGGACCGGCAGCGAAATCGGCAACATGAAGAGGGGGACCAGGTTGATCCCCAGCTTGCGCATTATGCCTCTCCGGTCGGCAGAGCACCTGCACGCTCGTTTCGTGGGTTGACTTAGGCATACGGAGTTCATCCCCAGTCTAAGCATACGGAGTTCATTCCTAGTCTAAGATCAGATCGGACCGAGAGTTGCGGTAGTAGGATCGGTAGCACGAAGGGGGGACCAGGCTGATCCCCGACTTGCACATTCTGCCTCTCCAGCCAACTGAGCACCCGTACCCCCGTTTCGTGGGTTCACTTAGGCATAGGGAGTTCATTCCATGTCTAAGCCCCAGCCAGACCGAGGGTTGTGGTAGCGGCACCGACAGCACGCAAAGGGGAACTGGACCGATCCCCAGTCTAAACATACGGAGTTCAACCCTAGTCTAAGCATACGGAGTTCATTCTTAGTCTAAGGTCAGACCAAATTGAGGGTTACGATAGTAGGACAGGCAGCACGTAGGGGGGATCGAGCCGATCCCTGACTTGTGCATTCTGCCTTTTCGGTCGGCTGAGCGCCTGCACGCTTGTTTTGTGGGTTGGCTTAGGCATAGGGAGTTCATTCCATGTCTAAGTCCCAGTCGGACCGAGGGTTGTTGCAGCGGGACTGGCAGCACACAGAGGGGGACCGGGCCAATCCCCAGCTTGCATATTACGCCTCTCCGATCGGCTCAATGCCCGAACGCTCATTTCATGGGATGACTTAGGCATACAGAGTTCATTCCCAGTCTCAAATTGGACCGAACTGATGGTTGCGGTAGTAGGATCGACAGCACACAGGGGGGATCGGGCCGATCCCCGGCTTGTGAATTCTGCCTCTCCGACCGGCTGAGTGCCCACACGCTCGTTTCGTGGGTTGGCTTAGGCATACAAAGTTCATTCCATGTCTAAGCATACGGAGTTCATTTCCAGTCTAAGATTGGACCGGACTGAGGGTTTCGGTAGCAGAACCAGCAGTAGGATCGACGGCATGCAGGGGTGACCAAGTCAATCCCCGACTTACGTATTTTGCCTCTCTGGCAGGCTTCTTCGGCCGACTAAGCATCCGTACACTCGTTTCATGGGTTGACTTAGGCATACGGAGTTCATCCCCAGTCTAAGCATACGGAGTTCATTCCCAGTCTAAGATCGAACCAGATCGAGGGTTGCGGCAGTAGGATCGACAACACACAGGGGGGATCGGGTCGATCCCCGGCTTGCGCATTCTGCCTTTTCAACCGGCTGAGCACCTGCACTCTCGTTTCATGGGTTGGCTTAGGCATAGGGAGTTCATTCCATGTCTAAGCCCCAACCGGACCGAGGGTTGTGGCAGCTAGACTGACACCATGTAGAGGGGGACCGAGCCGATCCTCGGTTTATGCATTCTGCCTCTCCGATCAGCTGAGCACCCGCACGCTCGTTTCGAGGGTTAAATTAGGCGTACAGAGTTCATTCCATGTCTAAGCATACGGAGTTCATTCCCAGTCTATGAGTTTGAGCCACGGTGCACATGCTGGGCTCGAGCATGTGCAGGTGCCGCATTTTTTTTGCCCGGGGCACCATCGTTGGAGCATCGTCGGAGAGCCTAACCAGCAGCATTGGGGGTTCCGACGATTGGAGGGGCCCGGAGGTGTGCGCACATGATGTGCGAAGGGTGCTGGTACTTGGCCCTTATATTGGCCCCCTATCCCTCATCAAACCTCGAGAACTAACACCCCCTTAAAGAGCATTTGAGATTTTAGAGGTTTGCTGCTAGTAGCCCTTAAAGTGTCTGAAATAGGGACACTTTTTTGAAACAATCACAAAATCTTCTCCACTTTATGTTTTTAGCTGAGTTGTTTTGTGCATGCCAACAAAAATATAATAATCACCTCTACCAAATTTGGGGACAAAACTCTTTCTAAAAAATTTTTAAAAAATCCCGAACTGCAAAAATTTTTAAAAATCATGAAAAATAGAAAACAGGTCGTCTTGCCATGAAACTTCACATGAAGGCGTAGGCGACCATTGTATGAATTTACAAGCCATAAAAATGGCATTGGCATGGCAGAAATATGAAGATGTGCTTGAACCCACCTACCACCCGTTTGATCCCCAGCTTGCGCATCCTGCCTCTCTGGTCGACTGAGCGTCCGCACGCTCGTTTCGTGGGTTGACTTAGGCATACAGAGTTCATCCCCAGTCTAAGAATATGGAGTTCATTCCCAATCTAAGATCAGACTAGACCGAGGGTTGCGACAGTAAGATCGACAGCACGCAGGGAAGATCGAGCCCATCCCTGGCATGTGCATTCTGCCTCTCCGGTCGGCTAAGCACCCGTACGTCCGTTTCATGGGTTGGCTTAGGCATAGGGAGTTCATTCCATTCTAAGCCCCAATCGGACCGAGGGTTGTGGTAGCGGGACCGACAGTACGTAGGGAGGATCGGGTCGATCCTCGACTTACGCATTATGCCTCTCCGACCGGCTCAGCACCTGTACGCTCGTTTCATGGTTTGACTTAGGCATACAGAGTTCATTCCTAGTCTAAGATCGGATTGGACTGAGGGTTGTGGTTGCAAGATCGATAGCACGCAGGGGGGGACTGGGTCGATCCCCGGCTTACGCATTATGCCTCTCCGGCCAGCTTAGCGCCTGCACGCTCGTTTCATGGGTTGACTTGGGCATACAGACTTCATTCCCAGTCTAAGATCGGATCGGACCGAGGGTTGCGGTAATAGGATCGATAGCACGTAGGGGGAACCGGGCCGATCCCCGACTTGCGCATTATGCCTCTCTGACTGGCTCAGCACCTGCACGCTCGTTTCATGGGTTGACTTAGGCATACAGAGTTCATTCCCAGTCTAAGATCGGATCAGACCGAGGGTTGCGGTAGCAGGATCGATAGCACGTAAGGGGGACCGGACCGATCCCCGGCTTGCGCATTCTGCATCTCCGGTCGGCTGAGTGCCCGCACACTCATTTCATGGGTTGGCTTAGGCATACGGAGTTCATTCCATGTCTAAGCATACGGAGTTCATTCCCAGTCCAAGATCAGATCAGATCGAGGGTTGTGGCAGTAGGACCAGCAGTAAGATCGGTAGCAAGTAGGGGGGACCAAACTGATCCCCGGCTTGCGCATTCTACCTCTCCGGCCGACTGAGCACCACATGCTCATTTCATGTGTTGGCTTAGGCATACGGAGTTCATTCCATGTCTAAGCCCCAGTCGGACCGAGGGTTGTGGCAGTAGGACTGGTAGCGGTAACGGCAGCACGTAGAGGGTGATCGGGCTAATCCTCGACTTACGCATTATGCCTCTCTGGTCGGCCTCTCTGGTTGGCTAAGCACCCGCAAGCTCGTTTCGTGGGTTGACTTAGGCATATGGAGTTCATCCCCAGTCCAAGCATACGGAGTTCATTTCCAATCCAAGGATACGGAGTTCATTCCCAGTCTAAGATCGGACCGGACCGGGGGTTGCGGCAGCTGGATCGGTAGCACACAGAAGGGATCGAGCCAATCTCTAGCTTCCAGATTCTGCCTCTCCAGCCGGCTGAGCGTCCGCATGCTCGTTTCATGGGTTGGCTTAGGCATAAGGAGTTCATTCCATGTCTAAGCCCCAGTCGGATCGAGGTTTGTGGCAGCGGGACTGGCAGCACGCAAAGGGGGACCGGGCCGATTCTTGGCTTACGCATTCTGGCTTTTCGGTTGACTGAATGCCCGTACGCTCGTTTCATGGGTTGGCTTAGGCATACAGAGTTCATTCCATGTCTAAACCCCAGCCGGACTGAGGGTTGTGGTAGCAGGACCGGTAGTGCGATCGGCAGCACAAAGAGGGGGATCGGGTTGATCCTCGGCTTACGTATTATGCCTCTCTGACCAGCATCTCCGGTCGACTGAGCGCCCACACGCTCATTTCGTGGGTTGACTTAGGCATATAGAGTTCATCCCTAGTCCAAGCATACAGAGTTCATTCCCAGTCTAAGATCAGATCGGATCAAGGGTTGCGACTGCAGGATCGACAGCACGCAGGGGGACCAGGTCGATCCCCAGCTTACGCGTTTTGCCTCTCCGGTCGGCTGAGCACCCGCACGGCCGTTTCGTGGGTTGGCTTAGGCATAGGGAGTTCATTCCATGTCTAAGCCCCAACCGGATCGAGGGTTGTGGCAACGGGACGGACAGCACGTAGAGGGGGACCGAACCGATCCCCGACCTGCGTATTCTGCCTCTCCGGTCGGTTGGGCACCCGCACGCTCGTTTCATGGGTTGGCTTAGGCATAGATAGCTCATTCCATGTCTAAGCATACGGAGTTCATTCCCAGTCTAAGATTGAACTGGACCAAAGGTTGTGACAGCAGGACCAGCAGCAGGATTGACAGCACACAGGGGGGACCGGGCTAATCCCCGGCTTGCACATTCTGCCTCTCCGGCCTGCTGAGTGCTCGCGCACCAGTTTCGTGGGTTGGCTTAGTCATAGGGACTTCATTCCATGTCTAAGCCCCAACCGGATGGAGGGTTATGGCAACGGGACCTGCAGCACGTAATGGGGGACCGGGTCGATCCCCGGCTTGCGCATTCTGCCTCTCCGGCCGGCTGAGTGCCCACATGCCCGTTTCATGGGTTGGCTTAGGCATAGGGAGTTCATTCCATTTCTAAGCCCCAACCGGACCGAAGGTTGTGGCAGCGAGGTCGGTAGCACACAGAGGGGGATTGAGCCGATCCTCGGCTTGAGCATTATGCCTCTCCGGTTAGCTCAGCGCCCACACGCTCGTTTAGTCGATTGACTTAGGCATACGGAGTTCATTCCCAGTCTAAGATCAGATCGGACCGAGGGTTGCGGTAATAGGATTGGCAGCATGTAGGGGGGACCGAGCCAGTCTCCAGCTTGCACATTTTGCCTCTCCAGCCGGCTGAGCACACGCATGCTCGTTTCGTGGGTTGGATTAGGCATACGGAGTTCATTCCATGTCTAAACATATGGAGTTCATTCTTAGTCTAAGATCGGATCAGACCGAGGGCTACGACAGCAGGACCAGCAGTAGGATCGACAGCATGTAGGAGGGACCAGGTCGATCTCGGCTTACGCATTCTGCCTCTTGGGTCGGTTGAGTGCCCGCACGCTCGTTTTGTGGGTTACCTTAGGCATACAGAGTTCATTCCATGTTTAAGCCCCAGTCGGACCGAGGGTTATGGCAGTAGGACCGCCAGTTGGATCGACAGCACGTCGAGGGGGGCCGGGTTAATCCCGACTTGCGATTATACCTCTTCGGCCGGCCTTTCCGACCGACTGAGCGCCCGCAGGCTCGTTTCGTGGGTTGACTTATGCATACTAAGTTCATCCCCAGTCTAAGAATACGGAGTTCGTTCCCAGTTTAAGATCAGACCGGACCGAGGGTTACTGCAGCAGGAACGACAGCACGTAGGGGGGATCGGGTCAATCTTTAATTTACGCATTCTGCCTCTCCGACCGACTGAGTGCCCACACGCTCGTTTCGTGGGTTGGCTTAGGCATATAGAGTTCATTCCATGTCTAAGCATACGTAGTTCATTCCCAGTCCAAGATCGGACCGAATCGAGGGTTGCAACAGGAAGACCAGCAGCAGGATCGACGGCATGCAGGGGGGACCAGGTTGATCCCTAGCTTGCGCATTCTACCTCTTCGACCAGCATCTCTGGTCGGTTGAGCACACACACGCTCATTTCGTGGGTTAACTTAGGCATCCAGAGTTCATCCCCAGTCTAAGCATACAGAGTTCATTACCAGTCTAAGATCGAATCGGATCGAGGGTTGCGACAGCAGGTTCGACAGCCCGCAGGAGGGACTGAGTCGATCCCCGGCTTGTGCATTCTACCTCTCCGGCCAGCTGAGCACCCGCACACCCATTTCGTGGGTTGGCTTAGGCATAGGGAGTTCTTTCCATGTCTAAGCCTCAACCGGACCGAGGGTTGTGGCAGTGGGACTGGTAGCACGCTGAGGGTGATCGGACCGATCCTCAGTTTGCACATTATGCCTCTCCGACCGGCTCAGTGCCCACACGCTCGTTTCGTGGGTTGACTTAGGCATACAGAGTTCATTCCCAGTCTAAGATCAGATCGGACCGAGGGTTGTGGCAACAAGATCGACAGCACATAAGGGGGGACCGGGTCGGTCCCCGACTTGCGCATTCTGCCTCTCCGATCGGCTGAGCACCCACACGCTCGTTTCGTTGGTTGGCTTAGGCATACGGAGTTCATTCCATGTCTAAGGATATGGAGTTCACTCCCAGTCTAAGATCGGACCGGATCGAGGGTTGTGGCAGCAGGACCAACAATCGGATCGACAACACCAGGGGGGACCGGGCCGATCCCTGGCTTGTGCATTCTGCCTCTCCGATCGGTTGAGCGCCCGCACGCTCGGTTCGTGGGTTGGCTTAGGCATACGAAGTTCATTCCATGTCTAAGCCCCAGCCAGACCGAGGGTTGCGATAGCAAGACCCGCAGTAGGATTGGCAGCACGCAGGTGGGACTAGACTGATCCCCAGCTTGTGCATTCTACCTCTCAGGCCGACTGAGCGCCCGCATGCTCGTTCCATGGGTTGGCTTAGGCATAGGGAGTTCATTCCATGTCTAAGCCCCAGCCAGACCGAGGGTTGTGGCAGCAAGACCGCCAGCGGGAACGACAGCACGCAGAGGGTGATCGGTTGGGTCACCGGCTTGTGCATTATGCCTCTCCGGACGGCTAAGCGCCCACAGGCTTGTTTCATGGGTTGACTGAGGCATACGGAGTTCATCCCCAGTCTAAGCATACAGAGTTCATTCCCAGTCTAAGATCAGACCGGACCGAGGGTTGCGACAGTAGGATCGGCAGCACGCAGGGGGGCCGGGCCGATCCTCGGCTTGCGCATTCTGCCTCTCCGGTCGGTTGAGTGCCCGCATGCCCGTTTCGTGGGTTGGCTTAGGTATAGTGAGTTCATTCCATGTCTAAGCCCCAGCTAGACCGAGGGTTGTGGCAGTGGGACTGGCAGCACTCAGAGGGGGACCAAGCCAATCCCCGGCTTGTGCATTATGCCTCTCCGGTTGGCTCAGCGCCCAAACGCTCGTTTCATGGGTTGACTTAGCCATACGGGTTCATTTCCATTCTCAGATCGGACTAGACCAAGGGTTGGGGTAGCAGGATCGACAGCATGCAGGGGGGATCGAGTCGATCCCCGGCTTACGCATTCTACCTCTCCGGTCGGTTGAGCACCTGCACGCTCGTTTCGTGGGTTGTCTTAGGCATACATAGTTCATCCCCAGTCTAAGGATACGAAATTCATTCCCAGTCTAAGATCAAACCGGATCGAGGGTTGCGATACCAGGATCAACAGCACGCAGGGGGGATCGGGCCTATCCCCGGCTTACGCATTCTACCTCACCGACCGGCTGAGTGCCCGCACGCCCGTTTCATGGGTTGGCTTAGGCATAGGGAGTTCATTCCATGTCTAAGCCCCAGCCGGATCGAGGGTTGTGGTAGCGGGACCGGCAGCACACAAAGGGGCGTCGGAGCGATCCCCGGCTTGCACATTCTGCCTCTCCAGCCGGTTGAGGGCGGATACGCTCGTTTCGTGGGTTGGCTTAGGCATACGGAGTTCATTCCATGTCTAAGCATATGGAGTTCATTCCCAGTCTAAGAGTTTGAGCCATGGTACACATGCTAGGCTCGGGCATGTGCTGGTGCCATATTTTTTTTCGCCCGGGGCACCATCGTCGGAGCATCACCGAAGCATCATCGGAGAGCCTAACCGACGACATTGGGGGTTCCGACAATTGGGGGTGTGCGCACATGATGTGCGATGGGTGCTGGTACTTGGCCCTTATATTGGCCCCTTATCCCTCATCAAACCTCAAGAACTCAAACCCCCTTAAAGAGCATTTGAGATTTTATAGGTTTGCTGCCAGTAGCAATTAAAGTGTCTGAAATGGGGACACGTTTTTCAAACGACCACAAAATCTTTTCCACTTCGAGTTTTTAGCTGAATTTTTTTGTACATGCCAACAAAAATAAAAGGATCACCACTACCAAATTTGGGGACAAAACTCTTTCTAAAAAGATTTAAAAAAATCTTGAACCGCAAAAAGTTTCAAAAATCATGAAAATTAGAAAACGGGTCGTCTTGCCACGAAACTTCAAATGAAGGCATAGGGGACCATTGTATGAATTTACAATCCATAAAAATGGCATTGGCATAGCTGAAATTTGAAGATGTGCTTGAACCCACCTACCACCCGTTCGATCCCCGACTTGCGCATCCTGCCTCTCTGGTCGGTTGAGTGTCCGCACGCTCGTTTCATAGGTTGACTTAGGCATATGGAGTTCATCCCTAGTCTAAGCATACAGAGTTCATTCCCAGTCTAAGATCAGACCAGACCGAGGGTTGCAGCAGTAAGATCGATAGCATGCAGAGGGGACCAGGCCGTTCCCCGGCTTGCATATGCTGTCTCTCCGGTCGGCTGAGTGCCCACACGCCCGTTTCATGGGTTGGCTTAGGCATAAGGAGTTCATTCCATGTCTAAGCCCCAGCCGAACCGAGGGTTGTGGAAGCGGGACCGACAGCACGTAGAGGGGGACTGGGCCGATCCCTAGTGTAGACACCCAATTGGGCCTGGCCCAAATGGGCAAGGCCCAATTCAATTTTTATCCTGTATTATTTTTTTTTCTTCTTTTGTATTTTATGTATTTTATTATTTATTATTATTATGTATTAATATATGTATATCTGCATTGATTTATTTATTTTATTTAGAATAGATTTATATGTATTTTATTTATGTAGTTATATATTTATTATTATTATTATTATTATTATTATTATTATTTGTTGTTTTGTTTTTTTTTTTGTTTTGTAATATATTTTTGGGTTTATCTTATTTTATTTTTTAAGTTATCTGTTAATTTTATCTGATTCTTTTTGGATTATCTGATTATTATTTTTTTTCTTTTTTTTTTTTGATGGCTATGATTGAAAGTTGAAGAATCCCATTGTGAATGGGAATTCAATCAGAAGAGTCTAGATTGGACTCAAAGATTGAATTCCCATCCAAGGAGGAATTGGGATTCATCAGGAACTCCTGATCAATCCCTATAAAAGGGACCTCTTGGAACAGATGCTGAACACACACAAAAAAAAACAGTGAGCAAAGCTACTGATTTGAGAGAAAATGAGGCGTATAGGAAGCTAAGAAAAGGTTTAGGAGTGTTCTGGGAGTTAGCAGAAATTTTTTGAAAATTTTTGGTGATTTTTTTTTTAGAATTTCTGGAAAGTTTCAGATTTTGGTTGAATTTTCCGGTGAAGTTTGAATTTTTCGACGATGATTCCGGCCAAATTTGAAGTTTTCGACGAGTTGCTTAGTTTCCGACGACCTTTTCCAGAAACCGACAATCTTCCGACGAACTTCCGGCGTAATTTTCCAGATTCCGGTGACATTTTCCAAAATCCGACGAACATTCAACCGGAGTTCTTCAGCCTTTTAGAGAGAAGGGGGAGGAGAAAAAGATAAAGAATAATCCGAATAGGAGAGAAAAAAAAACAGAAAAAATGATAGAGGAGGAATCTGAATAGTAGGAGGAATCCGAATAGGAAGGGAAAAAAAAACTGAAAGGCATTGTTACGATGGCATGGAGAAGTAAGCCCCAAGCTTGCAGCTTGGGTAGCTGATTTATCCTCTTCCTATCCTGATTCTATCCCTAGTTTTGAAGTCGTCTGCCAACTTGGCGCATCAGCTCTTGCTTATTGGCCAGTATATGGTTGGACTCCTGGCCTCTTCCACTTAATTCTTACCAGTGTTTGAACGACTTCATCGCTGGCTCTAGGGTCCAAAGGAGACCTGCAGTTTACTTCGTCCTTTGATTATCTTGTTGATGAGGATATACTAAATATAATTCTGCATCTGATTTATTGCTGGAACGCAACCGTGAACAGTGTTTGGTTCATCTTTCGATTCCTTCTCTTGTATCGCTGATCACTCTTTTCCAGAAATTACAAGAAGCTAAGGAGCAGCAACAGGAAGAAAGATCCAGAGATCAAAAACTGACAAAAAAATTCCCCTGATCCCGCTACTAATTTTGCTTGAGCACACCCCAAAGTCCATCAGCCAACTGGCAAGAACCACGAACTATCTTTACCTTCGCCACCACTCTTGCCACAAAAACCCAACGAGTGTACTACCAAACCAGCATCAATTCCAGAACTTCATGAAGCCTTTGTTGAGGCCATCAACCAACTGGGTGGCAGTGAAAATTTTGGATTCGATTCTTTTTGGTGGGTTTTGAATCCTGTGAGGTTTCTATCTAGTTTTTTTGGCATTTGGTGCAGTAACAAGGGGGTTTCGGGAACTTTTATTGGCATGGAGGCACGACCTTCTTTATCCATTCAGAGACCAGGTGCAATGCAGCCCGGTAACCTGGGGGTGTTTGGAGGAATGACATCATCTTTACCAGCTATTTCAACACATTTGGAAAAGACATATCTAAAGTTGCCTGACACTCAACCGGTGTCCGCAAAAAGGGAACTGATGACAAGCCTCTGGTCTATGCAACTCGTGTACCCCCCAATAGTGAAGTGTCACCAACTAATGCTGCAGCGTTGCCATTACTACAATCGTCAAATTCAGCACTACCTCAATCTACAATATCGAATCATTACAACAAAGAAAATAATGGTTCTTGGTCTACAGACCCAGGTTTTCTTGATTTTCCTGAATGGGCAGACCAGTTTATCTCTGACGATGAGGTTTTGGTCTCTAGAAAGGGAGACTGCGATTTTGATTTCGAATTTACACCAATTCCAGGATTTTTTCATTAATTCCAGCTAGAATACGTGAAAGAGAAGGCCAAGACTGGTTCGGCGGAAGGTTTCAAAGCAAACTGGTAATTGGATGATGGCCGGGGAGCGACAGTCAACGGATATCAGTGACGGCGACCAGTGATGGAGGCGTGGGGCGACACTGGCACCAGAATCTAGAAACCTTTGGGACTTTGCGGCTATGTATTTCTAAAAACGTTAGAAAAGGGGCAGAAATTGAAACGATGGCCTGTGTTCCATTGCCACCCGAATCGTTAGCCCACATCATCAAATGGAGCTTGAGCCACAAGTCGAACAGTTTCTTATGTGTGAAGTCAAGTTACAATCCTGAGTCAAGGTATGTTTTATTTTGATTTTTTTTTTTGTTATTTTGCCTATTATTTATATATTAATTTTTGAGTGAATTCAAAATAATAAAAAAATAAAATGATAAAATTTCAAAAAAATATATTTTTGAGGAAAAGTTGAAAGTATCAATTTTCCTTGAAAATAAGCTTTCCAAAAATTATTTTTGGGGAAAAGTTGAAGGTATCAATTTTCCTTAAAAATAAATTTTCAAAAAAAGGGTTTTTGAGGAAAAGTTGAAAGTATCAATTTTCCTCAAAAATCAAATTTTTTTTTCAAAAACTATTTTTGGGGAAAAGTTGAAAGTATCAATTTTCCTTAATAAATTTTTGAAAAAATAAATTTTTGACGAAAAGTTGAAAGTTTCAATTTTCCTCGAAATTAAAATTCCAAAAAAAAAAAAACATTTTTGGGGAAAAGTTGAAAGTATCAATTTTTCCTACACAAGAACAACCATCATTTCCTTCCTTTCTATTTTGATTTTGATTTTGATTTTGATTTTGATTTTGATTTTTCTTTAACTAATCCGACGACGGAGCCTCTGCAAGTGAAATAGTAGTTTTTTCTTGCATACTCTTGAGGTGAGGGAATTTTCTCAATTTTCTGCTAAAAGTATTAGAGTCAATTGAGAATAATTTCCAATAATTAATTACTTGATAAAATTTTCAGGCTTTTTGGATAACGTAAATTTCAGCTGGTACCATCTTTTGATGGGCGTGGTAAGGGTGCCATAACCTTCCTCACACGTAACCGAACTCCCGAACTCTGTTCTGGTTAGTAGACCTGAACCTATTCTTTTAGAGACCCTTAAACTTAGGTGTTCCCTGAAAGGATAGATTCCTTAGGTGGCCAATCGCACCTAGATAAAAAAGATTAGTGGCGACTCCCTAAAAGTTAATGTCTAGTGATAGATCCCCAGATCTAGACGTTATGACAGCTTGGCGACTCCACTGGGGACTTTGAGAGTCAGGCCAGCAAATAATTTGTGTTATCCAAAAGCCTAATAAAATTGAACCTTTTTGTATATATATGTATTATTGTTTATTCATGTTTATTTACTTTGTTAATTATGTCATTCATGTGCATGTGCATAACATGAGCTCTACACTCGAGCTCTGCCCCTCTAGGAGGGAGTAAAGTACCTATTGCTTTCGTGAGGTCTAATGCCTCCGCAGTGGCTAGCGAAATACTCCCACTCAAATTGAGCCTTTTCCGCTTGTAGCCTATAATGGGTGAGGATTAGGGTGCCTTACTAGTCTGTGATGGACAAAGATGTAAAGAGCAATTTGAGAACCTTTAGATGTTGACCTTAAAACCGCATATAGTAAACCTTAAGAGTGCCTAAACCTAGGATAGAGCCCTTTCTACCTAATGATAGATATACCCTGAAATTAAGACCCAAAAAGGGTGTTTATCTAATCATTTTGATTGTTTAACTTTGTGCATCATTTTCATTATCGTATGTAACATTATGCATCAGCATCACTTTCATTTCATCCATGGAACTAACTATGTTGTTTGTCTGATTGTATGCATCTGCATTATTTTCATGATCATGTTTTAACACATCATTTGCATCCGTTTCATATTAGATTTGATTCAATAAAATGTACATTTCATTCGTGCATCGACGCATCATACATGAAGCATAGCATAGCATTTTTAATCATAATTGTGGTGCTGAAGGTTCAAGGATAGCTCCACCAAATAACCCCGCTCACCAATACAAGAGCTCAAGCCAGACTAATGGAACAAAAAATTTCAGTCGTCTTGAGAGAATAGAAAAAGCTCAGGAAAAATTTAAAAAGGGAGTTGAATAAGATTTTAGGGGCAAACTGATCTAATATGGTGGTCCAAATTTTAAGTCGAATGTTACTCATCGACAGTAAGCGGAGAGAGCCTATTTTCAAGAAGTGAATTTCAATTATCTAGCCTACAATTGAACAGAACATCGATCATATTCCAGCAGCTACAGCTGAAGATGTGAAGCTTGCGGTGGCTGTTGCTCAGAGAGCTCTTTCTAGAAACAAAAGCAAAGATTAGGCTTAAGCTTTTGACGCTGTTCATGCCAAGTATTTACGGGCCATCGTTTTCAAAACAACAAAGAGAAAATTTGAATTAGCAAAGCTTGAGCAATTGATTAGGGAAACGACTTGATGAAGCAACTTGGGACATTGATGATGTTGTTGGATGTTTTGAGTACTATACATACCTTACCAAAAGTTTAGATGCGAAGCAAAAGGTTGCCATCTCTCTTCCTATTGAGACGTTTAAGAGTTATGTGCTTGAAGAACCACTTGGGGTCATTGGATTGATTACTCTATAGAAGTATCCACCATTGATGGTCGTCTGAAAAGTAGCTCTTGCTTTGGTTGCAGATTATGCTGCAATACTGAAACCTTTCCAGTTGGTATCTATCACCTGTTTGGAACTGGCTGATGTGTGTAGGACGGTTGGTTTTCCTCTAAGTGTCTTGAACATTCTAACTGGATCGAGCCCATAAGTTATGATTTCTTTGGCATATCATCTAAATGTTGACAAGATTGCCTTCACCAGAAGCAATACAACAGGTAGCATGATAATAGAAGCAGCCGCTCAAATGGTCAAGCCTGTATCTTTATAACTCGATAGGAAAAGCCCAATCATTTTGTTTGAGGATCAAGAATATGAAGAGTCACAATGAATCAATGGGGCGAGATAAAAATCTTTCACTTGGTTGCCCAGGGGCATGATTTTAAAGAGGATGTTAAAACTGGTTGAATGCCACTTATCATTCTAAAAGTTCTTTTAAAGTAATGTTAGGATTTCTTTTTTACAATATGATTTCACTTGTTATCATCTTAATAAGGGCAAGTTAATGCATTTCATTACATTTTCTCTTTCACTCGACCATTATTCCATGCCCTGTTACCTTTCATAACTTCACATTCCCATTCTCAAATTTTGGATGATGAATATTTGGACAATGATAATAGTAATTTTGGGATTTAATTTTTGAGAACCCATCCACATTAATATGAGAGGATGATTTGAGCAAAAAGTAAGCTGTTACCGGAGGTGAAATAGATGTCTTGAAGATGTGCAATCTTTTATACAGATTCATGAGCTTTGTTCAATAGATGATGTTCAAGAAAGGTATTCACAATTGAGATGAAAAATGGCCATCTTTCTTTTACCATTCAAAAAACCATTTATTGCTACCCCTTTGAGCCTATTATGATTTCCTTTTTCAGAGGAACCCTAACCAAGGATCACCCTCTACATTGGGGGGCAATTTTTGAAAAAAAAAATTTCACAAAAGGTCTCAAAATTGAAAAAAAAAAAGAAAAATAAATGCCACACATGACTTGGGGCAAAGTAATGAGAATCCTTTGTGTGAGGAAAGAAAAAGCAGTGAAATGATGAGGGGTAAAATGCCAAGTTGTATCAAATGATCCTTTGGTTTTGAACCTTTTTAATACATGTTTTGAGCCTATTATATCCATTTTTTTTATGACCCTTCACCTTGGCCTACATTACAACCTTGAAAAGTCCATTTGGATCAAATGTGAATACTCAACTTGAATGATTATATGTTGAATAAAGGTATGCTCATGAGGAAGCAATGGAATCAGGCTCTAAAGTTTGATGTATGAAAGATATCGCCAATAGATGAAAAATGAAAAAAAAAGAAGATGATGAAAAAAAAAAGAGAAAAAAAAGAAAAAAAAAGAAAGAAGAAAAAATGAAAAAATGAAAAAAGAGATTTAATTTGAAAACCTGAAAATGTGATTTTGGTAGAAAAAGATCCAGGTCAAATGGCTCACATGAATGGAAGATCAAAGACATCTGAAGATCCCTCAAAGACTGAGGCAAAGTTCGGCAAGCTCAAGTTGACTTCAACAGTAAATGGAATGAGTTTTTGAAAAAGAATCCTAGATTAATGTTGAGAATTGTCTGAATATTCATCATTTGGATATACGATCCATCCCAATGGCATATATCCAACTTATTTCCTTTCCCATTTTTTTATACCAAAATAGATCTTCATTGATAATTCACCTTGTGTTCTCTTATTATTTCACCCCTAAAATGAATTGAGAAAATGCCTGATTGCATTGTATTTGTCAAGATTTGAAATGATAATGAATGAATGAATATGTGCTTAAAAGAGTCTTGCATTCATTTGAAAAGAAAATCTAAGATGATGGTGGTGACAAAATGAAGAAATGGTAGAGACCTCAAAGAGATGATTTGGAAGGATATATGATGTGACCAAATAGAGACTATGATAGGGCAAATTTTGAAAAGTGATATAACCAAGTGATGAGTGCAAGGATGAATTGGTCAGTTATGATTGAATGATGAGAAACAATCAGTGGACAAGTTTGTTTTGGAATGGTTAATGCTGAGATATCTATGAGTAATGACCCAGTGATGGTGGATGAAACTTGTTTTAAAATTTGTTAGTGCTGAGAAATTCATTGAATGATGGTCAAGTGATGATCGATTGATGAAGCTTATTCCAAAGTATTGAGAAACTGAACAAGGAAGAATATGAGTGGAAGAAACAATTAAAAGCTACACTGGTTCGATCTTAGAAGAGCAGTGCAATTGAATCCTTGAAGAATCAAAGGGCTTGATACCCAAGAAAGGAAAAAGAGCTTGAGAAACTTGAGTACCATACATCGAATAGGAATTAATTGGCCAACATTTGCATAGCATGCATTGAAATTCATATGCATTTGCATAGCATACACTACTTTCAAGAAAGTAGAGTGTATAAATTCAAGAAGCAAGGGTGTTCCAACATCCCACATAGAGAAGACAGATATGAAGATATTTTCTAAAATTGAAAAAAAAAAAGCTTGTTAGGTAAGTTCCTAATCCTTGAACTAGGATGTCTTTTGGTATCAGGATCGATTTATAAGACCTTTGGGCATAATCTCCTGAAATTCCTTCAAACACAATTCTCAACTCCTTTGGACATGATTGTCAAGGAGCAATTTACTTTTGCAAAGTCGTGGTGCCTCTGTTTAGAGGAGCAATTTACTTTTTCAAAGTCGTGGTGCCTCTGTTTAGAGGAGTAATTTACTTTTCCAAAGTCGTGGTGCCTCTGTTTACAGGAGCAATTTACTTTCCAAAAGTCGTGGTGCCTCTGTTTAGAGGAGCAATTTACTTTTTCAAAGTCGTGGTGCCTCTGTTTAGAGGAGAAATTTACTTTTTCAAAGTCGTGGTGCTTCTGTTTAGAGGAGCAATTTATTTTTTCAAAGTCGTGGTGCCTCTGTTTAGAGGAGCAATTTACTTTTCCAAAGTCGTGGTGCCTCTGTTTAGAGGAGCAATTTATGTTTCTCAAAGTCGTTGAGCCTCTGTTTAGAGGAGCTTTGGTAAAAAAAAAAAACAAAAAACAAAAAACAAAAAAAAAACACAAAAAAAAACACAAAAAACAAAAAAAAAAACAAAAAAATGACAATGTTGAGTTGAGTCTTGATTGGGTGTCTACGTCTTTGCGCAATTTCTGTTTCACAGAAAATGTGTAAAGAGGGGTAGTTGTAGACACCCAATTGGGTCCAGGCTCAGATCAATTGGGCCTGGCCCAAATGGGTAAGGCCCAATTCAATTTTTATCCTGTATTATTTTTTTTTCTTCTTTTGTATTTTATGTATTTTATTATTTATTATTATTATGTATTAATATATGTATATCTATATTGATTTATTTATTTTATTTAGAATAGATTTATATGTATTTTATTTATGTAGTTATATATTTATTATTATTTTTTTTTGTTTTGTTTTTTTTTGTTTTGTAATATATTTTTGGGTTTATCTTATTTTATTTTTTAAGTTATCTGTTAATTTTATCTGATTCTTTTTGGATTATCTGATTATTATTATTTTTTTCTTTTTTTTTTTTTATGGCTACGATTGAAAGTTGAAGAATCCCATTGTGAATGGGAATTCAATTAGAAGAGTCCAGATTGCACTCAAAGATTGAATTCCCGTCCAAGGAGGAATTAGGATTGATCAGGAACTCTTGATTAATCCCTATAAAAGGGACCTCCTGGAACAAATGCTGAACACACACATAAAAAATAGTGAGCAAAGCTACTGATTTGAGAGAAAAGGAGGCGTATAGGAAGCTAAGAAAAGGTTTAGGAGTGTTCTGGGAGTTAGCAGAAATTTTTTGAGAATTTTTGGTGATTTTTTTTTTAGAAGTTTTGGAAAATTTCAGATTTCGGTTGAATTTTCCGGTGAAGTTTGAATTTTCCGACGATGATTCCGACCAAATTTGAAGTTTTCGGCGAGTTACCCAGTTTCCGGTGACCTTTTCCAGAAACCGACAATCTTCCGACCAACTTTCGGTGAACTTCCGACGTAATTTCCCATATTTCGGTGACATTTTCCAAAATCCGGCGAACATTCAACCGGAGTTCTTCAGTCTTTTAGAGAGAAGGGGGAGGAGAAAAAGATAGAAGAAGAATCCGAATAGGAGAGAAAAAAAAAAACAAAAAAAATGATAGAGGAGGAATCTGAATAGTAGGAGGAATCCGAATAGGAAGGGAAAAAAAAACTGAAAGGCATTGTTACGATGGCATGGAGAAGTAAGCCCCAAGGTTGCAGCTTGGGCAGCTGATTTATCCTCTTCCTATCCTAATTCTATCCCTGGTTTTGAAGTCGTCTGCCAACTTGGCGCATCAGCTCTTGCTTATTGGCCAGTATATGGTTGGACTCCTGGCCTCTTCCACTTAATTCTTACCAGTGTTCGAACGACTTCATCGCTGGCTCTAGGGTCCAAAGGAGACCTGCAGTTTACTTCGTCCTTTGATTATCTTGTTGACGAGGATACTAAATATAATTTTGCATCTGATTTATTGCTGGAACGCAACCGTGAACAGTGTTTGGTTCATCTTTCGATTCCTTCTCTTATATCGCTGATCACTCTTTTCCAAAAATTACAAGAAGCTAAGGAGCAGTAACAGGAAGAAAGATCCAGAGATCAGAAACTGACAAAAAAATTCCCCTAATCCCGCTACTAATTTTGCTTGAGCACACCCCAAAGTCCATCAGCCAACTGGCAAGAACCACGAACTATCTTTACCTTCGCCACCACTCTTGCCACAAAAACCCAACGAGTGTACTACCAAACCAGCATCAATTCTCGAACTTCATGAAGCCTTTGTTGAGGCCATCAACCAACTGGGTGGCAGTGAAAATTTTGGATTCGATTCTTTTTGGTGGGTTTTGAATCCTGTGAGGTTTCTATCTAGTTTTTTTGGCATTTGGTGCAGTAACAAGGGGGTTTCGGGAACTTTTATTGGCATGGAGGCACGACCTACTTTATCCATTCAGAGACCAGGTGCAAGGCAGCCCGGTAACCTGGGGGTGTTTGGAGGAATGACATCATCTTTACCAGCTGTTTCAACACATTTGGAAAAGACATATCTAAAGTTGCCTGACACTCAACCGGTGTCCGCAAAAGGGAACTGATGACAAGCCTCTGGTCTATGCAACTCGTGTACCCCCCAATAGTGAAGTGTCACCAACTAATGTTGTAGCGTTGCCATTACTACAATCGTCAAATTCAGCACTGCCTCAATCTACAATATCGAATCATTACAACAAAGAAAATAATGGTTCTTGGTCTACAGACCCAGGTTTTCTTGATTTTCCTGAATGGGCAGACCAGTTTATCTCTGACGATGAGGCTTTGGTCTCTAGAAAGGGAGACTGCGATTTTGATTTCGAATTTACACCAATTCCAAGATTTTTTCATAAATTCCAGCTAGAATACGTGAAAGAGAAGGCCAAGACTAGTTCAGCGGAAGGTTTCAAAGCAAACTAGTAATTGGATGATGGCCGGGGAGCGACAGTCAACGGATATCAGTGACGGCGACCAGTGATGGAGGCATGGGGCGACACTGGCACCAGAATCTAGAAACCTTTGGGACTTTGCAACTATGTATTTCTAAAAACTTTAGAAAAGGGGCAGAAATTGAAACGATGGCCTGTGTTCCATTGCCACCCGAGCCGTTAGCCCACATCATCAAATAGAGCTTGAGCCACAAGTCGAACAATTTCTTATGTATGAAGTCAAGTTACAATCCTGAGTCAAGGTATGTTTTATTTTGATTTTTTTTGTTATTTTGCCTAGTATTTATATATTAATTTTCGAGAGAATTCAAAATAATAAAAAAATAAAATGATAAAATTTCAAAAAAAATATTTTTGAGGAAAAGTTGAAAGTATCAATTTTCCTTGAAAATAAGCTTTCGAAAAATTATTTTTCGGGAAAAGTTGAAAGTATCAATTTACTTAAAAATAAATTTTCAAAAAAAAGATTTTGAGAAAAAGTTGAAAGTATCAATTTTCCTTAAAAATAAATTTTCAAAAAAAGGGTTTTTGAGAAAAAGTTAAAAGTATCAATTTTTCTTAATAAATTTTTGAAAAAATAAATTTTTGAGGAAAAGTTGAAAGTATCAATTTTCCCTACACAAGAACAACCATCATTTCCTTCCTTTCTATTTTGATTTTGATTTTGATTTTTCTTTAACTAATCCGACGACGGAGCCTCTGCAAGTGAAATAGTAGTTTTTTCTTGCATACTCTTGAGGTGAGGGAATTTTCTCAATTTTCTACTAAAAGTATTAGAGTCAATTGAGAATAATTTCCAATAATTAATTACTTGGTAAAATTTTAAGGCTTTTTGGATAACGCAAATTTTAGCTGGTACCATCTTTTGATGGGCGTTGTGAGGGTGTTATAACCTTCCTCACACGTAACCGAACTCTCGAACTCTATTCTGGTTAGTAGACCTGAACCTATTCTTTTAGAAACCCTTAAACTTAGGTGTTCCCTAAAAGGACAGATTCCTTAGGTGGCCAATCACACCTAGATAAAAAAGATTGGTGGCGACTCCCTAAAAGTCAATGTCTAGCGATAGATCCCCAGATCTAGACGTTATGACACCTAACTTGGTGACTCCACTGGGGACTTTGAGAGTCAGGCTAGCAAATAATTTGTGTTATCCAAAAGCCTAATAAAATTGAACCTTTTTGTATATATATGTATTATTGTTTATTCATGTTTATTTACTTTGTTAATTATGTCATTCATGTGCATGTGCATAACATGAGCTCTACACCCGAGCTCCGTCCCTCTAGGAGGGAGTAAAGTACCTATTGCTTTCGTGAGGTCTAATGCCTCCGCAGTGGCTAGCGAAATACTCCCACTCAAATTGAACATTTTCCGCTTGTAGCCTATAATGGGTGATGATTAGGGTGCCTTACTAGTCTGTGATGGACAAAGATGTAAGGAGCAATTTGAGAACCTTTAGATTTTGACCTTAAAACCGCATATAGTAAACCTTAAGAGTGCCTAAACCTAGGATAGAGCCCTTTCTACCTAATGATAGATATGCCCTAAAATTAAGACCCAAAAAGGGTGTTTATCTAATCATTTTGATTGTTTAACTTTGTGCATCATTTTCATTATCGTATGTAACATTATGCATCAGCATCACTTTCATTTCATCCATGAAACTAACTATGTTGTTTGTTTGATTGTATGCATCTGTATTATTTTCATGATCATGTTTTAACACAATCATTTGCATCCATTTCATATTAGATTTGATTCAGTAAAATGTACATTTCATTCGTGCATCGATGCATCATACATAAAGCATAGCATAGCATTTTTAATCATAATTGTGGTGCTGAAGGTTCAAGGATAGCTCCACCAAATAACCCCGCTCACCAATACAAGAGCTCAAGCCAGACTAATGGAACAAAAAATTTCAGTCGTCTTGAGAGAATAGAAAAAGCTCAGGAAAAATTTAAAAGAGGAGTTGAATAAGATTTTAGGGGCAAACTGATCTAATATGGTGGTCCAAATTTTGAGTCGAATGTTACTCATCGACAGTAAGCAGAGAGAGCCTATTTTTAAGAAGTGAATTTCAATTATCTAGCCTACAATTGAACAGAACATCGATCATATTCCAGCAGCTACAGCTGAAGATGTGAAGCTTGCGGTGGCTATTGCTTAGAGAGCTCTTTCTAGAAACAAAAGCAAAGATTAGGCTTAAGCTTTTGATGCTGTTCATTCCAAGTATTTACGGGCCATCGTTTCCAAAACAACAAAGAGAAAATTTGAATTAGCAAAGCTTGAGCAATTGATTACGGAAAACCACTTGATGAAGCAACTTGGGACATTGATGATATTGTTGGATGTTTTGAGTACTATACATACCTTACCGAAAGTTTAGATGCGAAGCAAAAGGTTGCCATCTCTCTTCCTATTGAGACCTTTAAGAGTTATGTGCTTGAGGAACCACTTGGGGTAATTGGATTGATTACTCTATAGAAGTATCCACCGTTGATGGTCGTCTGAAAAGTAGCTCTTGCTTTGGCTGTAGATTATGCTGCAATACTGAAACCTTTCGAGTTGGTATCTATCACCTGTTTGGAGCTGGCTGACGTGTGTAGGACGATTGGTTTTCCTCCAGGTGTCTTGAACATTCTAACTGGATCGAGCCCATAAGTTATGATTTCTTTGGCATATCATCTAAATGTTGACAAGATTGCCTTCACCAGAAGCAATACAACAGGGAGCATGATAATAGAAGCAGCTGCTCAAATGGTCAAGCCTGTATCTTTAGAACTCGACAGGAAAAGCCCAATCATTTTGTTTGAGGATCAAGAATATGAAGAGTCACAACGAATCAATGGGGCAAGATAAAAATCTTTCACTTGGTTGCCCAGGGGCATGATTTTAAAGAGGATGTTAAAACTGGTTGAATGCCACTTATCATTCTAAAAGTTCTTTTAAAATAATGTTAGGATTTCTTTTTTGCAATATGATTTCACTTGTTATCATCTTAATAAAGGCAAGTTAATGCATTTCATTACATTTTCTCTTTCACTCGACCATTATTCCATGCCCTGTTACCTTTCATAACTTCACATTCCCATTCTCAAAATTTGGATGATGAATATTTGGACAATGATAATAGTAATTCTGGGATTTAATTTTTGAGAACCCATCCACATTAATATGAGAGGATGATTTGAGCAAAAAGTAAGCTGAAATGGGGACACTTTTTTCAAACGATCACAAAATCTTCTCCACTTCGAGTTTTTAGCTAAATTGTTTTGTGCATGCCAACAAAAATACAAGGATCACCTCTACCAAATTTGGGGACAAAACTCTTTCTAAAAAAATTTTAAAAAATCTCGAACCATAAAAAGTTTCAAAAATCTTGAAAAATAGAAAACGGGTCGTCTTGCCACGAAACTTCACATGAAGGCATAGGGGACCATTGTATGAATTTACAAGCTATAAAAATGGCATTGGCATGGTAGAAATATGAAGATGTGCTTGAACCCACCTACCACCCGTTCGATCCCCGGCTTGTGCATCCTGCCTCTCTGGTCGATTGAGCGTCCGTACGCTTATTTCGTGGGTTGACTTAGGCATACAGAGTTCATCCCTAGTCTAAGCATATGGAGTTCATTCCCAGTCTAAGATCTAACTAGACCGAGGATTGCGGTAAAAGGATCGGTAGCACGCAGGGGGGACTGTGCTGATCCCCGGCTTGCGCATTCTGCCTCTCCGACCGACTGAGTGCCCGCACGCCCGTTTCGTCGGTTGGCTTAGGCATAGGGAATTCATTCTATGTCTAAGCCCCAGTCGGACCGAGGATTGTGGCAGTGGGATCGACAGCATGCAAAGGGGGACCAGGCCGATCCCCGACTTGCGCATTCTGCCTCTCTGGCTGGCTGAGCACCCGCATGCTCATTTCCTGGGTTAACTTAGGTATACGGAGTTCATTCCATGTCTAAGCCCCAGCCGGACCGACAGTGGGATCGACAAGACACAGAGGGGGATCGGGCTGATCCCCGGCTTAGGCATTATGCCTCTTCAGTCGGCCTCTCTGGCCGACTGAGCGCCTGCACGCTTGTTTTGTGGGTTGACTTAGGCATACGCAGTTCATCCCAAGTCTAAGCATACGGAGTTCATTCCCCGTCTAAGATCAGACCGGATCGAAAGTTACAATAATAGGATCGGTAGCACACAGGGGGGATCGGGCTGATCCTCGGGTTACGCATTCTGCGTCTCCTGCCGGCTGATTGCCCGCACGCCCGTTTTGTGGGTTGGCTTAGGCATAGGGAGTTCATTCCATGTTTAAGCCCTAGCCAGACCAAGGGTTGTGGCAGTGGGATCGGGAGCACGCAGAGGAGGAACGGTTGTGGCAGAGGGCCAACTGAGTGCTCGCACGCTCATTTCGTGGGTTGACTTAGGCATACGGAGTTCATCCCCAGTCTAAGATCAGACTGGACCGAGGGCTGCAACAGGAGCATCGACAGCACGCAGGGGGGACCGCGTCGGTCCTCGGTTTGCACATTCTGTCTCTTCGGTTGACTGAGCACCCGCACGCTCGTTTTGTGGGTTGGCTTAGGCATACGAAGTTCATTCCATGTCTAAGCATACGGAGTTCATTCCCAGTCTAAGATTGGACCGGATCGAGGGTTGTGGCAGCAGGACAAGCAGCAGGATCGACAGCATGCAGGGTGGACCAGGTTGATCCTCAGCTTGCATATTCTGCCTCATCAGTCGGCTGAGCACCCACACACTCCTTTCATGGGTTGGCTTAGGCATACGAAGTTCATTCCATGTCTAAGCACCTACCGGACCGAGGGTTGTGGCAGCAGGACCGACAATAGGATCGGTAACACGCAAAGAGGGATCGGGCTGAACCCTGGCTTGCGCATTATGCCTTTTCGACCAGCCTCTTTGGTCGGCTGAATGCCCGCGCGCTCGTTTCATGGGTTGACTTAGGCATACGGAGTTCATCTCCAGTCTAAGCATACGAAGTTCTTTCCCAGTCTAAGATCAGACCGGACCGAGGGTTGCGACAGAAGGATCTGTAGCATGCAGTGGGGACCAAGCTGATCACCGACTTGTGCATTTTGCATCTCCAGCTGGTTGAGCACCCGCACGCCCATTTCATGGGTTGGCTTAGGCATAGGGAGTTCATTCCATGTTTAAGCCCCAGCCAAACCGAGGGTTGTGGCAGTCGGACCGGTAGCACGTAGAGGGGGACCGGACCGATCTTCGACTTGCGCATTATGCCTCTTTGGCTAGCTCAGCGCCCGCACGCTCATTTCATGGGTTGACTTAGGCATACGGAGTTCGTTCCCATTCTAAGATCGGATTGGGCTGAGGGTTGCGGCAGTAGGATCGACAGCATGCAAGGGGGACCGCGTTGGTCCCCGGATTGCGCATTCTGCCTCTCCGACCGACTGAGCGCCCGCACGCTCGTTTCGTGGGTTGGCTTAGGCGTACGGAGTTCATTCCCAGTCTAAGATCGGATCAGACCGAGGGTTGTTGCAGCAGGATCAACAGCACGTAGGGGGGACCGGGTCGATCTTCGACTTGCGCATTCTGCCTCATCGATCGGCTGAGTGCTCGCACGCTCGTTTCGTGGGTTGGCTTAGGCATACAGAGTTTATTCCATGTCTAAGCTCTAGTCGGACTGAGGGTTGTGGCAGTAGGACCGACAGCGAGATCGATAGCACGCAGAGGGGAATCGGGCTGATCCTCGGCTTGCACATTATGCCTCTCCGACCGGCCTCTTCGGCTGGCTGAGCACCTGCAGGCTCGTTTTGTGGGTTGACTTAGGCATACGAAGTTCATCTGTAATCTCAGCATATAGGTTCATTCCCAGTCTAAGATTGGACAGGACCAAGGGTTTCGATAGCAGGATCGACAGCACGTTGGAGGGACCGAGCCGATCCCTGACTTGCACATTCTGCCTCTTCGGCCGGCTAAGCGCCCGCATGCCCGTTTCGTGGGTTGGCTTAGGCATAGGGAGTTCATTCCATGTCTAAGCCCCAGTCAGACCGAAAGTTGTGGCAGTGAGATCGACAGCACGCAGAGGGGGAGCGGGTCGAACCCCGGCTTACGCATTCTGCCTCTCCGATTGGTTGAGCGTATGGGCGCTCATTTTGTGGGTTGGCTTAGGCATACAGAGTTCATTCCATGTCTAAGCTTACGAAGTTCATTCCCAGTCTAAGAGGTTGAGCCACAGTGCAAATGCTGGGCTCGGGCATGTGCTGGTGCCACATTTTTTCCACACGGGGTACCATCATCAGAGCATCGTCGGAGAGCCTAACCGGTGGCATTAGAGGGGCCAGGGGGGTGTGCGCACATGATGTGCAATGGGTTGGCTTAGGCATACGGAGTTCATACCATGTCTAAGCCCCTGCCAGACCGAAGGTTGTGGCAGCAGGACCGGCAGCGGGATCGACAGCACGTAGAGGGGGACCGGGCTGATTTTCGGCTTGTGCATTATGCCTCTTCGACCGACTGAGCACTCGCACGCTCGTTTCGTGGGTTGACTTAGGCATACAGAGTTCATCCCCAGTCTAAGCATACGGAGTTCATTCTCGATCTAAGATCAAACCAGACCGAGGGTTACGGTAGCAGGATCAACAGCATGCAGGGGGGATAGGGTTGATCCCTAGCTTACGCATTCTGCTGCTCCGGCCAGCTGTGTGCCTGCACGCCCGTTTCATGGGTTGGCTTAGGCATAGGGAGTTCATTCCTTGTCTAAGCCCCAGCCAGACCTAGGGTTGTGGTAGTGGGATCGACAGCACGCAGAGGGGGATCGGGTCGATCCCCGGCTTGCGCATTATGCCTCTCCGACTGGCTCAGTGCCCGCACGCTAGTTTAGTGGGTTGACTTAGGCATACAAAGTTCATTCCCTGTCTAAGATCAGACTAGACCAAGGGTTGTGGCAGTAGGATCGACAGCACGCAGGGGGGATCGGGTCGATCCCTAGCTTGCCCATTCGGCCTCTCCAGCCGGCTGATCGCCCACATGCTCATTTCATGGGTTGGCTTAGGCAAGCGGAGTTTATTCCATGTCTAAGCATACGAAGTTCATTCTCAGTCTCAGATTGGATCGGACCGAAGTTTACGATAGCAGGACCAGCAGAAGGATCGATAGCACGCATGGGGGATCGGGTCGATCCCTGACTTACGCATTCTGCCTCTCCAGCCGGCTGAACCCCCACACACCTGTTTCATGGGTTGGCTTAGGCATATTGAGTTCATTCCATGTCTAAGCCCCAGTTGAACCGAGGGTTGTCACAGCAAGACCGACAGCATGCAGAGGGGGACCGGGCTGATCCTCGGCTTGCGCATTAAGCCTCTTCGGTTGGTTCAGCGCCCGCACGCTCGTTTCGTGGGTTGACTTATGCATACAGAGTTCATTCCCAGTCTAAGATCAGATCAGACCGAGGGTTGCAACACCAAGATCGATAGCACATAGGGGGAGACCGGGCCGATCCCCGGCTTGCGATTCTACCTCTTCGACCAGCTGAGCCCCCACATGCTCGTTTCATGGGTTGGCTTAGGTATACGGAGTTCATTCCTTGTCTAAGCATACGGAGTTCATTCCAAGTCTAAGATTTTGAGCCACGGTGCATATCCTGGGCTCAGGCATGTGCTGGTGCCACATTTTTTTCACCTAAGGCACCGGCGGCATTACTGGTTTCGACAATTTGGGGGGTCGGGGGGTGTGCGCACATGATGTGTGATGGGTGCTGGTACTTGGCCCTTATATTGGCCCCCTATCCCTCATCAAACCTTGAACTCACACCCCTCTTAAAGAGCATTTGAGATTTTATAGGTTTGCTGCAGTAGCCATTAAAGTGTCTGAAATGGGGACACTTTTTTCAAAGGGTCATAAAATCTTCTCCACTTCGAGTTTTTTGCTGAATGTTTTTGTGCATGCCAACAAAAATACATGGATCACCTCTACCAATTTTGGGGACAAAACTCTTTCTAAAAAAATTTTAAAAAATCCCGAACCGTAAAAAGTTTCAAAAATCGTGAAAAATAGAAAACGGGTTGTCTTGCCACGAAACTTCACAAGAAGGCTTAGGGGACCATTGTATGAATTTAAAAGCCATAAAAATGGCATTGGCACAGCAGAAATATGAAGATGTGCTTGAACCCACCTACCACCCATTCGATCCCCGGCTTGCGCATTCTGCCTCTCCGATCGACTGAGCACCCGCACGCTTGTTTCGTGGGTTGGGTTAGGCGTACAGAGTTCATTCCATGTCTAAGCCCTAGCCGGTTTGAGGGTTGTGGTAGCAGGACCGGCAGCGGGATCGGTAGCACGCTGAGGGGCACCGGGCTGATCCTCGGCTTATGCATTATGCCTCTCCAGCCGGTTGAGCGCCCGCATGCTCGTTTCATGGGTTGACTTAGGCATACGGAGTTCATCCCTAGTCTAAGCATATGAAGTTCATTCCCAGTCTAAGATCGGATCGGATTGAGGGTTGCGGCAATAGGATCGACAGCACACAAGGGGGACCGTGTCGATCCCCGGCTTGCGCATTCTGCCTCTTCGGCCTACTGAGCGCCCGCACGCTCGTTTTGTGGGTTGGCTTAGGCATAGGGAGTGCATTCCATGTCTACGCCCCAGTCGGACTGAGGGTTGTGGCAGCGGGACCGACCACACACAGAGGGGGACCGGGCCTGTCCCTAGCTTGCGCAGTATGTCTCTTCGGTCGGCTCAGTGCCCACACGCTCGTTTCGTGGGTTGACTTATGCATATTGAGTTCATACCCAATTTAAGATCAGACTGGATCAAGGGTTGCGGTAGCAGGATCGACAGCACGCAAGGGGGACCAAGCCGTTCCCTGGCTTGCGCATTCTGCCTCTCTGACTGGCTGAGCGCCTACACTCTCGTTTCGTGGGTTGGCTTAGGCATACGGAGTTCATTCCTTGTCTAAGCATACAGAGTTCATTCCCAGTCTAAGATTTTGAGCCACGGTGCACATCTGGGCTCGGGCATGTGCTGGTGCCACATTTTTTTCGCCCGGGGCACCATCACCAGAGCATTGCTGGAGAGCCTAACCGACGGCATTGGGGGTTCCGACGATTGGGGGGGCCGGGGGTGTGCGCACATGATGTGCGATGGGTGCTGGTACTTGGCCCTTATATTGGCCCCCTATCCCTCATCAAACCTCGAGAACTCACAGCCCCTTAAAGAGCATTTGAGATTTTATATGTTTGTTGCCAGTAGCTATTAAAGTGTCTGAAATGAGGAACTTTTTTCAAAGGGTCACAAAATGTTCTCCACTTCGAGTTTTTAGCTAAAAGTTTTTGTGCATGCCAAAAAAAACACAAGGATCACCTGTACCAAATTTGGGGACAAAAGTCCGGCTAAAAAAATTTTAAAAAATCCTAAACCGTAAAAAGTTTCAAAAATCAAGAAAAATAGAAAACGAGTCGTCTTGCCACGAAACTTCACATGAAGGCTTATGGGACCATTGTATGAATTTACAAGTGTTAAAAATGGCATTGGCATGGCAGAAATATGAAGATATGCTTGAACCCACTTACCACCCGTTCTATCCCTGGCTTGCGCATCTTGCCTCTCCGGTCGGCTGAGCGCCCGCACGCTGGTTTCGTGGGTTGACTTAGGCATACGGGGTTCATCCCTAATCTAAGCATACGGAGTTCATTCCCAGTCTAAGATCGGACCAGACCAAGGGTTACGGTAGCAGGATCATCAGCACATAGGGGGGACCAGGCCGATCCCCGGCTTGCGCATTCTGCCTCTCCGGCCAGCTGAGCGCCCACATGCCTGTTTCGTGGGTTGGCTTAGGCATAGGGAGTTCATTCGATGTCTACACCCCAGTCGGACCGAGGGTTGTGGCAGCGAGACCAGCAGCACGCCGAGGGGACCAGGCCGATTCCCGACTTACGCACTATGCCTCTTCGACCAGCTCAGCGCCCGTACGCTCATTTTGTGGGTTGACTTAGGCATACGAAGTTTATTCCCATTCTAAGATCAGATTGGACCGAGGGTTACAGTAGCAGGATCGATAGCACGCAGGGGGGGTCGGGCCAATCCCCGGCTTACGCATTTTGCCTCTCCGACCGACTATTGGAGGGGTGTGCGCACATGATGTGCGATGGGTGCTAGTACTTGGCCCTTATATTGGCCCCCTATCCTTCATCAAACCTCAAGAACTCACACCCCCTTAAAGAGCATTTGAGATTTTATAGGTTTGCTGCCAGTAGCCATTAAAGTGTCTAAAATGGGGACAGTTTTTTCAACCGGTCACAAAATCTTCTCCACTTTGAGTTTTTAGCTGAATATTTTTGTGGATGCCAAAAAAAATACAAGGATCACCTGTACCAAATTTGGGGACAAAACTCTTTCTAAAAAAATTTGAAAAAATCTCGAACCGCAAAAAGTTTCAAAAATCGTGAAAAATAGAAAACGGGTCATCTTGTCACGAAACTTCACATGAAGGCTTAGGGACCATTGTATGAATTTACATGCCATAAAAATGGCATTGGCATGGAAGAAATATGAAGATGTGCTTGAACCCACCCACCACCTGTTCGATCCTCGACTTGCGCATCCTGCCTCTCTGGTCGGCTGAGCGCCTGCACGCTCGTTTCACGGGTTGACTTAGGCATACAGAGTTCATCCCCAGTCTAAGCATACGGAGTTCATTCCCAGTCTAAGATCGGATCGGACCGAGGGTTGCGACAGCAGGATCGACAGCACGCAGGGGGGACTGAGCCGATCCCCGACTTGCGAATTCTGTCTCTCTGGTCGGATGAGCGCCCCCACGCCCGTTTCATGGGTTGGCTTAGGCATAGGGAGTTCATACCATGTCTAAGCCCCAGTCAGATTGAGGGTTGTGGCAGTGGGACCGGTAGCACGTAGAGAAGGACCGGGCCTGTCCCCGGTGTCACAAACTAAGCTTTCTCGCAGCAAGCAATAGACCGTGCGGCACTTGAATGGGCGCTCCCAACCAAGTCAGCCTTCAATAGATCGATATCTGAACAAAAAACCATAAGCCATGGTTAGTCCCAAGCATTCACAATAAGACACAATATATCGAGATCGATCTCAAGCACAAACACAAGAAGGCATATTCGCATCGAGAAAAAGAAAAACACATCGAGGCAACAATCGGGACATTCAATCGGGGTGAGTTTTATTATAGTCAAGAATCATACATCGGGATCTCCCGCCATCACTAGGGCCAGGGGGCAGCCCTTGGTGGGCGGCCTAGGCTCGCATAACAACCGGTGAGATAGCCCAACACTACGCTGTCGGCTCACCCCCTAAAGAGCCTTGGAGATTTTAGAGCTATGCTACCAGTAACCATTACAATGTTTGAAATGGGGACACTTTTCCTAGCACAAGGGATCTACCCGGCCATGGCCCTAAACATGGGTGGCTTATGGCAACCTAAGTCTCGGTCATGGCCCTATAAAAGGTTGGCTCATGACATCCTCCCCCACTTATTCTATCGATGTCCTCATCGACTTGCTGGCTTGAAATTCTTTGATCTTCCTTTAAAATCTGTGGAGGTCGTGTTCTCTCTCCCAGCTGGTTTCTTCTAGTCCTAATCCCTCCCACTTCACTAAGTACTCCCGAACTAGACTTTGAGATATCTTGGTTTCCCTATCAGCTAAGATCTCTTCGACTCGATGCTCTGAGGGTGGTTTCATGGTGATGGCGGCTCTGGTTGGCTCCTTTTGGCTAGCATCTATAGGATCTACATGGAAAGGTTTCAGGTTGCTCACATGAAGTACTGGGTGCACCTTCATCCACTTTGGTGGGTTGATTTTGTAAGAAGCATTCCCCACCTTGGAAAAGACCCTTACTGGACCTTTATATTTGTGCACCAGTCTACGATCTCTCTTTCTCAAGAACTTGATTTGTTCAAGAACTAGTTGGACAAGAACCAAATCACCAACTTGAAATTATTGAGCCCTACGACCTTTGTCTGCCCATTTTTTCATCCGCTTTGATGCTTTCTCCAGGTAGGCTTGTGCAATCTCTGTGTTTTGTTTCCACTCCTTGCTGAGATTGAAGGCTCTCTGATTCTTTCCTCCATATTTTCCAAGAAAGTGTGGGGTAGCCTTGGTAAATGTCTGGTGACCACCTCAAATGGGCTCTTATTGGTGGAAGAGCTTTTGTTGGAATTAAAGCAGAGTTGAGCCATGTCCAATAATGAAGGCCAGTCTTTTTGATTGGCTTGAACAAAGTGCCTCAAGTATTCCTCTAATAATCCATTGAACCATTCCGTTTGACCATCAGTTGAGGGTGATAGCTTGAAGAGATGTTGAGTTGGGACCCCAATATCTTAAAAAGTTCTCTTCAGAAGGACCCCGTGAATCTCGGATCTCGATCACTGATAATGTTTTGAGGGAGGCCCCAGTATTTGAACACTTATTTGATCAATAGTTAAGCTGTGTCTTTCGCTGTGCAATACTTGTGAGTGGGAATGAATATGGTGTACTTAGAGAACCGATCAATCACCACCAAAATAGCTCCAAGGTCACCAACCTTAGGTAGGCTCAAAATTAAATCGAGGGAGATGCTTTCCCATGGTTTAGCGAGTACTGGTAGTGGTTCAAGCATGCCTGCAGGTTTCCTCTTTTCAACCTTGTCTTGTTGGCAAATGAGGTAAGTCTTCGTATAGTCCATCACATCTTGTCGCATGTGAGGCCAATAGTATCCCTATTTCAATAACGTCAAAGTACGTTGCTAGCCCGGGTGTCCCACTCATGATATGTCATGACATTCCCTCATCAGCATCTGTTTCAGACCTTCTGCTGTTGGCACAAACACTTGAGGCCCCTTGGTCCATAAGATCCCATTTTCTTGCCAAAAGTACTTGGACTTCCCTTCTTCTACAAGCTTCAGGATGGCACAAGCTTGCGGGTCCTTCCCTAAGTGATTTGCAATCAACTTGTGAATGTCTATAGTGGCTCTGCTAGCCGCCATTGGGGCAATTCTTCTAAGGGCTGCTAAATCTGCTCGCCTGCTCAATACATCGGCCACTTGATTGGTCTTTCTAGTGGTGTGCTCAAAACAAAAGTTGAACTCCGCTAAAAATTCCTGCCACCTAGCTTGTTTTGCTGTAAGCCTTGGTTGGGTGAGAAAATGGCTAACGGCCGCATTGTCTGTCTTCACGACAAAGTGTGAACCCAACAAGTAATGTCGCCAAGCCCTCAAGCAGTGAACCACCACTAGGAGTTCTTTTTCTTGGGCCGTATATTTCCTTTCAGCTTCACTTAGCTTCCTACTTTCAAACGCTACCGGTTGATGTTGTTGCAAAAGCACTCCTCCAATAGCAAAATCAGATGCATCCATCTGAACTTTGAAAGGCTTTTCAATATCAGGGAGAGCTAAGATGGGATCCTTCATAATAGCATCTTTCAATCCCTCGAAGGCCTCTTGGCACTCACTCGTCCAACACCATTTATGCTCCTTCTTCAATAACTCCGTGAGGGCCATGGTCTTGCGAGAGTACCCTTCCACAAACCTTCTATAATAGTTGGCTAGTCCTAAAAATGAGCAGAGCTCACTAACGTTCTTCGGTGTTGTCCACTCCTTGATGGCCCTAACCTTTTCCATGTCCATTCGAATGTGGCCATGTTCGATAATGTGACTGAGAAAATGGATTTGGGTCTGAGCAAATGCACACTTCTCCCTTTTTACGTATAACTGGTGGTCCTGTAATCTTTAAAGTACCTGGCATAGGTGTTCTTGATGTTCTTCCAAGGTGGAGCTATATACCACTATATCGTCTAAATAGATGACTACAAATTTGTCTAGGTAGTCATGGAATACCTGATTCATCAATGTACAAAATGTGGCAGGAGAATTGGTCAATCCAAAGGGCATAACAAGAAATTCAAGTGCACCATACCGTGTCACACAAGTGGTCTTTGGCTCATCTCCCTTAACGATTCTGACCTGATGGTAGCTAGATCTCAGGTCCAATTTGGAAAAGTACTTGGCCCAGCTTAATTGATCAAACAAGTCTGCTATAAGGGGGATGGGATATTTGTTTCTTATGGTGACTTTGTTCAGGGCCTTGTAGTCAACACATAATCACAAACTTCCATCATGCTTCTTCTGAAATAGCACTGGTGCTTCAAAATGAGCCTTTGATGGTCTGATGAACTTGACTTGTAACAACTCATCTAACTATTTTCTTAGTTCGGCCAACTCTGGTGGGGCCATACGGTAAGGAGCTCTAGCAGGGGGTTTCGCTCCTGAGAGGAGCTCAATTTCATGGTCCACTGCTCGTCGAGGGGGTAGAACCTTAGGCAACATCTCTGGCATCACCTCTTCGAATTCTTCCAACACTTTTCCCACACCATCAGGTATTGGTTCTATTTTTGACCCTTCTTTATAGATCGGCACATCCATAAAAGAGGGTTCCCCTCTCTTTACCCCTTTCTTAAACTATAAAGCTGAAATCATTTTCTTCCCACTCTTTGGTAAGATGTTGGCTGGCACTACACATGAGTTTTCCCCTAAGAACAACAAGCAGCTAGCGGCGGGGATAGGGATGACCTGAGCCAACATCATGAAGTCCAATCGAGAACAACATCAAAGTCATCCATGGAGGAAACTGTAAAGTCTACCTTCCCTTCCCATGGCCCCAATCTGGTTGTCACACTTTTGGAGTTTCCACTGATCGTAAAGGCTGGCGAGTTGACCGCCATCATTCATCCATAGTCTTTACTAATCTGAAGACCACACCTTTTTGCTTCTTCTGATGTGATGAAAGTGTCGGTTGCACCCATATCCACCATAGCCTTAGTGGCTTTCTCATTGATCGTCAAGTTCACATACATCAAGCCTCTATTTTGCTCTTTCTTTATAGTGTTCAGTTGGGTGCAAAGGGCATTGAGGAACCTTATTGAACCCATCTTGGTTGGCTCCTCTTTAGCTTCTTCAACGCTCTCTGATGCTTTTGCGGACTCTTGAGATGAGGTCTTTAAGGCATTAAGGGCTCCCTTGTGCGGGCATTCAGCTACCCGATGCGGCCCCTTGCAAAGAAAGCAACCTAGCAGTTGCCTAGGCTTGAAAATCCCTGCGTTGCTTGTCTTGGGTTGGGTACTATCTCGACCAAAGGACCTCCTGTCTGATCCCCTACTGAAGGGCCGATCCAACCTGGTCATCCTTCCCCCACTCCCAAAGTTGAAGCTATTGCCAGCTGATGGAGGATTTTTCCATTTTAAACAGCCATCATTGTAATCATGGAGACGTTCAGCTGCAGCCATGGTCGTGGCCACATCTTGCACTTTCTGCCTTTGTAGTTCTGTCCTCGCCCAAGGCTTGAGGCCCTCAAAAAAATAGAACATCTTGTCCTTTTCGGACATGTCCCGAATATCCAACATCAGGGTAGAAAAGCTCCTTACAAACTCTCGCATCATTCCTATTTCCACCAATTCTTGAAGTCTCCTTTGAGCCATATACTCCACATTCTCAGGGAAAAATTGGTTTTTCAATTCTCGCTTCAGATCCGTCCAAGTCTTAATCGGGCACTCGTCATCGACAAACTTGGAGTGCCACCACAACTTGGCATCCCCTGCGAGGTACATTGACGCCATTGCTACCTTGTCTTCCTCTAAACAACTCGAAAGTACTGCTCCATGTCAAACAAGAAATTTTCAAGTTCCTTAGCATCCCTTGCCCCCTCATAGCATCGAGGCTCCGGCACCTTGGGCCTTTTTCCCCTTTCCATTGAGCTCGAACCCAATCTGGCCATAGCCATTTGTAGGATGCTCACCTGTGCTCTGAGCTCCTCAAACTCTTTTTGGAGAATGTTCAAGGCATCTCTAGCCTCTTTGCTCACATTATGGAGAGTATCGGACAACTCCTGTTGGGTTGTCTCGATCTCTTTCACTCGATCTTTAGTCGTCATATGAGTTTTCATTGCGGCCAGCACGGCCTCAAGTTCCTCAATTCTCTGTTGATGATTGGGTCCACCACTTGTGGCCATCTCATCCATTTTTCTAGCACTTCTCAACCGTGCTCTGATACCACGTGTCACGGACTAAGCTTTCTCTCAGCAAGCAATAGACCGTGCGGCACTTGAATGGGTGCTCCCAACTAAGTTAGCCTTTAATAGATCGATATCTGAACAAAAAACCATAAGCCATGGTTAGTCCCAAGCATTCACAATAAGACACAATATATCAAGATCGATCTCAAGCACACACACAAGAAGGCATATTCGCATCGAGAAAAAGAAAAACACATCGAGGCAACAATTAGGACATTCAATCGGGGTGAGTTTTATTATAGTCAGAAATCATACATCAGGACCTCCCATCATCACCAGGGCCAAGGGGTAGCTCTTGGTGGGTGGCCTAGGCTCGCATAGCAACCGGTGAGATAGCCCAACACTACGCTACCGGCTCACCCCCTAAAGAGCCTTAGAATTTTAGAGCTATGCTACCAGTAACCATTACAATGTTTGAAATGGGGACATTTTTCCTATCACAAGGGATCTACCCGGCCATGGCCCTATACATGGGTGGCTTACGGCAACCTAAGTCCTGGTCATGGCCCTATAAAAGGTTGGCTCATGACACCCAGCTTGCACATTATGCCTTTTTGGCTGGCTCAACGCTCGCATGCTCATTTCGTGGGCTGATAAGGCATATGAAGTTCATTCCCAGTCTAAGATTGGATCGAACTGACAGTTGCGGTAGTAGGATGGACAGCACGCAGAAGGATCGGGTCGATCCTCGACTTGTGCATTCTATCTCTCCGGTCGACTAAATGCTCGCACGCTCGTTTCATGGGTTGGCTTAGGCATACGGAGTTCATTCCATGTCTAAGCATACAGAGTTCATTCCCAGTCTAAGATCGAACCAGATAGAGGGTTGCAGCAGTAGGATCGATAGCACGCAGGGGGGATCGGGCCGATCCCCGACTTGTGCATTCTGCCTCTCTGACCGGTTGAGCGCCTGCACGCTCGTTTCATGGGTTGGCTTAGGCATACAGAGTTCATTCCATGTCTAAGCCCCAGCCAGACCGAGGGTTATGGTAGCAGGACTGGCAGCGGGATCCTCAGTATGTAGAGGGGGATCGGGTTGATCCCAGCTTGCGCATTATGCCTCTTCGACCAGCCTCTCCAATCGGCTGAGCGCTCACACGCTCATTTTGTGGGCTGACTTAGGCATACAGAGTTCATCCCCAGTCTAAGCATACGGAGTTCATTCCTAGTCTAAGATTGGACCATACCGAGGGTTGCGGCAGCAGGATCGATAGCACGCAGGGGGGATCAGGTCGATCCTCGACTTACGCATTCTGCCTTTCCGGTCGGCTAAGCACCCGTACGCCCGTTTCGTGGGTTCGCTTAGGCACAGGGAGTTCATTCCATGTCTAAGCCTTAGTCGAACTGAGGGTTGTAGCAGTGGGACCGGTAGCATGCAGAGGGGGACCGGGTTGATCCTCAGCTTGCACATTATGCCTCTTTGGCCGGCTCAGCGCCCGCACGCTCATTTCATGGGTTGACTTATGCATAGGGAGTTCATTCCCAGTCTAAGATTGGACCAAACCGAGGGTTATGGCAGCAGGGACGACAGCACGCAGGGAGGATCGAGCTGATCCCCAGCTTGTGCATTCTGCCTTTCCGGCCGGCTGAACGCTCGCGCACTCATTTCGTTGGTTGGCTTAGGCATACAGAGTTCATTCCATGTCTAAGCATACGAAGTTCATTTCCAATCTAAGATTTTGAGCCATGGTGCACAAGCTGGGCTTGGGCATGTGCTGCTGCTGCATTTTTTTTGCCTGGGGCACCATCGTCGGAGCGTCGCCGGAGAGCCTAACCGACGGCATTAGGGGTTCGGACGATTGGGGAGGTCGGGGGGTGTGCGCACATGATGTGCGGTGGGTGCTGGTACTTGACCCTTAAATTGGCCCCCTATCTCTCATCAAACCTTGAGAACTCACACCCCCTGAAAGAGCATTTCAGATTTTATAGGTTTGCTGCCAGTAGCCATTAAAGTGTCTGAAATGGGGACACTTTTTTCAAACGATCACAAAATCTTCTCCACTTCGAGTTTTTGGCTAAATTGTTTTATGCATGCCAAAAAAAATACAAGGATCACCTCTACCAAATTTGGGGACAAAACTTTTTCTAAAAAAATTCAAAAAAATCCCAAACCGCAAAAAGTTTCAAAAATCGTGAAAAATAGAAAATGGGTCGTCTTGCCACGAAACTTCACATGAAGGCATAGGGGACCATTGTATGAATTTAAAAGCCATAAAAGTGGCATTGGCATGGCAGAAATATGAAGATGTGCTTGAACCCACCTACCACCCGTTCGATCCCCCGCTTGCGCATCCTGCCTCTCTGGTCAGCTGAGCACCCGAATGCTCGTTTCGTGGGTTGACTTAGTCATACGGAGTTCATCCCTAGTCTAAGCATACGAAGTTCATTCCTAGTCTAAGATCGGACCGGATCAAGGGTTGCGGTAGCAGGATCGATAGCACACTGGGGGGACTGGGTCGATCCTCGGTTTATGCATTCTACCTCTCCGGTCGGCTGAGCGCCCGCACGCCCGTTTCGTGGGTTGGCTTAGGCATAGGGAGTTCATTCCATGTCTAAGCCCCAATCGGATCAAGGGTTGTGGCAGCGGGACCGATAGCACGTAGAGAGGGACCGGACGGATCCCCGGCTTGTGCATTATGCCTCTCCGGTCGGCTCAGCACCCGCACGCTCATTTTGTGGGTTAACTTAGGCATACGGAGTCCATTCCCAGTCTAAGATCGAACTAGACCGAGGGTACAACAACAGGATCGACAGCATGCAGGGGGGCCCGAGCCTATCCCCGGCATGTGCATTCTGCCTCTTCGATCGACTAAGTGCCCGTACGCTCGTTTCGTGGGTTGGCTTAGGCATACGAAGTTCATTCCATGTCTAAACATATAGAGTTCTTTCCCAGTCTAAGATCAGACCGGACTGAGGGTTGTGGTAGTAGGATCAGCAGCAGGATCGACAGCATGCAGGGGGGATCGAGTCGATCCCCGGCTTATGCATTCTACCTCTCCGATCGGTTGAGCACCCGCACTCTAGTTTCATGGGTTGGCTTAGGCATACGGAGTTCATTCCATGTCTAAGCCCCAGTCGGACCAAGGGTTGTGGCAGCAGGACTGGCAGCGAGATCGGTAACATGCAGAGGGGGTCCGGGCTAATCCTCGGCTTGTGCATTATGCCTTTCCGGCCAGCTGAGCGTCGACACGCTCGTTTCGTGGGTTGACTTAGGCATACGGAGTTCATCCCTAGTCTACGTAAACAGGGTTCGTTCCTAGTCTAAGATAGGACCGGACCGAGGGTTACGGTAGCAGGATCGGTAGCATGCAGGGGGGATCGGGCCGATCCCCGACTTGTGCATTCTACCTCTCCGGCCTGCTGAGCGCCCGCACGCCCGTTTCATGGGTTGGCTTAGGCATAGGGAGTTCATTCCATGTCTAAGCCCCAGCTGGATAGAGGGTTGTGGTAGCGAGACCGGCAGCACGCAGAGGGGGATCGAGCCGATCCTCGGCTTGCGCATTACGCATCTTCGGCCTGCTCAACGCCCGCATGCTCGTTTCATGGGTTGACTTATGCATATGGAGTTCATTCCCACTATAAGATCGGATCGGACCGAAGGTTGCAGCAGTAGGATCGACAGCATGCAGGGGGGGCCGAGCCAATCCTCAGCTTACACATTCTGCCTCTCCGGTCGGCTGAGTGCTTGTACGCTCGTTTCGTGGGTTGGCTTAGTTATACGAAGTTCATTCCCAGTCTAAGATTTTGAGCCATGGTGCACATGCTGGGCTCGAGCATGTGCTGTTGCCACATTTTTTTTGCCCAGGGTGCCATCGCCAGAGCATCGTCGGAGAGCCTAACCGGCAGCATTGGGGGTTCCGACGATTGGGGGGGTCGGGGGTGTGCGCACATGATGTGCGGTGGGTGCTGTTACTTGGCCCTTATATTGGCCCCCTATCCCTCATCAAACCTCGAGAACTCACACTCCCTTAAAGAGCATTTGAGATTTTATAGGTTTGCTGCCAGTAGCCATTAAAGTGTCTGAAATGGGGACACTTGTTCAAACAGTCACAAAATCTTCTCCACTTCAAGTTTTTACCAGACTTTTTTTGTGCATGCCAACAAAAATACAAGGATCACCTCGATCGGACCAGACCGAGGGTTACGGCTGCAGGATCGACAGCACGTAGAGGGGACCGGGCCGACACGCTTGTTTCGTGGGATGGATTAGGCATGTGGAGTTCATTCCATGTCTAAGCTCTAGCCGAACCGAGGGTTGTGGCAGCAGGACCAGTAGCGGGATCGACAGCACGCAGTGGGGGACCGGGCTAATCCCTGAATTACGCGTTATCCCTCTCCGGCCGCCCCTCCGTTCGGTTGAGCGCCCGCACGCTCATTTCGTTGGTTGACTTAGGCATACGGAGTTCATCCCTAGTCTAAGCATACGGAGTTTATTTTCAGTCTAAGATCAGACCGGACCGAGGGTTGCGACAGTCAGATCGACAGCACGCAGGGGGGACTGAGCCGATCCCCAGCTTACGTATTCTGTTTCTCCCGTCGGCTGAGTGCCCGCACGTCCGTTTCGTGGGTTGGCTTCGGCATAGGGAGTTCATTCCATGTCTAAGCCCTAGTCGGACCAGGAGTTGTGGCAGCGGGATCGACAACACACAGAAGGAGACTGGGTCAATCCCCGACTTGCGCATTATGCCTCTTCGGTCGGCTCAGTGCCCGCACGCTCGTTTCATGGGTTGACTTAGGCATACGGAGTTCATCCCCAGTCTAAGCATACGAAGTTCATTCCCAGTCTAAGGTCAGACCGGACCGAGGGTTACAGTAGCAGGATCGACAGCATGCAGGGGGGATCGGGCCTATCCCCGACTTGCGCATTCTGCCTCTCCAGTCGGTTGAGCCCCCGTACGCCTGTTTCATAGGTTGGCTTAGGCATAGGGAGTTCATTCCATGTCTAAGACCCAGCCAGACAAAGGGTTGTGGCATGGGCACCGGCAGCACGTAGAGGGGGACCGGGCCGATCCTCGGCTTGCGCATTATGCCTCTCCAGCCGGCTCAGCACCCGTACGCTCGTTTTGTGGGTTGACTTATGCATACGGAGTTCATTCCCAGTCTAAGATCAAACTGGACCGAGGGTTGTGATAGCAAGATCGACAGCACGCAGGGGGGGACCGGGTCGATCCCCGACTTGCGCATTCTGCCTCTCCGGTCGGCTGGGCACCCGCACGCCCGTTTCATGGGTTGGCTTAGGCATACGGAGTTCATTCCATGTCTAAGCATATGGAGTTCATTCCCAGTCTAAGATTTTGAGCCACGGTGCACATGCTGGGCTCAGACATGTGCTGGTGCCGCATTTTTTTCGCCCGGGGCACCATCGTCGGAGCATCGCCGGAGAGCCTAACCGACGGCATTGGGGGTTCCGGCGATTTGGGGGGCCGGGGGGTGTGCGCACATGATGTTCGATGGGTGCTGGTACTTGGCCCTTATATTGGCCCCCCATCCCTCATCAAACCTCGAGAACTCACACCCCCTTAAAGAGCATTTGAGATTTTATAGGTTTCCTGCTAGTAGCCATTAAAGTGTCTGAAATGGGGACACTTTTTTAAACGGCCACAAAATCTTCTCCACTTCGAGTTTTTAGCTGAATTTTTTTGTGCATGCCAAAAAAAATACAAGGATCACCTCTACCAAATTTGGGGAAAAAAATCTTTCTAAAAAACGTTTAAAAAATCCCCAACCGCAAAAGGTTTGGAAAATCGTGAAAAATAGAAAACAGATCATCTTGCCATGAAACTTCCCATGAAGGCTTAGGGGACCATTGTATGAATTTACAAGCCATAAAAATGGCATTGGCATGGCAGAAATATGAGGATATGCTTGAACCCACCTACCACTCGTTCGATCCCCGGCTTGCGCATCTTGCCTCTCTGGTCGGCTGAGCGCCCGCTCGCTTGGGTTGACTTAGGCATACAAAGTTCATCCCCAGTCTAAGCATACAGAGTTCATTCCCAATCTAAGATTGGACCGGACCGAGGGTTGGGCATCTGGATCAGCAGCACGCAAGGGGGACCGGGTCGATCCCCGGCTTGCGCATTCTGCCTCTCTGACCGGCTGAGCGCCCGCACGCCCGTTTCGTGGGTTGGCTTAGGCTTAGGGAGTTCATTGCATGTCTAAGCCCCAGTCGGACCAAGGGTTGTGGTAGCGGGATCGGTAGCACACAGATGGGGACTGGGTCGATCCCCGGCTTGCACATTATGCCTCTTCGGCCAGCTCAATGCCCGTACGCTCGTTTCGTGGGTTGACTTATGCATACGGAGTTCATCCCCGGTCTAAGCATATGGAGTTCATTCCCAGTCTAAGATCAAATCGAACTGAGGGTTACAGCAGTAGGATCGGTAACACGTAGGGGGGATCGGGCTGAGCCTTGACTTGTGCATTCTGCCTCTCCAGCTGGCTGAGCGCCCGCACGCCCGTTTCATGGGTTGGCTTAGGCATAGGGAGTTCATTCAATGTCTAAGCCCCAGTCGGATCGAGGGTTGTGGCAGCGGGACCGGCAGCATGCAAAGGGGGACCGGGCTGACCCTCGACCTACGCATTATGCCTCTTCGATCGGCTCAACGCCCACACACTCGTTTCATGGGTTGACTTATGCATACGGAGTTCATTCCCAGTGTAAGATCAGATCAGACCGAGGGTTACGGCAGCAGGATCGACAGCACACAGGGGGGGACCAGGTCAATCCCTGGCTTATGAATTCTACCTCTCTGATCGATTGAGTGCCCGCATGTTCGTTTCATGGGTTGGCTTAGGCATACGGAGTTCATTCCATGTCTAAGCATACGGAGTTCATTCCCAGTCTAAGATTTTGAGCCACGATGCACATGCTAGGCTCGGGCATGTGTTGGTGCCGCATTTTTTTTTCGCCCAGGGCACCATCGCCGGAGCATCACCGGAGAGCCTAACCAGCGGCATTGAGGGTTCTGACGATTAGGTGGTCAGGGGGGTGTGCGCACATGATGTGCGATGGGTGCTGGTACTTGTGTCACGGGCTCCAACCTTAGACTCAGAAACTGTGCGGCCTTAGGCTTAGAATCTCTTCCTTTATGCCTAAGTTAGCCTAAAACACAAGCGTACGGGCACTAGAATAATGGAAAGGGTTGATTACGCAAGTTAAAGAGAAACAGGATAAGAAGGTAGAATTCTGGAAATGCTCTTGTATTCACTAAAACGAAAGTGTTTGATGGTATACAAATGAGAGAGGAGTAGCCCTCTATTTATAGTTGAGGCTCCAGCTTACACTTAATGGCAATATCCCTAGAATAGAGGCTAAAATCATGGGATTATACAAATTACAATCAATCAGGATGCTAACTCCTGATTTTAAGGGTCAACCAAATCTGCCAGGATGCTACTGCTGATCGTGCCTGCTTCTAGAAGCTTCCCTTGCGTGTCCAGCACCTTGGGCCCATTTGGATGTGGTGCAGGCAGCTTGTATGCTAGGCCTTGGTCTCACGGGCTGGCCTGCAAGTTGGGCAGGCATTTTGAACTCGTTTGCTAGGCTTTGCACGCAGATACCTACCAGCACGCCTGGTCTACGGACCTCAACCTCTGGCTCACTTGTTGGTGCACCTGATGTGCCTGGCGTGCCCGCCCAGGGTATGACATTCTCCCCCACTTGATTGCACAATGCCCTCATTGTGTCTTTTGCATGGTACTACCTGATCTGGTCCCTGAACTACCATAAGTCATCTGCTGGTTCCCAGCTCGCCTCACTGTCTGGAAGTCCCTTCTAGCGCACCAAGTACTCTTGTCTTGGTTGATGGTTCTTTCGTCTTACCTCTCGATCAGCTATGATGCTGTGGACCTCCTTCTCATATGAGGCCCTTGCTCCCAATTGTGCACGCTTTGACTCTGCCCATCCTGGATCTCTCTCATCCTCATGGAACGGCTTGAACATGCTCACATGGAACACCGGGTGTACCCTCAGCTTGGGTGGCATATCCAGCTTCTAGGCAACCTTGCCTACCCTTTTGACTACTCAGAAAGGTCCCTCATACCTCCAAACTAGGCCTTTGTGTAGCCCCCTATGGTGCACAATGGGATGCAGCTTCACCAATACCAAGTCTCCAACCTGGAACTGCACGTCCCGCCTATTCTAGTCTGCCCACTTCTTCGACCTCTTGGTCACCTTGTGTAGACAAATTCTAGCCAAGTTAGTTTGCTCCTGCCATGCCTTGGCAAACTTGTATGCTACTGGATTCAGCCCTGTATAACCTGCAGCAATCGAATTAGGTGTTAGTGGTTGTTGCCCTGTCACAACCTGAAATGGGCTCTAGTTTGTTACCTCATTCCTTTGCAAGTTTTAGGAAAACTGCACAATATCTAGCAGCTTTGGCCAGTCTTTTTGTGTGGCACTCACATAGTGCCTGAGGTAGACCTCTAATAGTCCATTCACTCATTCTGTCTACCCATCGGTCTGCAGATGCATGCTGGTGGAAAAGTTTAAGTCTGACCCCAACAACTTGAACAACTCAGTCCAGAACCTGCCCGTGAAAAGCCCGTCTCGATCACTAACAATGGTCCTCGGCACTTCTCAATACTTAACCATGTTCTTCAGGAACAATGGAGCTGCCTCCTCGACTGGGCACTCCTTGGTTACTGGAATGAAAATTCCATACTTGGAAAACCTATCCACCACTACCATGATGCTTCCAAACCCTTTTGCTTTGGGTAGACCGACTATAAAGTCCAGAGAAACACTCTCCCATGGTCGCTCTGGCATTGGCAATGGCTCCAAGAGACCGTCTGGTTTCTTGAGCTCCACCTTGTCCTGTTGGCACACAAGACAAGTCTTTACATAGGCCTCCACATCATCTCTCATGTGTGGCCAGTAGTACCAGTCCTCGATCAACGCCAAGGTACAGCTCACTCCGGGGTGTCCAGCCCACCTTGAATCATGGCATTCTTGCAAAACTTCCTTGCGGAGCTTCCCGTGCTGCGGCATAAATAATCTACTTCCCCTGGTGTATAGCAAGCCATCCTGCAACCAAAACCGCCTAGTCTTACCTTACTGGGCGTACTCTATCAAAACCTTGGGTGTAGGATCATGCACAAGTCCCTCTTTGATGTGCGGCACCAGTGACCCTTTTGGTTGGCTAATGGCAGCAAGGTTAGCCTTCCTGCTCAAGGCGTCTGCCACTAGGTTCACCCGTCCCGGCTTGTACTCCATATGGAAATCAAATTCCACGAGAAAATCTTGCCATCTCGCCTGCTTAGGGGACAGCTTCTTTTGCGTTTGGAAGTAGCTGGTCGCCACATTGTCCGTCCTAACCACGAACCTCGACCCCAACAGGTAATGGCACTAAGTGCACAAGCAGTGCACCACTGCAGTCATCTCCTTCTCTTGGACCGTGTACTTGTGCTCAGTCTCGTTCAGCTTCTTGCTCTCGAATATGACTGGACATCCCTCCTGCATCAACACACCCTCTATGGCAAAGTCTGATGCATCCGTATACACCTCATATGGCTTGGCATGGTCTGGCAAGGCCAAGACTGGCTCCTCGATCATAGCCCACTTCAACTTGTCAAAGGCTTCCTGGCACCCTGCGCTCCACTCCCATGCTTTCCCTTTCTTGAGCAAGTCAGTCAATGGTGTGGCTATTGCTGAGTGACCTTTGATGAAGCAGCTGTAGTAGTTGACCAGCCCAAGGAACGATCTCAACTCAGTGACCTTGGCTAGTGGTTGCCACTCCAGCATGGCGTGTATCTTGCCTTCATCCGTGCATATCCTGCCACCTCCCACTATATGGCCAAGGAACGAGATCTCCTGTTGGGCGAATGAGCACTTCTCGCTCTTGACAAACAGCATGTGTGCCCGCAACACCTCGAACACCTACCTCAAGTGGTCTACATGCTCTCCCAAAGTCTGGCTGTAGATCACAATGTCATCCAAATAAACCACAACAAACCGATTAAGGAATGACTGAAGAACCTTGTTCATAAGGGTGCAGAATGTTGCTGGGGCGTTCGTGAGTCTGAAAGGCATCACCAAGAACTCATATGAACCATACCGAGTGACACATGCTGTCTTTAGCTCATCTCCTTATGTGATCCTGACTTGATAGTAGCCTGACTTCAAATCCAGCTTGGTGAACCACCTTACGCTCCCATGTTGATCGAACAAGTCCGCAATGAGTGGGATGGGGTACTTGTTCTTGATGGTCAGCTTGTTCAAAGCCCGATAGTCTATGCACAGCCACAACAACCCATCATGCTTACGCTGAAATAGAACCGGTGCACCATAGGGTACCTTCAATGGCCTGATAAAGCCAGCATCAACTAACTCTTTGAGCTGCTTCCTCAACTCCTCCAACTCTGGTGGAGACATTCGGTAAGAGGCTCTAGCTGGTGACTTGGCCTCAGACACCAGCTCGATCTTATGGTCCACCTCTCTCTTAGGTGGTAGCTTGCTAGGTAGCTTTGCGGGCTTCACATCACTAAAGGTCTTCAGCACCTTTAGCACCTCTAAGGGTGACTCGGTCTCCTTCTCCCTTGGCTCATCATATTTCAGGGCTGCCAAGAAGGTGTCTTCTTATTTGCTTACCACTTTGGCAAATTGGATGGCTAACACCACCCACGACCCAACTTCATACCCTCTTTTCAATGGCACTAGGCATTGGCACTGTGCATCCAAGATGCAAACACAATCGGTAAAATGCATAAGGAGGGCGTTAATCTGAACAAGGAAATCTAACCCAATCACAAACTCATAATCGTCAAGGGGTATTACCTCAATGGTGTCCTTGCCTTTCCAGTCTCCAAGCTGCAACTCCACTCCCCGCGCTACTCCAATGGCTGGAACTTCCTTGGAGTTCACTGTTTTGATGGTACCAATCCCTTCTGCACCTTTAGATCGAGCTTCCGGGCTCTATCACCTGAAATAAAAAGATGTGAGGCACATGTGTCCACCAATGCACTCACCTTTTGACCCGTAACCATCAGATCCGCAAACATCAAGCCTTTTGGCTTGCGGCTCCCCTTACTCTGGATAGCATTGAGCATTAATGACCTAAGCTTTACTGCCCCTGACTCTGGCTCCTCTTCAGACTCCTTGTCTACAGCAGCCAGCTTGCCCTTCTGTGGGTAATTGCACGCTATGTGGCTCCCTCCACATAGGTAGCATGCTAGTGGCTCTTGGTCCCCCTTTGCTTTCCACTTGCCTGCTGGTGGCTTCCTCTCATCATCCTTGGTTGAATGGTCTCGATCTCCATCTTTGGACTTCCGATCATGACCCTTCCCCTTGGATTGCTTCTTTCGATCCCTATCGTCTTTGCCCTTACCCTTGGGCTTGGTAGACTCGAACTTGTTCAAAGGTTTGAACTCTATCAAGGCCTCAGCAGTAGTCATGGCTTTAGCCAAGTCATGAACTCCTATCCTTTGTAGCTCATGCTTCACCCATGGCTTCAGCCCATCCATGAAAGCAAATAAGGCATCCTTCTCAACTAGATCTGGGATCTGTAGCATCAGTTCAGAGAATTTTTGGACATACTCCCTTATGTCCCCTTGCTAGCTCAGCCTGTGCAACTTTGCCTGTGCCTCATCATCGACATACTCCGGGTAAAATTGTTATCTAAACTCCTTTTGGAACTCTGCCAAGGTTCCAATCTTGGCGCTCCCATGCCTGACATCATCACACCTGTGCCTCTACCACAATAAGGCTACATCAATGAGATACATAGCAGCGGTACTTACCTTTATTGCCTCGTCTTGTATGCCCATGGCCTGGAAGTATTGCTCCATACCCCAAAGGTAGTTATCTACTTCCTTGGCTGCCCTAGTCCCCTTGAACTCTTTAGGCTTGGGGACATCCAATCTGGACTTGGACACTCCAGCAAACATGCCATTCCCAATGGTAGTCTTGCAAGCAACAAGCTCACTGGTAAGCTCCTCCATCCGCTGGTGCATGGCCTCCATGCCATCGCTAAAGGTCAGCACTTCAGCCTCCAAGGTTTGTTTCTTTTGGGTGAACACATCCAAGCCTTTGTTAAGAGCAGCTTGCAGCTCACTTTGGATCTCCTCCCCCATGGAGTCTAGCGATGCAATGTGAGTCTCTACCCCCTCAAGCTTCTCCCCCATGTCGCCCATGGTCACCTTCACCTTGGCCAACCTACCTTCCATGGTAGACCAGATATCTCTAGAACTGGCTTTCCTCCTTCTTCCACGCCCATGCTCGTGGGCCTCTGGTTGTTGGTTAGCAGCGTCACTTTGGGATGCCATCTCCTCTAACCTGCACAACACAAACACGTAGAATCAAACTTGCTCTGATACCAACTGTCACGGGCTCCGACCTTAGACTCAGAAACTGTGCGGCCTTAGGCTTGGAATCTCCTCCTTTATGCCTAAGTCAGCCTAAAACACAAGCGTACGGGCACTAGAACAACAGGAAGGGCTGATTACGCAAGTTAAAGAGAAACAGGATAAGAAGGTAGAATTCTGGAAATGCTCTTATATTCACTGAAACAGAAGTGTTTAATGGTGTACAAATGAGGGAGGAGCAGCCTTCTATTTATAGTTGAGGCTCCAGCAAACACTTAAAGGCAATATCCCTAGAATAAAGGCTAAAATCATGGGATTATACATATTACAATCAATCAGGATGCTAACTCCTAATTTTCAGGGTCAACCAAATCTGCCAGGATGCTGCTGCTGATCCTACCTGCTTCCAGAAGCTTCCCTTGCATGTCTAGCACCTTGGGCCCTTTCGAATGTGGTGCAGGCAGCTTGTATGCCAGGCCTTGGTCTCACAGGTTGGCCTGCAAGTTGGGCTTGCGTTTTGAACTCGTTTGCTAGGCTTTGCGCACAGATACCCACTAGCACGCCTGGTCTACGGGCCTCAACCTCTGGCTGGCTTGCTGGTGCACTTGATGTGCCTGGCGTGCCCGCCCAGGGCGTGACACTTGGCCCTTATATTGGCCACTTATCCCTCATCAAACCTTGAGACTCACACCCCCTTAAAGAGCATTTCAGATTTTATAGGTTTGCTGCCAGTAGCCATTTAGGTGTCTGAAATGGGGACACTTTTTTCAAACGGTCACAAAATCTTCTCCACTTTGAGTTTTTAGCTGAATTGTTTTGTGCATGCCAACAAAAATACAAGGGTCACCTCTACCAAATTTGGGGACAAAACTCTTTCTAAAAAAATTTTAAAAAATCCTGAATCGTAAAAAGTTTTGAAAATCATGAAAAATAGAAAACGGGTCGTCTTGCCACGAAACTTCACATGAAGGCTTAGGGGAAAATTGTATGAATTTAGAAGCCATAAAAATGGCATTGGCATGGCAGAAATATGAAGATGTGCTTGAACCCACCTACCACCCGTTCGATCCCCGACTTGCGTATCCTGCCTCTCTGGTCGGCTGAGCGCCCGCACGCTCGTTTTGTGGGTTGACTTAGGCATACGAAGTTCATTCCTAGTCTAAGCATACGGAGTTCATTCCTATTCTAAGATCAGACCGGACCGAAGGTTGCGGTAGCAGGATCGATAGCACGCAAGGGGGACCGGGCCAATCCCCAGCTTGCGCATTCTACCTCTCCGACCTGCCTAGCGCCCGCACGCCTGTTTCGTGGGTTGGCTTAGGCATAGGGAGTTTCATTCCATGTCTAAGCCCCAGCCGGACCGAGGGTTGTGGCAGTGGGATCGGCAACAAGCAGAGGGGGACCAAGCCGATCCTCGATTGTGCATTATGCCTTTTCGGCCGGCTCAGCGCCCACACGCTCGTTTTGTGGGTTGACTTAGGCATACGCAGTTCATTCCTAGTCTAAGATCCGACCGGACCGAGTGTTGCGCCAGTAGGATCGATAGCACGCAAGGAGGATCGGGCCGATCCCCGGCTTGCACATTCTGCCTCTTTGGCCAGTTGAGCGCCCACACACTCGTTTTGTGGGTTGGCCTAGGCATACGGAGTTCATTCCATGTCTAAGCATACAGAGTTCATTCCCAGTCTAAGATCAGACTGGACCAAGGGTTGCAGCAGTAGGACCAGCAGCAAGATTGGTAGCACGCAAGGGGGACCAGGCCGATCCCCGGCTTGCGCATTCTGCCTCTTCGACCGGCTGAGCGCCCGTACGCTCGTTTCATGGGTTGGGTTAGGCATACAGAGTTCATTCAATGTCTAAGCCCCAGTCGGACCGAGGGTTATGGCAGTAGGACTGGCAGCGAGATCGACAGCACGTAAAGGGGGACCAAGCTGATCCTCAGTTTGTGCATTATGCCTTTTCGGACGACCTCTCCGATCGGCTGAGTGCCCGCACGCTCGTTTCATGGGTTGACTTAGGCATACGAAATTTATCTCCAATCTAAGCATACGGAGTTCATTCCCAGTCTAAGATCGGATCGGACCGAGGGTTACAACAGTAGGATCGGTAGCACGCAGGGGGGATCGGGCTAATCCCTGGCTTGTACATTCTGCCTCTCCGGTCGACTGAGTGCTCTACACGCCTGTTTCATGGGTTGGCTTAGGCATAGGGAGTTCATTCCATGTCTAAGCCCCAGTCGGATCGAGGGTTGTGCAGCGGGATCGACAACACACAGGGGGGACCGGGTCGATCCCCGACTTGCATATTCTGCCTCTTCGACTGATTGAGCACCTGTACGCTCATTTCCTGGGTTGGCTTAGGCATAGGGAGATCATTTCATGTCTAAGCCCCAGCCGGACCGAGGGTTGTGGCAGCGGGACCGACAGCACGAAGAGGGGGACCGGGCCAATCCCCGGTTTGCGCATTATGCCTCTTTGGCCCGCTCAGCACCCACACGCTCGTTTCGTGGGTTGACATATGCATACGGAGTTCATTCCCAGTCTAAGATCGGACCAGACCGAGGGTTGTGACAGCAGGATCGACAGCATGCAGGAGGGACTGGGCCGATCCCTGGCTTACGCATTCTGCCTCTCCAGCTGGCTGAGCGCCCGCATGCTCATTTCGTAGGTTGGCTTAGGCATACGGAGTTGATTCCATGTCTAAGCCCCAACCGAATTGAGGGTTGTGGCAGCGAGACCGGTAGCACGTAGAAAGGGACTGGGCCGATCCCCAACTTATGCATTATGCCTCTCCGGCTGACTCAGCGCCCGCACACTCGTTTCATGGGTCGAGTTAGGCATACGGAGTTCATTCCCAGTCTAAGATTGGATCGGACCAAGGGTTGTGGCAGCAGGACCAGCGTAGGATCAGCAGCACACAGGGGGGGACTGGGCCAATCCCCAGCTTGCACATTCTACCTCTCTGATCGGCTGAGCAGGCGAGCCAGAGGTTAAGGCCCGCAGACCAAGCGTGTTGGCGGGTATCTATGCGCAAAGCCTAGTAAACGAGTTTAGAACGCCCGCCCAACTTGCAGGCCAGCCTGTGAGACCAAGGCCTAGCATACAAGCTGCCCGCACCTTATCCAAAAGGGCCCAAGGTGCTAGACACGTAAGGGAAGCTTTTGGAAGCAGGCAGGATCAGCTGGAGCATCCTGGCAGATTTGGTTGCCCTTGAAAATCAAGAGTTAGCATCTTGATTGATTGTAATCTGTATAATCCCATGATTTTAGCCTTTATTCTAGGGATATGCCATTAAGTTGTAGCTAGAGCCTCAACTATAAATAAAGGGCAGCTCCACCCTCATTTGTACACCATCAAACACTTCTGTTTCAGTGAATACAAGAGCATTTCCAGAATTCTGTCTTCTTATCCTATTTCTCTTTAACTTGCGTAATCAGCCCTTCCCATTATTCTAGTGCCCGTACGCTTGTGTTTTAGGCTGACTTAGGCATAAAGGAGAAGATTCCAAGCCTAAGGCCGCACGGTTTCTGAGTCTAAGGTCGGAGCCCGTGACACCCGAACGCTCATTTTGTGGGTTGGCTTAGGCATACGGAGTTCATTCCATGTCTAAGCCCCAGCCGGACCGAGGGTTGTGGTAGCAGGACTGGCAGTGGGATCAGCAGCACATAGAGGGGGATTGGGCTGATCCCTGGCTTGCACATTATGCCTCTCTGACCGGCCTCTCCAGTCGACTGAGCACCCGTACGCTCATTTCGTGAGTTGACTTAGGCATACGGAGTTCATCCCTAGTCTAAGCATACGGAGTTCATTCCCAATCTAAGATCAGACTGAACTGAGCATTACGGCAGTAGGATCGACAGCACGCAGGGGGGGACCGAGCCATCCCCGGCTTGCGCATTTTGCCTCTCCGACCGGCTGAGCACCCGCACGCTCGTTTCGTGGGTTTGCTTAGGCATACGGAGTTCATTCCATGTCTAAGCATATGGAGTTCATTCCCAGTCTATGATTTTGAGTGACGGTGTGCATGCTGGGCTCAGGCATGTGCTGGTACCATATTTTTTTCGCCCGGGGCACCATCGTCGGAGCACCGTCAGAGCATCACCGGAGAGCCTAACCGGCGGCATTGAGGGTTCCGGCGATTGGGGGGGCCGGGGGGTTGTGCGCACATGAGGTGTGATGGGTGCTGGTACTTGGCCCTTATATTGGCCCCTTATTCCTCATCAAACCTTGAAAACTCACACCCCCATAAAGAGCATTTGAGATTTTATAGGTTTGCTGCTAGTAGCCATTAAAGTGTCTGAAATGGGGACACTTTTTTCAAACGATCACAAAATCTTCTCCATTTCGAGTTTTTAGCTGAATTTTTTTGTGGTTGCCAACAAAAATACAAGGATCACCTCAACCAAATTTGGGGACAAAACTCTTTCTAAAAATATTTTCAAAAAATCTCAAACCATAAAAACTTTCAAAAATCGTGAAAAATAGAAAACGGGTCGTCTTGCCACAAAACTTCACATGAAGGCTTAGGGGACCATTGTATGAATTTACAAGCCATAAAAATGGCATTGGCATGACAGAAATATGAAGATGTGCTTAAACCCACCTACCACCCGTTCGATCCCCAGCTTGCGCATCCTGCCTCTCTAGTCGGCTGAGCGTCCGCACGCTCGTTTCATGGGTTGACTTAGGCATATGGAGTTCATCCCCAGTTTAAGCATATGGAGTTCATTCCTAGTCTAAGATCGGACCGAACTGAGGGTTGCGGCAGCAGGATCAGCAGCACGTAGGGTGCACCGGGCCGATCCCCAGCTTGCGCATTCTGCCTCTGCGACCGGCTGAGCGCCCGCATGCCCGTTTCGTGGGTTGGCTTAGGCATAGGGAGTTCATTCCATGTCTAAGCCCCAGACAGATCGAGGGTTGTGGCAGCGGGATCGACAGTACACAGAGGGGGATCGGGTCGATCCCCGACTTGTGCATTATGCCTGTACGGTCAGCTCAATGCCCGAATGCTGGTTACATGGGTTGACTTAGGCATACGGAGTTCATTCCCAGTCTAAGATCGAACCAGACCAAGTGCTACGGTAGCAAGATCAACAGCACGCAGGGGGGACTGGGTCGGTCCTCGGCTTACGCATTCTGCCTCTCCGATCGGCTGAGCACCTGTACGCTCATTTCGTAGGTTGGCTTAGGCATACGGAGTTCATTCCATGTCTAAGCCCCAGCCAGACCGAGGGTTATGGTAGCAGGACCGACAGCGGGATCGACAGCATGCAGAGGGGGACCGAGCTGATCCTCGGCTTATGCATTATGCCCCTCCGGTCGACTGAGTGCCCCCATGCTCGTTTCATGGGTTGACTTAGGCATACAGAGTTCATCCCCAGTCTAAGCATACGGAGTTCATTCCCAGTCTAAGATCGGACCAGATCGAGGGTTGTGATAACAGGAGCAGTAGCGGGATAGGCAGCACATAGGGGGGATCAAGCTAATCCTCGGGTTATGCATTCTGCCTCTTCGATCGGCTGGGCGCCCGTACGTTCGTTTTGTTGGTTGACTTAGGCATATGGAGTTCATCCCGAGACTAAGCATACGGAGTTCATTCCCAGTCTAAGATCAAACCGGGTAGAGGGTTGTGGCAGCAGGATCGACAGCACGTAGGGGGGACCGGGCTGATCCTTGGCTTGTGCATTCTACCTCTCCGGCCGCTGAGCGCCCGCACACCCATTACATGGGTTGGCTTAGGCATAGGGAGTTCATTCCATGTCTAAGCCCCAGTCGGATCGAGGCTTGTGGTAGCGAGATCGGCAGCAAATAGAGGGGGACCAGGCCGATCCCTGACTTGCGCATTATGGCTCTCCGGTCGGCTCAGCGCCTGAACGTTTGTTTCGTGGGTTGACTTAGGCATACGAAGTTCATTCCCAGTCTAAGATTGGACCAGACCGAGGGTTGCGATAGTAGGATAGACAGCACGTAGGGCGGGATCGGCCCAATCCCCAGCTTACGCATTCTACCTCTCCGATTGGCTGAGCGCCCACACGTTCATTTCATGCGTTGGCTTAGGCATACGGAGTTCATTCGATGTCTAAGCATACGAAGTTCATTCCCAGTCTAAGATCGGATCAGACTGAGGGTTGTGACAGCAGGATCAACCGCACGCAGGGGGGATCAGGCTGATCCCCGGCTTGCGCATTCTGCCTCTCCGATCGGTTGAGCGCCCGCACGTCCGTTTCGTGGGTTGGCTTAGGCATAGGGAGTTCATTCCATGCCTAAGCCCTAGCCGGATTGAGGGTTATGGTAGCGGGACCGACAGCACGTAGAGTGGGACCAGGCCGATCCCCGGTTTGCACATTATGCCTCTCCGGTTGGCTCAGCGCCGGAACGCTTGTTTTGTGGGTTGACTTAGGCATACGGAGTTCATTCCCAATCTAAGATCAGACCGAACTGAGGGTTACGGTAGCAAGATCGGTAGCACGCAGGGGGGATTAGGCCGATCCTCGGCTTGCGCATTCTGTCTCTCCGACCGGTTGGGCGCCTGCACGCCCGTTTCGTGGGTTGGCTTAGGCATACGGAGTTCATTCCATGTCTACCAAATTTGGGGACAAAACTCTTTCTAAAAAAATTTTAAAAAATCTCGAATCGTAAAAAGTTTCAAAAATCATGAAAAATAAAAAATGACAGCAGTAGGATCATTGTATGAATTTACAAGCCATAAAAATGGCATTGGCATGGCAAAAATATGAAGATATGCCGCACACTCATCCTGGTCGATTCTCGGCTTACGCATCCTGCCTCTCTTGTCGGCTAAGCATACGGAGTTCATTCCCAGTCTAAGATCAGACCGGATCGAGGGTTGCAATAGTAAGATCGGCAGCATGCAGGGGGGACCGGGCCGATCCTCGGCTTGCGCATTCTGCCTCTTGGCCGACTGAGCGCCCGCACGCCCGTTTCATGGGTTGGCTTAGGCACAAGGAGTTAATTCCATGTCTAAGCCCCAGTCAGACCGAGGGTTGTGGCAGCGGGACCGACAACACGCAGAGTGGGACCGGGCCGATCCCCGGCTTGCCTATTATGCCTTTTCGACTCGCTCAGCACCCGCACGTTTGTTTCGTGGGTTGACTTAGGCATACGGAGTTCATTCCCTGTCTAAGATCAGATCAGACCGAGGGTTACGATAGCAGGATTGACAGCATGCATGGGAGGACCGGGTCGATCCCCAGCTTGTGCATTCTACCTCTCCGACCGGCTAAGCGCCCGTACGCTCGTTTTGTAGGTTGGCTTAGGCATACAGAGTTCATTCCATGTCTAAGCATATGGAGTTCATTCCCAGTCTCAGATTCAACCGGATCGAGGGTTGTGGCAGCAGGACCAGTAGCAGGATCGATAGCACAGGGGGGATCGAGTCGATCCCTGGCTTATGCATTCTGCCTCTTCAACCGGCCGCTCCAGTCGGCTGAGCACCCACACGCTCATTTCATTGGTTGGCTTAGGCATACGTAGCTCATTCCATGTCTAAGCATATGGAGTTCATTCCCAGTCTAAGATCGGATTGGACCGAGGGTTGCGGTAGCAGGACCAGAAGCAGGATTGGTAGCACGCAGGGAGGACCGAGCCGATCCCTGGCTTGCGCATTCTACCTCTCCGGCCGGCTGAACGCCCGCACACCCGTTTCGTGGGTTGGCTTAGGCATAGGGAGTTCATTCCATGTCTAAGCCCCAGCCGGACCGAGGGCTATGGCAGCGGGATCGACACACACAGAGAGGGACCGGGCTGATCCTCGACTTACTTATTATGCCTCTCCGGCCAACTCAGTGCCCGAACGCTCGTTTCATGGGTTGACTTAGGTATACAGAGTTCATCCCTAGTTTAAGCATACGGAGTTCATTCCCAGTCTAAGATCGAACCAGACCGAGGGTTGCGGCAGCAGGATCAGCAGCACGCAGGGGGGATCGGGTCGATCCCCAGCTTACGCATTCTGCCTCTCCATTCGACTGAGCGCCCGCACGCCTGTTTCGTGGGTTGGCTTAGGCATAGGGAGTTCATTCCATGTCTAAGCCCCAGCCGGACCGAGGGTTGTGGCAGCGGGACTGGCAGTACGTAGAGAAGGATCGAGCCGATCCCTGACTTGCACATTCTGCCTCTCTGACCGGCTGAGTGCCCGCACGCTCGTTTTGTGGGTTAGCTTAGGCATACAGAGTTCATTCCATGTCTAAGCATACGGAGTACATTCCAGTCTAAGAGTTTGAGCCATGGTGCACATGCTGGGCTCAGGCATGTGCTGGTGCCGTATTTTTTTCGCCCGAGGCACCATCGCCGGAGCATCGTCGGAGAGCCTAACCCGCGGCATTGGAAGTTTTTGTGATTGGGGGGGCCGGGGGGTGTGCGCACATGATGTGCGATAGGTGCTGGTACTTGGCCCTTATATTGGCCCCCTATCCCTCATCAAACCTTGAGAACTCACACCCCTTTAAAGAGCATTTGAGATTTTATAGGTTTGCTGCCAGTAGCCATTAAAGTGTCTGAAATGGGAACACTTTTTTCAAACGGTCACAAAATCTTCTTCACTTCGAGTTTTTAGCTGAATTGTTTTGTTCAAGCCAAAAAAAATACAAGGATCACCTCAACCAAATTTGGGGGCAAAACCCTTTCTAAAAAAATTTTAAAAAATCCCGAACTGTAAAAAGTTTTGAAAATCGTGAAAAATAGAAAACGGATCGTCTTGCCACGAAACTTCACATGAAGGCTTAGGGGACCATTGTATGAATTTTCAAGCCAAAAAAATGGCATTGGCGTTGTAGAAATATGAAGATGTGCTTGAACCCACCTACCACCCGTTCGATCCCCGGCTTGCGCATCCTGCCTCTCTGGTCGGCTGAGCGTCCACACGCTCGTTTCATGGGTTGACTTAGGCATACGGAGTTCATCCCCAGTCTAACATAGAAGTGCATTCCCAGTCTAAGATCGGACTGGATCGAGGGTGGCGGTAGCAGGATCGGCAGCACGCAGGGGGGGCCGGGCCGATCCCCGACTTGCGCATTTTGCCTCTTCGGTCGGTTGAGCGCCCGCACGTCCGTTTCGTGGGTTGGCTTAGGCATAGGGAGCTCATTCCATGTCTAAGCCCCAGTCGGACTGGGGGTTGTAGTAGCGGGACCAGCAGCACGCAGAGGGGGATCGGGCCAGTCCTCGGTTTGCGCATTATGCCTCTTCGGCCAGTTCAGCGCCCGTACGCTCGTTTCATGGGTTCACTTATGCATACGGATTCATTCCTAGTCTAAGATCAGACCAGACTGACGGTTGTGATAGCAGGATCGACAGCACGCAGGGGGGACCGGGCCGATCCCCGACTTGTGCATTCTGCCTTTTCGACTGGCTGAGCACTCGTACGCTCGTTTCATGGGTTGGCTTAGGCATACGGAGTTCAATCCATGTCTAAGCATACAGAGTTCATTCCCAGTCTAATATTTTGAGCCATGAGGCACATGCTGGGCTCAAACATTTTCTGGTGCTGCATTTTTTTGCCCGGGGCACCATCTCTGCAGCATCGCCGGAGAGCCTAACCGAAGGCATTGGAGGTTCCGACGATTAGGGTGGCTGGAGGGGTGTGCGCACATGATGTGCGATGGGTGTTGGTACTTGGCCCTTATATTGGCCCCCTATCCCTCATCAAACCTCGAGAACTCACACCCCCTGAAAGAGCATTTGAGATTTTATAGGTTTGCTGCCAGTATCCATTAAAGTGTCTGAAATGGGGATACTTTTTTCAAACGATCACAAAATCTTCTCCACTTTTGAATTTTTAGCTGAATTGTTTTGTGCATGCCAATAAAAATACAAGGATCACCTCTACCAAATTTGGGGACAAAACGCTTTCTAGAAAAATTTTAAAAATCCCAAACCTTAAAAAGTTTCAAAAATCATGAAAAATAGAAAATGGGTCGTCTTGCCACGAAACTTCACATGAAGGCTTAGGGGACCATTGTATGAATTTACAAGCCATAAAAATGGCATTGGCATGGCAGAAATATGAAGATGTGCTTGAACCCACCTACCACCCGTTCGATCCCCGGCTTACGCATCCTGCCTCTCTGGTCGACTGAGCATCCGCACGCTCGTTTCGTGGGTTGACTTTGGCATACGGAGTTCATCCCCAGTCTAAGCATACAAAGTTCATTCCCAGTCTAAGATCGGACTAGATCGAGGGTTGCGGTAGCAGGATCGACAGCACGCAGGGGGGACCGAGTCGATCCCCGACTTGCACATTCTGCCTCTCCGGCCGGTTGAACACCCGCACGCCCGTTTCGCGGGTTGGCTTAGGCATAGGGACTTCATTCCATGTCTAAGCCCCAGTCGGACTGAGGGTTTTGGCAGTGGGACAAGCAGCACGTAAAGGGGGATCGGGCCGATCCCCGGCTTGCGCATTATGCCTCTTCGGCCAGCTCAACGCCCGCACGCTCATTTCATGGGTTCACTTATGCATACGGAGTTCATTCCTAGTCTAAGATCAGACCAGACTGAGGGTTGTGATAGCAGGATCGACAGCACGTAGGGGGGACTAGGTCGATCCCCGGCTTGTGCATTCTGCCTCTCCGGCTGGCTGAGCACCCGCACGCTCGTTTTATGGGTTGGTTTAGGCATATGGAGTTCAATCCATGTCTAAGCATACGGAGTTCATTCCCAGTCTAAGATTTTGAGCCATGGTGCACATGCTGGGCTCAGGCATGTGCTGGTGCTGCATTTTTTTGCTCGGGGCACTATCGCTGGAGCATCGTCGGAGAGCCTAATCGGCGGCATTGGGGGTTTCGACGATTGGGGTGGCCGGGGGGTGTGCGCACATGACGTGCGATGGGTGCTGGTACTTGGCCTTTATATTGGCCCTCTATCCCTCATCAAACCTCGAGAAGTCACACCCCCTTAAAGAGCATTTGAGATTTTATAGGTTTGCTGCCAGTATCCATTAAAGTGTCTGAAATGGGGACACTTTTTTCAAACGGTCACAAAATCTTCTCCACTTTGAGTTTTTAGCTGAATTGTTTTGTCCATGCCAACAAAAATACAAGGATCACCTCTACCAAATTTAGGGACAAAACTTTTTCTAGAAAAATTTTAAAAAATCACAAACCGTAAAAAGTTTCAAAAATCGTGAAAAATAGAAAACGGGTCGTCTTGCCATGAAACTTCACATGAAGGCTTAGGGGACCATTGTATGAATTTACAAGCCATAAAAATGGCATTGGCATGGTAGAAATATGAAGATGTGCTTGAACCCACCTACCACCCGTTCGATCCCTGGCTTGCGCATCCTGCCTCTCTGGTCGGTTGAGCGCCCGGATGCTCGTTTCGTGGGTTGCCTTAGGCATACGGAGTTCATCCCTAGTCTAAGCATACGGAGTTCATTCCCAGTCTAAGATCAGATCAGACCGAGGGTTGCAGCAGCAAGATCGACAGCACGCAGGGGGGATCGAGTCGATCCCCGGCTTGCGCATTCTGCCTCTCCGGGTGACTGAGCGCCCGTACGCCCGTTTCGTGGGTTTGCTTAGGCATAGGGAGTTCATTCCATCTCTAAACCCCAACCGAACCGAGGGTTGTGGCAGCGGGACCGACAGCACGTAGAGGGGGACCGAGCTGATCGCCGGCTTGGGCATTATGCCTCTCCGATCGACTGAGCACCCCCACGCCCATTTCATGGGTTGGCTTAGGCATAGGGAGTTCATTCTATGTCTAAGCCCCAGTCGGACTGAAGGTTGTGGCAGCGGGACCAGCAGCACGCAGAAGGGGACCAGGATGATCCTCGACTTGCGCATTCTACCTCTTCGGCCGGTTAAGCGCCCGTACGCTCGTTTCATAGGTTGGCTTAGGCATTCGAAGTTCATTCCATGTCTAAGCATACGGAGTTCATTCCCAGTCTAAGATTGGACCGGACTGAAGGCTACAGCAGTAGGACCAGCAGTATGATCTGCATCATAAAGGAGGGATCGGGTCGATCCCTGGCTTGCACATTCTGCCTCTCCGGCTGACCTCTCCGGCCGGCTGAGCAGTCGTATGCTCGTTTCGTGGGTTGACTTAGGCATACGGAGTTCATCCCTAGTCTAAGCATACGGAGTTCATTTCCAGTCTAAGATCGAACCGAACCAAGGGTTGCGGTAGTAGGATCGACAGCACGCAGATCGGACCGATCCCCAGCTTGCTCATTCTACCTCTCCGATTGGTTGAGCACCCACACGCCCGTTTCGTGGGTTGGCTTAGGCATAGGGAGTTCATTCCATGTCTAAGCCCCAACTGGATCGAGGGTTGTGGCAGCGGGACCGACAACATGCAAAGGAGGACCGGGTCGATCCCTAGCTTATGCATTCTACCTCTTCGACCGGTTGAGCACCTGCACGCTTGTTTCGTGGGTTGGCTTAGGCATACAGAGTTCATTCCATGTCTAAGCATACGGAGTTCATTCAATGTCTAAGATCGGATCGGACCGAGGGTTGCGGAAGCAGGACTAGTAGCAGGATCGGCAGCACGCAAGAGGGGATCAGGCCGATCCTCAACTTGCGTATTTTGCCTCTCCGACTGGCCTCTTCGGTCGGGTGAGCACCCGAACGCTCGTTTGATGGGTTGACTTCGGCATACGGAGTTCATCCTCAGTCTAAGCATACGAAGTTTGTTCCCAGTCTAAGATCGAACCGGATAGAGGGTTGTAGTAGTAGGATCGACAGCACGCAGGAGGGACCAGGCTGATCCCCGGCTTGCGCATTCTACCTCTCCGGCTGGCTGAGCACCTGCACGCCCGTTTCGTGGGTTGGCTTAGGCATAGGGAGTTCATTCCAAGTCTAAGACCCAACCGGATCGAGGGTTGTGCCAACGGGACAGCAGCACGCAGAGGGGGATCGGGCCGATCCCCAACTTGCGCATTTGACTCTCCGGCCGGCTGAGCACCCGTACGCTCATTTCGTGGGTTGGCTTAGGCATACGGAGTTCATTCTATGTCTAAGCATACGGAGTTCATTCCCAGTCTAAGAGTTTTAGCCACAGTGCACATGCTGGGCTCGGGCATGTGCTGGTCCCGCACTTTTTTTGCCCGGGGTACCATTGTCGGAGCATCATCAGAGAGCCTAGTCGACGGCATTGGGGATTCCAGCGATTGGGGGGGTCGGGGTGTGCGCACATGATGTGCGATGGGTGCTGGTACTTGGCCCTTATATTGGCCCCCTATCCCTCATCAAACCTCGAGAACTCACACCCCCTTAAAGAGCATTTGAGATTTTATAGGTTTGCTGCCAGTAGCCATTAAAGCGTCTGAAATGGGGACACTTTTTTCAAACGGTCACAAAATCTTCTCCACTTCGAGTTTTTAGCTGAATTTTTTTATCCATGCCAACAAAAATACAAGGATCACCTCTACCAAATTTGGGGACAAAACTCTTTCTAAAGAAATTTTAAAAAATCCCAAACTGAAAAAATAGAAAACGGGTCGGCTTGCCATGAAACTTCACATGAACGCGTAGGGGACCATTGTATGAATTTAAAAGCCATAAAAATGCCATTGGCACAGTAGAAATATGAAGATGTGCTTGAACCCACCTACCACCCGTTCGATCCCTGGCTTGCGTATCCTGCCTCTATGGTCGACTGAACGTCCGCACGCTCGTTTCATGGGTTGACTTAGGCATATGGAGTTCATCCCCAGTCTAAGCATATGGAGTTCATTCCCATTCTAAGATTGGACCGGACCGAGGGTTATGGCAGCAGGATCGGCAGCACGTAGGGGGGACCAGGTCGATCCCCAGCTTACGCATTCTGCCTCTCCGACCGGTTGAGCACCCGCACACCCGTTTCATGGGTTGGCTTAGGCATAGGGAGTTCATTCCATGTCTAAGCCCCAGCCGGACCGAGGGTTGTGGCAGCGCGACCGGCAGCACACAAAAGGGGATCGGGTCGATCCCCAGCTTGCGCATTATGCCTCTCCGATCGACTCAGTGCCCGCATGCTTATTTCATGGGTTGACTTATGCATACAGAGTTCATTCCCAGTCTAGGATCGGACAAGACTGAGGGTTGCGACAGTACGATCGACGGCATGTAGGGGGGGACCGGGCTGGTCCTTGACTTGTGCATTCTGTCTCTGCGGCAAGTTGACCGCCCGTAGGCTCATTTAGTGGGTTGGCTTAGGTATACAGAGTTCATTCCATGTCTAAGCATACTGAGTTCAGTCCCAGTCTAAGATCGGACCAGATCGAGGGTTGCGATAGCACGTAGGGGGCACCGGGCCAATCCTCGGCTTGTGCATTCTGCCTCTCCGACCGCTGAGTGCCCGCACACCCATTTCGTGGGTTGGCTTAGGCATAGGGAGTTCATTCCATGTCTAAGCCCCAACCGGATCGAGGCTTGTGGTAGCGAGACCGGCAGCACGCAGAGGGGGACCGGGCCAATCCCCGGCTTGCGCATTATGGCTCTCCGGTCGACTCAGTGCCCGAGCACTTGTTTCGTGGGTTGACTTAGGCATACGAAGTTCATTCCCAGTCTAAGATTGGACTGGACCGAGGGTTGCGACAGTAGGATCGACAGCATGTAGGGGGGATCGGGCCGGTCCCTAGGTTACGCATTCTGTCTTTCCGACCTGTTGAGCGCCAGCACACTCATTCCATGGGTTGGATTAGGCATGCAGAGTTCATTACATGTCTTAGCATGCAAAGTTTTGCTCGAGGCACCATCGCTGGATCATCGTCGGAGCATCGTCGGAGAGCCTAACCGGTGGCATTGGGGGTTCCGACGATTGGGGGGGCCGGGGGGTGTGCACACATGATGTGCGATGGGTGCTGGTACTTGGCCCTTATATTGGCCCCCTATCCCTCATCAAACCTCAAGAATTCACACCCCCTTAAGGAGCATCTGAGATTTTATAGGTTTGCTGCCAGTAGCCATTAAATTGTCTGAAATGGGGATAATTTTTTCAAACGGTCACAAAATCTTCTCAACTTTGAGTTTTTAGCTGAATTTTTTTGTACATGCCAACAAAAATACAAGGATCACCTCTACCAAATTTGGGGACAAAATCTTTCTAAAAACATTTTTAAAAATCTGAAATTGTAAAAAGTTTCAAAAATCATGAAAAATAGAAAACGGGTCGTCTCGCCACGAAACTTCACATGAAGGCGTAGGGGATCATTGTATGAATTTACAAGCCAGAAAAATGGCATTGGCATGCCAGAAATATGAAGATGTGCTTGAACCCACTTACCACCCGTTCGATCCCCGGCTTGCGCATCCTGCCTCGTTGGTCAGCTGAGCGTCCGTACGCTCGTTTTACGGGTTGACTTAGGCATGCGGAGTTCATCCCCAGTCTAAGCATACAGAGTTCATTCCCAGTATAAGATTGGACCGGATCGAGGGTTACGGTAGCAGGATCGACAGCACACAGAGGGGATCGGGCCGATCCCCGGCATGCGCATTTCGCCTTTCCGACCGGCTGAGCACCCGCACGTCCATTTCGTGGGTTGGCTTAGGCATAGGGAGTTCATTCCATATCTAAACCCCAGTCGGATCAAGGGTTCTAGTAGTGAGACTGACAGTACACAGAGAGGGATCGACCCGATTGCCAGCTTGCGCATTCTGCCTCTCCGGTCGGCTAAGCGCCCGTACGCTCGTTTCGTGGGTTGCCTTAGGCATACGGAGTTCATTCCATGTCTAAGCATACGAAGTTCATTCCCAGTCTAAGAGTTTGAGCCATGGTGCACATGCTGGGCTCGGGCATGTGCTGGTGCTACATTTTTTTCACCTATGGCACCATCGTCGGAGCATCGCCAGAGCATCACCGGAGAGCCGAACCGGTGGCATTGGGGGTTCTGGTGATTGGGGGGCCGAGGGGGTGTGCGCACATAATGTGCGATGGGTGCTAGTACTTGGCCCTTATATTGGTCCCTTATCCCTCATCAAACCTCGAGAACTCACACCCCCTTAAAGAGCATTTGAGATTTTATAGGTTTGGTGCCAGTAGCCATTAAAGTGTCTGAAATGGGGGCACTTTTTTCAAATGGTCACAAAATCTTCTCCACTTTGAGTTTTTAGCTGAATATTTTTGTTCATGCCAACAAAAATACAAGGATCACCTCTACTAAATTTGGGGACAAAACTCTTTCTAAAAACATTTTAAAAAATCCCAAACCGTAAAAAGTTTCAAAAATCGTGAAAAATAAAAAATGGGTCGTCTCGCCAGGAAACTTCACATGAAGGCATAGGCAACCATTGTATGAATTTACAAGTGATAAAAATGGCATTGGCATGGCAGAAATATAAAGATGTGCTTGAACCCACTTACCACCCGTTCGATCCTCGACTTGCGCATCCTGCCTCTCTGGTCGACTGAGCGTCCGTACTCTCGTTTCACAGGTTGACTTAGGCATACGGAGTTCATCCCTAGTCTAAACATACAGAGTTCATTCCCAGTCTAAGATTAGACTGGACCGAGGGTTGCGGTAGCAGGATCGCCAGCACGCAAGGGGGACCGAGCAGATCCCCGACATGCGCATTCTGTCTCTCCAGCCGGCTGAGCGCCTGCACGTCCGTTTCGTGGGTTGGCTTAGGCATAGGGAGTTCATTCCATGTGTAAGCCCCAGCCGGATCGAGGGTTGTGGCAGCGAGACTGGCAGTATGCAGAGGGGGACCGACCCGATCCCCGGCTTGCGCATTCTAACTCTCCGACCGGCTGAGCGCTCGTACACTCGTTTCGTGGGTGGGCTTAGGCATACGGAGTTCATTCCATGTCTAAGCATACGGAGTTCATTCCCAGTCTAAGAGTTTGAGCCACGGTGCACATGCTGGGCTCGGGCATGTGCTGGTGCTGCATTTCTTTCACCCGGGGTGCCATCATCGGAGCATCGCCAGAGCATCGTCGGAGAGCCTAACCGGTGGCATTGGGGGTTCCGACGATTAGGGGGCCGAGGGGGTGTGCGCACATGATGTGCGATGGGTGCTAGTACTTGGCCCTTATATTGGCCCCTTATTCCTCATCAAACCTCGAGAACTCACACCCCCTTAAAGAGCATTTGAGATTTTATAGGTTTGCTGCCAGTATCCATTAAAGTGTCTGAAATGGGGATACTTTTTTCAAACGATCACAAAATCTTCTCCGCTTTGAGTTTTTAGCTGAATGTTTTTGTGCATGCCAACAAAAATACAAGGATCACCTCTACCAAATTTGGGGACAAAACTCTTTCTAAAAACATTTTAAAAAATCCCAAACCGTAAAAAGTTTTGAAAATCGTGAAAAATAGAAAACGGATCGTCTCACCACGAAACTTCACATGAAGGCGTAGGGAACCATTGTATGAATTTACAAGCCATAAAAATGGCATTGGCATGGTAGAAATATGAAGATGTGCTTGAACCCACTTACCACCCGTTCGATCCCCAACTTTCGCATCATGCCTCTCTAGTCGGCTGAGCGTCCGCACGCTCATTTCGCGGGTTGACTTGGGCATACGGAGTTCATCCCTAGTCTAAGCATACGGAGTTCATTCCCAGTCTAAGATCAGACTGGACAGAGGGTTGCGACAACAAGATTGATAGCACGCAAGGGGGACCGGGCCGATCCCCGGCTTGCACATTTGCCTCTCCGGCCAGCTGAGCACCCGCATGCCCATTTCGTGGGTTGGCTTAGGCATAGGGAATTCATTCCATGTCTAAGCCCCACCGGATCCAAGGTTGTGGCAGTGGGACCGGCAGTACGCAGAGGGGGATCTTGCCGGCTGAGCGCCCGCATGTTCATTTCGTGGGTTGGCTTAGGCATATGGAGTTCATTCCCAGTCTAAGAGTTTGAGCCACGGTGCACACACTGGGCTCATGCATGTGCTGGTGCTGCATTTTTTTCACCTAGGGCACCATCGTTGGAGCATCACCGGAGAGCCTAATCGACGGCATTGGGGGTTTCGGTGATTGGGGGGGCCGAGGGGGTGTGCGCACATGATGTGCAATGGGTGCTGGTACTTGGCCCTTATATTGGCCCCTTATCCCTCATCAAACCTCGAGAACTCACACCCCCTTAAAGAGCATTTGAGATTTTATAGGTTTGCTGCCAGTAGCCATTAAAGCGTTTGAAATGGGGTAATTTTTTTCAAACGGTCACAAAATCTTCTCCACTTTGAGTTTTTTGCTGAATTTTTTTGTGCATGCCAACAAAAATACAAGGATCACCTCTACCAAATTTGGGGACAAAACTCTTTCTAAAAATATTTGAAAAAATCCCAAACCGAAAAAAGTTTCAAAAATCGTGAAAAATAGTAAACGGGTTGTCTTGCCACGAAACTTCACATGAAGGCGTAGTGGACCATTGTATGAATTTACAAGCCATAAAAATGGCATTGGCATCATAGAAATATGAAGATGTGCTTGAACCCACCTACCACCTGTTCGATCCCCGGCTTGTGCATCCTGCCTCTCTGGTCAGCTAAGTGTCCATACACTCGTTTCGTGGGTTGACTTAGGCATACGGAGTTCATCCCCAGTCTAAGCATACGGAGTTCATTCCCAGTCTAAGATCAGACCAGACTGAGGGTTGCAGTAGCAGGATCAACAACATGTAGGAGGGACCGAACTGGTCCCCGACTTGCGTATTCTGCCTCTCCAGTCGGCTGAGCGCCCGTATGTTCGTTTCATGGGTTGGCTTAGGCATACAGAGTTCATTCCATGTCTAAGAATACATAGTTCATTCCAATTCTAAGATCGAACAAGACCAAGGGTTACGATCGCAGGACGGATAGAATGACCAGCAACAGGATCAGCAGCACGCAGGTGGGGACCGAGCCGATCCCCGACGTGCGCATTCTGCCTCTCCGACCGGCTGAGCGCCCGCACGCTTGTTTCGTGGGTTGGCTTAGGCATATGGAGTTCATTCCATGTATAAGCCCCAATCGGACTGAGGGTTATCGCAGCAGGACCGGCAACAGGATCGACAGCACGCAGAGGGGGACCAAGTTGATCCCCGACTTGCGCATTATGCCTTTACGGCCGGTTGAGTGCCTGTACGCTTGTTTCATGGGTTAACTTAGCCATACGGAGTTCATCCCCAGTCTAAGCATATGGAGTTCATTCCTAGTCTAAGATCGAACTGGATCGAGGGATGCGATAGCAGGATCGATAGCACGTAGGGGGGACCGGGCTGATCCTCGTCTTGTGCATTCTACCTCTTCGACCCACTGAGCACCCGCACGCCCATTTCATGAGTTGGCTTAGGCATAGGGAGTTCATTCCATGGCTAAGCCCCAATCGGACTGAGGGTTGTGGCAGCGGGATCGGTAGCACACAAAGGGGGATCGGACTGATCCCCGGCTTATGCATTATGCCTCTCCGACCAGCTCAGTGCCCGAATGCTTGTTTCGTGGGTTGGCTTAGGCATATAGAGTTCATTCCATGTCTAAGCATATGGAGTTAATTCCCTATCTAAGATCAGACCGGACTGAGGGTTACGACAGCAGGACCAGCAGCAGGATCGGTAGCATACAGGGGGGGACCGGGTCGATCCCCGGCTTACGCATTCTACCTTTTTGGTCAGCCTTTTCGGTCGGTTGACCACCCGCACGCTCGTTTCGTGGGTTGACTTAGGCATACAGAGTTCATTCCCAGTCTAAGCATACGGAGTTCATTCCTAGTCTAAGATCTAACTGGACCGAGGGTTGCGACAGCAAGATCGGTAGCACACAGGGGTGCTCGGGCCGATCCCCGACTTGCACATTCTGCCTCTTCGGCCAGGTGAGCGCCCGCACGCCCTTTTCGTGGGTTGGCTTAGGCATAGGTAGTTCATTCCATGTCTAAGCCCCAGCCAAACCGATGGTTGCGGCAGCGGGACCGACAGCAAGCAAATGGAGACCAGGTCAATCCCCGGCTTGCGCATGCTGCCACTCGGTCGGCTGAGCGCCCGCACGCTCGTTTCGTGGGTTGGCTTAGGCATACGAAGTTCATTCCATGTCTAAGCGTAAGGAGTTCATTCCTAGTCTAAGACTTTGAGCCACGGTGCACATGCTGGGCTCTGGCATCTGCTGGTGCTGCATTTTTTTTGCCAGAGCATCACCGGAGAGCCTAACCGGCGGCATTGGGGGTTCCAGCGATTAGGGGGGCCGTGGGGGTGTGTGCACATGATGTGCGATGGGTGCTGGTACTTGGCCCTTATATTGGCCCCCTATCCCTCATCAAACCTCAAGAACTCACACCCCCTTAAAGAGCATTTGAGATTTTATAGGTTTGCTGCCAGTAGCCATTAAAGTGTCTGAAATGGGGACACTTTTTCCAAACGGTCACAAAATCTTCTCCACTTCGAGTTTTTAGCTAAATGTTTTTGTTCATGCCAACAAAAATACAACGATCACCTTTACCAAATTTGGGGACAAAACTCTTTCTAAAAAAATTTTAAAAAATCCCGAACCGCAAAAAGTTTCAAAATTTGTGAAAAATAGAAAATGGGTCGTCTTGCCACGAAACTTCACATGAAGGCGTAGGGGACCATTGTATGAATTTACAAGCCATAAAAATGGCATTGACATGGCAGAAATATTTAGATTTTCTTGAACCCACCTACCACCTGTTCGGTCCTTGGCTTGCGCATCCTACCTCTCTGGTCGGCTGAGCATCCGCATGCTCGTTTTGTGGGTTGACTTAGGCATACAAATTTCATCCCTAGTCTAAGCATATGGAGTTCATTCCCAATCTAACATCGGACTGGACCGAGGGTTGTGGCAGCAGGATTGACAGCACGCAGGGGGTACCGGACCGATCCTTGGCTTGCACATTCTACCTTTTCGGTCGGCTGAGCGCTCTCACGCCCGTTTCATGGGTTGGCTTAGGCATAGGGAGTTCATTCCGTGTCTAAGCCCCAGTTGAACCGAGGGTTGTGGCAGCGGGACCGGTAGCACGTAGAGGGGGATCGGGCCAATCCCCGGCTTATGCATTATGCCTCTTCGGTCGGCTCAGCACCCACATGCTCATTTCGTGGGTTGACTTAGGCATACGGAGTTCATTCCCAGTAGCAGGACCAGCAGCAGGATTGGCAGCACATAGGGGGGGACCGGGTCAATCCCCTACTTGCTTATTTTGCCTCTCCGGTCGACTGGGCACCCGTATGCTTGTTTCATGGGTTGGCTTAGGCATACGGAGTTCATTCCATGTCTAAGCCCCAACCGGATCGAGGGTTGTGGTAGCAGGACCGGCAGTGGGATCGGCAGCATGCATAGGGGGACCGGGCCAATCCCCGACTTACGCATTATGCCTCTTCGGCTGGCTCAGCGTCGAAAAGCTCATTTTATGGGTTGACTTTGGCATACGGAGTTCATTCCTAGTCTAAGATCAGACTGGACCGGGGGTTGTGGTAGCAGGATTGACAGCACGCAGGGGGGACCAGGTCGGTCCCCGACTTGCATATTCTGCCTCTAAGGTCGACTGAGCGCCCGCACGCTCGTTTCGTGGGTTGGCTTAGGCATACGAAGTTCATTCCATGTCTAAGCATACGGAGTTCATTCCCAGTCTAAGATCAGATCGGGCTGAGGGTTATGGTAGTAGGACCAGCAGTAGGATCAACAGCATGTTGTGGGGGACCGGGTCGATCCCCGACTTGCACATTCTGCCCTCCGACCGATGGAGCACCCACACGCCTGTTTCCTGGGTTGGCTTAGGCATAGGGAGTTCATTCCATGTCTAAACCCCAGCTAGACCGAGGGTTGTGGTAGTGGAACCGATAGCACGCAAAGGGGGACTAGGCTAATCCTCGGCTTACGCATTCTGCCTCTTCGATCGGCTGAGCGCCCGCACGCTCGTTTCCTGGGTTGGCTTAGGCATAGGAATTCATTCCATGTCTAAGCATATAGAGTTCATTCCATGTCTAAGCATATAGAGTTCATTCCATGTCTAAAAGTTTGAGCCACAGTGCACATGCTAGGCTCAGGCATGTGCTGGTGCCGTATTTTTTTCACCTGGGGCACCATCGTCGGAACATTGCCAGAGCATCACGAGAGAGCCTAACCAACGGTATTGGGGGTTCCGACGATTGGGGGGGCCGGGGGGGTGTGCGCACATGATGTGCGGTGGTTGCTGATACTTGGCCCTTATATTGGCCCCCTATCCCTCATCAAGCCTCGAGAACTCACACCCCCTTAAAGAGCATTTGAGATTTTATAAGTTTGCTGCCACTAGCCATTAAAGTGTCTGAAATGGGGACACTTTTTTCAAACAATCACAAAATCTTCTCCACTTTGATTTTTTTGCTAAATGTTTTTGTACATGCCAACAAAAATACAAGGATCACCTTTACCAAATTTAGGGACAAAACTCTTTCTAAAAAAATTTTAAAAAATCCCAAACCGTAAAAAGTTTCAAAAATCGTGAAAAATAGAAAACGGGTCGTCTTGCCACGAAACTTCACATGAAGGCGTAGGGGACCATTGTATGAATTTACAAGCCATAAAAATGGCATTGGCATGGTAGAAATTTTAAGATTTTCTTGAACCCACCTACCACCCATTCGATCCCCGGCTTACGCATCCTGGCTCTCTAGTCGGCTGAGCGTCCGCATGCTCGTTTCGTGGGTTGACTTAGGCATACAGATTTCATCCCCAGTCTAAGCATACAGAGTTCATTCCCAGTCTCACATCAGACCGGATCGAGGGTTGCGACAGTAGGATCGGCAGCACGCAGGGGGAACCGGGTTGATCCCCGACTTGCACATTCTGCCTCTCCGACCGGCTGAGCGCCCGCACGCCCGTTTCATGGGTTGGCTTAGGCATAGGGAGTTCATTCCATGTCTAAACCCCAGCCGAACCGAGGGTTGTGGCAGCGGGACTGGTAGCACGCAGAGGGGGATCGGACCAATCCCCGGCTTACGCATTATGCCTCTCCGGCTGGCTCAGCGCCCACACACTTGTTTCATGGGTTAACTTAGGCATACGAACTTTATTCCTAGCAGCAGGACCAGCAGCAAGATTGGCAGCATGCAGGGGGGTACCAGGGTGATCCCCAGCTTGCGTATTCTACCTTTCCAATTGACTGAGCACCCGTACGCTCGTTTCATGAGTTGGCTTAGGCATACGGAGTAAATTCCATGTCTAAGCCCCAGTCGGACCGAGGGTTATGGCAGCAAGACCGACAGCGGGATCGGTAGCCCACACGCTTGTTTCGTGGGTTGACTTAGGCATAGGAAGTTCATCTCTAGTCTAAGCATACGAAGTTCATTCCTAGTCTAGGATCAGACCAGACCGAGCGTTACGGTAGCAGGATCGACAGCACGCAGGGGGGAACGGGCTGATCCCCGACTTGTGCATTCTACCTCTCCGGCCAGTTGAGCGCCCGCGCGTCCGTTTCATGGGTTGGCTTAGGCATAGGGAGTTCATTCCATGTCTAAGCCCCAGCCAGACCGAGGGTTGTGGTAGTGGAACCGGCAGCATGCAGAGAGGGATCGGGCCGATCCCTGGCTTATGCATTATGCCTCTTCGGCCAGCTTCGCACCCGAACGCTCATTTTGTGGGTTGACTTTGGCATACAGAGTTTATTCCCAGTCTATGATCGGATCGTACCGAGGGCTACGGCAGTAGGATCAATAGCATGCAAAGGGGACCAGGCCAATCCTCGACTTACGCATTCTACCTCTAAGGCCAGCTGAGCGCCCGCACGTTCGTTTCTTGGGTTGGCTAAGGCATACGGAGTTCAATCCATGCCTAAGCATACAGAGTTCATTCCTAGTCTAAGATCAGATCGGATTGAGGGTTGCGGTAGCAGGACCAACAACAGGATCGGTAGCATGCAGTTGGGGATCGGGCCGATCCTCGGCTTATGCATTCTACCTCTCCGACCGGTTGAGCACCCACACACCTGTTTCATGGGTTGGCTTAGGCATAGAGAGTTCATTCCATGTCTAAACCCCAGCCAAACCAAGGGTTGTGGCAGCGGGACTGGCAGCACACAAAGGGGGACCGGGCCGATCCCCAGCTTGCGCATCTACCTCTTTGGCCGGCTGAGTACCCGCACCCTCATTTCGTGGGTTGGCTTAGGCATATGAAGTTCATTCCATGTCTAAGCCCTAGTCGGACTGAGGGTTGTGGCAGCAAGACTGGCAGCGGGATCGAGGGTTGGCTTGGGTTGGCTTAGGCATAGGGAGTTCATTCCATGTCTAGGCCCCAGCCAGACCGAGGGTTATGACAGCGGGATTGGCAGAACATATAGGGGGATTGGGCCGATCTCTAGCTTGCGCATTCTACCTCTTCGGCCGGCTGAGCGCCCGCACGCTCGTTTCATGGTTTAGCTTAAGAATAAGAGTTCATTCCATGTCTAAGCATACGGAGTTCATTCCATGTCTAAAAGTTGGAGCCACGATGCACATGCTGGGCTCAGGCATGTGCTGGTGCCACATTTTTTTCACCCGGGGCACCATCACCGGAGCATTGTCGGAGATCCTAACCAACGGCATTGGGGGTTCCGACGATTGGGGGGGCCGGGGGGTGTGTGCACATGATGTGCGATGGGTGCTGGTACTTGGCCCTTATATTGGCCCCCTGTCCCTCATCAAACCTCGAGAACTCACACCCCCTTAAAGAGCATTTGAGATTTTATAGGTTTGCTGCCAATAGCCATTAAAGTGTCTGAAATGGGAACACTTTTTTCAAACGGTCGTAAAATCTTCTCCACTTCGAGTTTTTAGCTGAATTTTTTTATGCAAGCCAAAAAAAATACAAGGATCATCTCTACCACATTTGGGGGCAAAAATCTTTCTAAAAAAATTAAAAAAAATCCTGAACTGTAAAAAGTTTTGAAAATCATGAAAAATAGAAAACGGGTCGTATTGCCATGAAACTTCACATGAAGGTGTAGGGGCCATTGTATGAATTTACAAGCCATAAAAATGGCATTGGCATGCCAGAAACAAGAAGATGTGCTTGAACCCACCTATCACCCGTTTGATCTCCGGCTTGTACATCCTGCCTCTCTGGTCGGTTGAGCGTCCGCACGCTCATTTCGTGGGTTGACTTAGGCATACAGAGTTCATCCCCAGTCTAAGAATATGGAGTTCATTCCCAGTCAAATATTGGATCGGATCGAGGGTTACGATAGCAGGATCAGTAGCACGTAGGGGGGATCGAGTTGATCCCCAGCTTGTGCATTCTGCCTCTCCGGCCGGCTGAGCGCCTGCACACCCGTTTCATGGGTTGGGTTAGGCAAAGGGAGTTCATTCCATGTCTAAGCCCCAGCCAGACCGAGGGTTGTGGTAGTGGGACCCATAGAACGCAGAGGGGGATTGGGCCGATCCCCAGCTTGCGCATTATGGCTCTCCGATCGGCTCAGCGCCCGCACGCTCATTTCATGGGTTGACTTAGGCATACGAAGTTCATTCCCAGTCTAAGATTAGACCGGACCGAGGGTTGCGGCAGTAGGATCGACAGCACGTAGGGGGGATCAGGTCGGTCCCCGACTTACGCATTTTACCTTTTCGGTCAGCTGAGCGCTCGCACGCTCATTTCGTGGGTTGGCTTAGGCATACGGAGTTCATTCCATGTCTAAGCGTACGGAGTTCATTCTCAGTCTAAGATCGGATTGGATCGAAGGTTGTGACACCATGACCAGCAATAGGATCGATAACACACAGGGGGTAACCGGGCCAGTCCCCGGCTTGCGCATTCTGCCTCTCCGGCCGGCTGAGCACCCGCACGCTTGTTTCATGGGTTGACTTAGGCATACGGAGTTCATTCCATGTCTAAGCCCTAGCCGGACCGAGGGTTGTGGCAGTGGGACCGGAAGTACGTAGATGGGGATCGGGCCGGTCCTCGATTTGAGCATTCTGCCTCTCCGACCGACTGGATGCTCGAACCCTCGTTTCGTGGGTTAGCTTAGGCATACGGAGTTCATTCCATGTTTAAGCATACGGAGTTCATTCCATGTCTAAGCATACGGAGTTCATTCTCAATCTAAGATCGGACTGGACCAAGGGTTGCAGCAATAGGACCAATGTCAAGATTGACAGACGCAGGGGGGGATCAGGTCGATCCTCGGCTTGCGCATTCTGCCTCTCCGATCGACTGAGCGTCCGTACGCTTATTTTGTGGGTTGACTTAGGCATACGGAGTTCATCCCCAGTCTTAGCATACAGAGTTCATTCCCATTCTAAGATCGAATCGAACCGAGGGTTGCGACAGCAGGATCGATAGCACCCAAGGGGAACCGAGTCAATCCCTAGCTTACGTATTCTGCCTCTCTGGCCAGCTGAGTGCCCGCACGCCCGTTTCATGGGTTGGCTTAGGCATAGGGAGTTTATTCCATGTCTAAGCCCCAGCCAAAAGGAGGGTTGTGGTAGCGGGACTGGCAACACACAGACGGAGACCGGGCCGATCCCCGACTTGCGTATTATGCCTCTCCGGCTGGCTCAGTGCCCGCACGCTCGTTTCGTGGGATGACTTAGGCATACGGAGTTCATTCCCAGTCTAATATCGAATCGGACCGAGGGTTGCGATAGCAGGATCGACAGCACGCAGGGGAGGATCGGGCCAGTCCTCGACTTGTGCGTTCTGCCTCTCCGGTCGGTTGAGCTCCCGAACGCTCGTTTCGTGGGTTGGCTTAGGCATACAGAGTTCATTCCATGTCTAAGCATACGGAGTTCATTCCCAATCTAAGATCGGACTGAACTGAGGGTTACGATAGCAGGACTAGCAATAGGATCGATAGCACGCAGGAGGGACCAGATCGATACCCGACTTGCGCATTCTGCCTCTCTGGCTAGCTGAACACCCGCATGCTCGTTTCATGGGTTAGCTTAGGCATACGAAGTTCATTCCATGTCTAAGCCATCGAACTGAGGGTTGTGGCAACAGGACCGGTAATGGGATCGACTCTTTTCGACTGAGTGCTTGCACGCTCGTTTCATGGGTTGACTTAGGCATACGGAGTTCATCCCCAGTCTAAGCATACGAAGTTCATTCCTAGTCTAATATCGAACCAGACCGAGGGTTACGGTAGCAGGATCGATAGCATGCAGGGGGGATCGGGTCGGTCCCCGGCTTGTGCATTCTACCTCTCCGGTCGGTTGAGCGTCCGCATGCTCGTTTCGTGGATTGGCTTAGGCATACGAAGTTCATTCCATGTCTAAGCATACAGAGTTCATTCCCACTTTAAGATCAGACTAGACCGAGGGTTGCGGTAGTAGGACCAGCAGCAGGATCGACAGCACATAGGGGCAAATCGGGCCGATCTTCGGCTTGCACATTCTGCCTCTCTGACTGGCTGAGCGGCCGCACACTCGTTTCGTTGGTTGGCTTAGGCATACGGAGTTAATTCCATGTCTAAGATCGGACCAGACTAAGGGTTGCAGTAGCAGGATCGACAGCACGCAGGGGGGTCAGGGCCGATCCCCGGCTTGCGCATTCTGTCTCTCCGGCCGACTGAGTGGCCGTACGCCCGTTTCGTGGGTTGGCTTAGGCATAGGGAGTTCATTCCATGTCTAAGCCCTAGCTAAACCGAGGGTTGTGGCAACGGGACCGACAGCACGTAGAGGGGGATCAAGCCCATCCCCGACTTGTGCATTATGCGTCTCTGGCCGGCTCAGCACCCGTCCGCTCATTTCGTGGGTTGACTTAGGCATACGGAGTTCATTCCCAGTCTAAGATCGGACCGGACTGAGGGTTGGGGCAGCAGGATCGACAACATGCTTGCGGGGACTGGGTCGGTCCCCGGCTTGCGTATTCTGCCTCTCTGGCCGGTTAAGCACCCGCACGCTTGTTTCGTGGGTTAGCTTAGGCATCGGAGTTCATTCCATGTCTAATCATACGGAGTTCATTCCCAGTCTAAGATCAGACTGGACCGAGGGTTGCGGTAGCAGGACCAGTAACAGGATCAACAGCACGTAGGGGGGACTGGGCCGATCCCCGGCTTGCGCATTCTGCCTGTCCGGCCAGCTGAGTGTCCACACGCTCGTTTCGTGGGTTGGCTTAGGCATACGGAGTTCATTCCATGTCTAAGCCCCAGTCAGACCGAGTGTTGTGGCAGCGGGATCAGTAGCGGGATCGACAGCACGCAGGGGGGATCGGGTTGATCCCCAGCTTACGTATTTTGCCTTTCCGACCAGCCACTCCGATCGGCTGAGTGCCCGCATGCTCGTTTCGTGGGTTGACTTAGGCATATGGAGTTTATCCCCAGTCTAAGCATACGAAGTTCATTCCCAGTCTAAGATCAGAACGAACTGAGGGTTGCGACAGTAGGATCGACAGCACGCAGAGGGGACCGAGCGGATCCTTAGTTGTGCATTCTGCCTCTCCAGCTGGCTGAGTGCCCGCACGCCTGTTTCGTGGGTTGGCTTAGGCATTTGCAGTTCATTCCATGTCTAAGCCCCAGTCGGACCGAGGGTTATGGTAGCAGGACCGGTAATGGGATCGACTCTTTTTGACTGAGCGCCCGCACGCTCGTTTCATGGGTTGACTTAGGCATACGGAGTTCATCCCCAGTCTAAGCATACGGAGTTCATTCCTAGTCTAATATCAAACCAGACCGAGGGTTGCGGTAGCAGGATCGATATCATGCAGGGGGGACCGGGTCGGTCCCCGGCTTGCGCATTCTGCCTCTTCGACCGGCTGAGCTCCCGGACATTCGTTTTGTGGGTTGCTTAGGCATACGGAGTTCATTCCATGTCTAAGCATATGGAGTTCTTTCCCAGCCTAAGATCAGACCGGACCGAGGGTTGTGGCACCAAGACCAGTAGCAGGATCGACAGCACGTAGGGGGGACCGGGCCGATCCTCGGCTTACGCATTATGCCTCTCCGGTCGGCTCAGTGCCCGAATGCTCGTTTCGTGGATTGACTTCAGCATACGGAGTTCATTCCCAGTCTAAGATCCAACCGGATCGAGGGTTGCAGCAGCAGGATCGATAGCACACAGGAGGGGATCGGGTCGGTCCTCGGCTAGCGCATTCAGCCTTTCTGGCCGGCTGAGCGCCCGCACGCTCGTTTCGTGGGTTGGCTTAGGCATATGGAGCTCAACCCCAGTCTAAGAATACCGAGTTCATTCCCAGTCTAAGATCGGATCGGATCGAGGGTTACGACAGCAGGATCGGTAGCACGCAGGGGGGACCGGGCTAATCCCCAGCTTACACATTCTGCCTCTCCGACCGGTTGAGCACCCGTACGCCCGTTTTGTGGGTTGGCATAGGCCTAGGGAGTTCATTCCATGTCAAAGCCCCAGCCAGACCGAGGGTTGTGGCAACGGGACTGGCAGCATGCAGAGGGGGTCGGGTCGATCCCCGGCTTGCGCATTATGCCTCTCCGATCGGCACAGCACCCGCACGCCCGTTTCGTGGGTTGACTTAGGCATACAGAGTTCATTCCCAGTCTAAGATTGGCCCGAACTGAGGGTTGTGGCAGCAGGATCGACAGCACACAAGGGGAGAACTGGTCGACCCCTAGCTTGTGCATTCTGCCTCTCCGGTCAGTTGTCCGCTCGCACACTCCTTTTGTAGGTTGGCTTAGGCATACAGAGTTCATTCCATGTCTAAGCATATGGAGTTCATTCCCAGCCTAAGATCGAACCAGGCCGAGGGTTGTGGCAGCAGGACCAGCAGTAGGATTGGTAGCATGCAGGGGGGGACCAGGTCGATCCCTGGTTTACGCGTTCTACCTCTCCGACCGGCTGAGCTCCGGCACGCTCATTTCATGGGTTGGCTTAGGTATACGGAGTTCATTCCATGTCTAAGCCCCAGTTGGACCGAGGGTTGTGGCAGCAGGACCGGTAGCGAGATCGACAGCACGTAGTGAGTGATCGGGTTGATCCCCGACTTGCGCATTATGCCTCTCCAGTCAACTGAGCACCCGCACACTCATTTCATGGGTTGACTTAGGCATACGTAGCTCATTTCCAGTCTAAGCATACGAAGTTCATTCCCAGTCTAAGATCAAATCGGATCGAGGGTTACGACAGCAGCATCGGCAGCACACATGGGGGACCGAACCGGTCCCTGGCTTACGCATTCTACCTCTCCGACTGGCTGAGTGCACGCACGCCCGTTTCGTGGGTTGGCTTTGGCATAGGGAGTTCATTCCATGTCTAAGCTCCAGCCAGACTGAGGGTTGTGGTAGCCAGACCGACAGCACGCAGAGGGGGACCGAGATGATCCTCGACTTGCGCATTATGCCTCTCCGACCTGCTCAGCACCCAATGCTCGTTTCATGGGTTGACTTAGGCATACGGAGTTCATTCCCAGTCTAAGATTAGATCAGACCGAGGATTGCGGCAGCAAGATCGATAGCACACAGGGGGGATTGGGTCGGTCCCCGACTTTTGCATTCTACCTCTCCAGCCGACTGAGTGCCCACACGCTTGTTTCGTGGGTTGGCTTAGGCATACGGAGTTCATTCCTTATCTAAGTATACGGAGTTCATTCCCAGTCTAAGATCGAACCGGACCGAAGGTTACGACAGTAGGACCAATAGCAGGATCGGTAGCACGTAGAGGGGACCGGGCTGATCCCCGGTTTCCACAATCTACCTCTTCGACCAACCTCTCCGGCCAGCTGAGCGCCCTCACGCTCGTTTCGTGGGTTGACTTAGGCATACGGAGTTCATCCCCAGTCTAAGCATACAGAGTTCATTCCTAGTTTAAGATCAGACTGGACTGAGGGTTGCGATAGCAGGATCGATAGCACGCAAGGGGGACCAGGCTGATCCCCTGCTTGCACATTCTGCCTTTTCAACCGGCTGAGCGCCCGCACGCCCGTTTCGTTGGTTGGCTTAGGCATAGGGAGTTCATTCCATGTCTAAGCCCCAACCGGACCGAAGGTTGTGGTAGCGGGACCAACAGTATACAGAGAGGGACCGGGTCGATCCCCAGCTTGTGCATTCTGCCTCTCCGGCCGGTTGAGCGACCGCACACTTGTTTCGGGGGTTGGCTTAGGCATACGGAGTTCATACCATGTCTAACCATACGAAGTTCATTCCCAGTCTAAGAGTTTGAGCCACAGTGCACATGTTGGTCTCGGGCATATGCTGGTGTCGCACCATCATCGGAGCATTGCCAGAGCATCACCGGAGAGCCTAATCGGATGCATTGGGGTTTTCGACGATTGGGGGGGCCGAGAGGGGTGCACACATGATGTCCGATGGGTGCTGGTACTTGGCCCTTATATTGGCCCCCTATCCCTCATCAAACCTCGAGAACTCACACCCCTTAAAGAGCATTTGAGATTTTATAGGTTTGCTGCCAGTAGCCATTAAAGTGTCTGAAATGGGGGCACTTTTTTCAAACGGTCTCAAAATCTTCTCCACTTCGAGTTTTTAGCTGAATTTTTTTATGCATGCCAACAAAAATACAAGGAGTGGCCGATCGGCTGAGCACCCGCACACTCATTTCGTGGGTTGACTTAGGCATACAAAGTTTATTTTGAGTCTAAGATCAGACCGGACCAAAGGTTGCGACAGTCGGATCGACAACACGCAGGGGGGATTGGCCAGTCCCCGGTTTGCACATTCAGGCATGTGCTGCTGGGCTAAGATTTTGAGCCACGGTGCACATGCTGGGCTCAGGCATGTGCTGGTGCCGCATTTTTTTCTCTCGGGGCACCATCGTTGGAGCATTGCTGGAGAGACTAACCGGTGGCATTAGGGGTTCCGGTGATTAGGGGGCCGGGGGGTGTGCGCACATGATGTGCAATGGGTGCTTGTATTTGGCCCTTATTTAACCCCCTATCCCTCATCAAACCTCGAGAACTCACACCCCCTTAAAAGCATTTGAGATTTTATAGGTTTGCTGCCAGTAGCCATTAAAGTGTTTGAAATGGGGATCGAGGGTTATGGCAGTGGGACCGGCAACACACAGAGGGGGATCGAGCTGATCCCCAACTTGCACATTATGCCTCTCCGGTCGGCTCAACGCCCGCACGCTCGTTTCATGGGTTGACTTAGGCATACGGAGTTCATTTCATGTCTAAGCATATGGAGTTCATTCCTAGTCTAAGATCGGATTGGACTGAGGGTTGCGGCAGTAGGACCAGCAGTAGGATCAGTAACATGCAGGGGGGATCGGGTCGATCCTCGGCTTGCACATTCTGCCTCTCCAGTCGGCTGAACGCCCGCACGCCCATTTCGTGGGTTGGCTTAGGCATAGAGAGTTCATTCCATGTTTAAGCCCTAGCCAGACCGAGGGTTATGGCAGTGGGACTGGCAGCACTCAGATGGGGATCGGGCCGATCCCCGGCTTGTGCATTATGCCTCTTTAGTTGGCTCAGGGCCCGCACTCTCGTTTCGTGGGTTAACTTATACATACGGAGTTCATTCCCAGTCTAGGATCGGATTAAACTGAGGGTTGCAACATCAAGATTGATAGCACGTAAGGGGGACCGAGCTGATCCCTGGCTTGCGTATTTTGCCTCTCTAGTCGGTTGAACGCCCACACGCTCGTTTCATTGGTTGGCTTAGGTATACAGAGTTCATTCCATTTCTAAGCATATGAAGTTCATTCCCAGTCTAAGATTTTGAGCCACGGTGCACATGCTGGGCTCAGGCATGTGCTGGTGCCATATTTCTTTCGCCCGGGGCACCATCACCGGAGCAACGTCGGAGAGCCAAACCGGCGGCATTGGGGGTTACGACGATTGGGGGGCCAGGGAGGTGTGTGCACATGTTGTGCGATGGGTGCTGTTACTTGGCCCTTATATTGGCCCCCTATCCCTCATCAAACCTTGAGAACTCACACCCCCTTAAAGAGCATTTGAGATTTTATAGGTTTACTGCCCAGTAGCCATTAAAGTGTCTAAAATGGGGACATTTTTTTGAAACAGTCACAAAATCTTCTCCACTTTGAGTTTTTAGCTGAATTTTTTTGTGCTTGCCAACAAAAATACAAGGATCACCTCTAGCAACTTTGGGGACAAAACTCTTTCTAAAAAAGTTTTCAAAAAATCCCGAACTGCAAAAAGTTTCAAAAATCGTGAAAAATAGAAAATGTTTCGTCTTGCAACAAAACTTCACATGAAGGCTTAAGGGACCATTGTATGAATTTACAAGCCATAAAAATGGCATTGGTACGGCAAAAATATGAAGATGTGCCTGAACCCACCTACCACCCGTTCGATCCTCGGCTTTCGCATCCTGCCTCTCTGGTCGGCTGAGCACCCGTACGGTCATTTCGTGGGTTGACGTAGGCATACGAAGTTCATCCCTAGTCTAAGCATACGGAGTTTATTCCTAGTCTAAGATCGGATCGGACCGAGGGTTGCGGCAGCAGGATCGGTAGCACACAAGGGGGATCGGGTCAATCCCCAGCGTGCGCATTCTGCCTCTCCGACCGACCTCTGTGGCCGGCTAAGCACCTGCATGCTCGTTTCATGGGTTGACTTAGGCATATGGAGTTCATCCCCAGTCTAAGCATGCGGAGTTCATTCCCAGTCTAAGATCAAATCGGACAGAGGGTTGCAACAGCAGGATCGACAGCACACAGGAAGGACCGGATCGATCCCCTACTTGCGCATTCTGTCCCTCTGATCGGCCTCTTCGACCAGCTGAGCGCCCGCACGCTCGTTTTGTGGGTTGACTTAGGCATACGGAGTTCATCCCCTGTCTAAGCATACGGAGTTCATTCCCAATCTAAGATCGGACCAAACCGAGGGTTGCGGTAGTAGGATTGATAGCATGTAAGGGGGATTGGGCTGATCCCCGGCTTGCACATTCTGCATCTCCTGCCGGTTGGGCACCCGCTCACCCATTTTGTGGGTTCGCCTAGGCATAGGGAGTTCATTCCATGTCCAAGTCACAGTCGGACAGAGGGTTGTGGTAGCGGGACCGGTAGCACTCAGAGAGGGACCGGGCTGATCCTCCACTTGCGCATTATGCCTCTCCGACTTAGCGCCCATGCTGTCATTTCGTGGGTTGACTTATGCATACGGAGTTCATTCCAAGTCTAAGGTCAGACCAGATCGAGGGTTGCAGCAGCAGGATCGATGACACGTATGGGGGACCAGGTCGATCCCCGGCTTACGCATTCTGTCTCTCCGGCCGGCTGAGCGCCCGCACTCTCATTTCGTGGGTTAACTTAGGCATATGGAGTTCATTCCTAGTCTAAGATTTTGAGCCACGATGCACATGCTGGGCTCGAGCATGTGCTGGTGCCGCATTTTTTTTGCCTGGGGCACCATTGTCGGAGCATCACCGGAGAGCCTAACTGACGACAGTGGGGGTTCCAGCAATTGGGGGGGCCAGGGGGTGTGCGCACATGATGGGTGATTGGTGCTGGTACTTGGCCCTTATATTGGCCCCCTATCCCTCACCAAACCTCTAGAACTCACACCCCCTTAAAGAGCATTTGAGATTTTATAGGTTTGTTGCCAGTAGCCATTAAAGTGTCTGAAATGGGGACACTTTTTTGAAACGGTCACAAAATATTCTCCACTTCAAGTTTTTAGCTGAATTTTTTTGTGCTTGCCAAAAAAAAATACAAGGATCACCTCTATGAAATTTGGGGACAAAACTCTTTCTAAAAAAATTTTCAAAAAATCCCGAACCGTAAAAAGTTTCAAAAATCATGAAAAATAGAAAACAGGTCGTCTTGCCATGAAACTTCACATGAAGGCTTAGGGGACCATTGTATGAATTTACAAGCCATAAAAATGGCCTTGGCACGGCAGAAATATGAAGATGTGCTTGAACCCACCTACCACCCGTTCGATCCTCGGCTTACGCATCTTGCCTCTCTGGTCGACTGAGCGCTCGCACGCTCGTTTCATGGGTTGACTTAGGCATATGAAGTTCATCCCCAGTCTAAGCATACGGAGTTCATTCCCAATCTAAGATCAAACCAGACCGAGGGTTGCAGCAGCAGGATCAGCAGCACGCAAGGAGGACCGGACCGATCCCCGACTTGCACATTTTGCCTCTCCGATCGGCTGAGTGCCCGTACGCCCGTTTCGTGGGTTGGCTTAGGCATAGGGAGACTCCATGTCTAAGCCCCAGTCGGACTGAGGGCTGTGGTAGCGGGGCCGACAGCACGCAGAAGAGGACCGGGTCGATCCCCGACTTGCGCATTCTGTCTCTTCGACAGCACCCGCACGCTCGTTTCGTAAGTTAACTTAGGCATATGGAGTTCATACCTAGTCTAAGATCGGATCGGACCGAGGGTTTCGGTAGCAGGATCGATAGCACGTAGGGAGGGACTGGGTCGGTCCCCAGCTTACGCATTCTGCCTCTCCGATCGACTGAACGCCTGCACGCTTGTTTCGTGGGTTGGCTTAGGCATACAGAGTTCATTCCATGTCTAAGCATACGAAGTTCATTCCCATTCTAAGATCGAACTAGATCGAAGGTTACGGCAGCAGGACCAGCAGTAGGATCGACAGCATGAAGGGGGGGACTAGACTGTTCCTCGGCTTGTACATTCTGCCTCTCTGACCGGTTGAGCACCTGCACGCTCGTTTCGTGGGTTGGCTTAGGCATACGGAGTTCATTCCATGTCTAAGCCCCAGCCGGACTGAGGGTTGTGGTAGCAAGACTGGCAGCGGGATTGGCAGCACGCAGAGGGGGATCGGGTTGATCCTCGGCTTACGCATTATGCCTCTTCGACTGGCCTCTCCGACTGGCTGAGCGTCCGTACGCTCGTTTCGTGTGTTAACTTAGGGATACGGAGTTCATCTGTAGTCTAAGCATACGGAGTTCATTCCCAGTCTAAAATTGGATCAGATCGAGGGATGCGGCAGTAGGATCAACGGCACGCAAGGGGGACCGGGTCGATCCCCGACTTGCGCATTCTGCCTTTCCGGTTGGTTGAGCACCTGTACGCCTGTTTCATGGGTTTGCTTAGGCATAGGGAGTTCATTCAATGTCTAAGCCCCAGCCGGATCGAGGGTTGTGGTAGCGGGACCGACAGCACGTAGAGAGGGACCGGGCCAATCCTCAGCTTACGCATATGCCTCTTCGATCGACTCAGTGCCCGCATGCTAGTTTCGTGGGTTGACTTATGCATACGAAGTTCATTGCCAGTCTAAGATCAGACCAGACCGAGGGTTACGATAGTAGGATTGACAGCACACATGGGGGGATCGGGCTGATCCCTGGCTTGCGCATTCTGCCTCTCCGGCTGGCTGAGCGCCCGCACGCTCGTTTCGTGGGTTGGCTTAGGCATACGGAGTTCATTCAATGTCTAACCATACGGAGTTCATTCCCAGTCTAAGATTTTGAGCCACGGTGCACATGCTTGGCTCAAGCATGTGCTGGTGCCTCATTTTTTTTTACCAGGGCACCATCGTCGGAGCATCGCCGGAGAGCCTAGTCAGTGGCATTGGGGGTTCCGACGATTAGGGAGGCCAGACGGGTGTGCTTACATGATGTGTGATGGGTGCTAGTACTTGGCCCTTATATTGGCTCCCTATCCCTTATCAAACCTTGAGAACTCGCACCCCCTTAAAGAGCATTTGAGATTTTATAGGTTTGCTGCCAGTAGCCATTAAAGTGTCTGAAATGGGGACACTTTTTTCAAACGATCACAAAATCTTCTCCACTTCAAGTTTTTACCTGAATTTTTTTGTGCATGCCAAAAAAAGTACAAGGATCACCTCTACCAAATTTGGGGATAAAACTCATTCTAAAAAAATTTTAAAAAATCTCGAACCGTAAAAAGTTTTGAAAATCGTGAAAAATAAAAAACGAGTCATCTTGCTACGAAACTTCACATGAAGGCTTAGGGGATCATTGTATGAATTTACAAGCCATAAAAATGGCATTGGCATGGCAGAAATATGAAGATGTGCTTGAACCCACCTACCACCCGTTCGATCCCCGGCTTGCGCATGCTGCCTCTCTGGTTGGCTGAGCATCCGCACGCTCATTTCGTGGGTTGACTTAGGCATACGGAGTTCATCCCCAGTCTAAGCATACAGAGTTCATTCCCAGTCTAAGATCTAACTGGACCAAGGGTTGCAGCAGCAGGATCAGCAGCACGCAGCGGGGACCATGTCGATCCCCGGCTTGCGCATTCTGCCTCTCCAGCTTGTTGAGCGCCCGCATGCCCGTTTTGTGGGTTGGCTTAGGCATAGGGAGTTCATTCCCAGTCTAAGATCAGACCGGACCAAGGGTTGCGGTTGCAAGATCGTTAGCATAAAAGGGGGACCAGGCCGATCCCTGGCTTGTGCATTCTGCCTCTCCGGCCGGTTGAGCGCCCGCACGCTCATTTTGTGGGTTGGCTTAGACATACGAAGTTCATTCCATGTCTAAGCATACGGAGTTCATTCCCAGTCTAAGACCAGATCGGACCAAGGGTTGCGGCTATAGGACTAGCAGCAGGATCGGCAGCATGCAAGGGGGACTTGGTCGATCCCCGGCTTGCGCATTCTGCCTCTCCGATCGACTGAGCGCCCGTACGCTCGTTTCATGGGTTGACTTAGGCATACGGAATTCATCCCCAATCTAAGCATACAGAGTTCATTCCTAGTCTAAGATTGGATCAAACCTTGGGTTGCGATAGCAGGATCAACAGCACGCAGAAGGGATCGAGCCGATCCCCGGCTTGCGCATTCTGCCTCTTCGATCGACTGAGTGCCCGCACACCCGTTTTGTGGGTTGGCTTAGGCATATTCATTCCATGTCTAGGCCCCAGTCAGACTGAGGGTTGTGGCAGTGGGACCGATAGCATACAGAGGAGGATCGGGTTGATCCCCGACTTGCGCATTCTGTCTCTTCGTCTAGCTGAGTGCCTGCACGCTCGTTTCGTGGGTTGGCTTAGGCATATGGAGTTCATTCCATGTCTAAGCATACAGAGTTCATTCCCAATCTAAGAGTTTGAGCGACGGTGCACATGCTGGGGTCAGGCAAGTGCTGGTGTCGTATTTTTTTCACTCGGGGCACCATCACCATAGCATTGTCGGAACATCACCGGAGAGCCTAATCGACGGCATTGGGGGTTCCAGCGATTGGGGGGGCCGAGGGGTGTGCGCACATGATGTGCAATGGGTGCTGGTACTTGGCCCTTATATTGGCCCCTATCCCTCACCAAACCTCGAGAACTCACACCCCCTTAAAGAGCATTTGAGATTTTATAGGTTTGCTGCCAGTAGCCGTTAATGTGTCTGAAATGGGGACACTTTTTTCAAACGGTCACAAAATCTTCTCCACTTCGAGTTTTTAGCAGAATTTTTTTGTGCATGCCAACAAAAATACAAGGATCACCTCTACCAAATTTGGGGACAAACCTCTTTCTAAAAAAATTTTCAAAAATCCTGAACCGTAAAAAGTTTCAAAAATCATGAAATATAAAAATCGTCTTGCCACGAAACTTCACATGAAGGCTTAGGGGACCATTGTATGAATTTAGAAGCCATAAAAATGACATTGGCATGGCAAAAATATGAAGATGTGCTTGAACCCACCTACCACCCGTTCAATCCCCAGCTTATGCATCCTGCATCTCTAGTCGGCTGAGCGCCCGTACGCTCGTTTCGTGGGTGGACTTAGGCATACGGAGTTCATCCCCAGTCTAAGCATACAGAGTTCATCCCCAGTCTAAGCATACAGAGTTTATTCCCAGTCTAAGATCGGACCGGACCGAGGGTTGCAGCTACAAGATCGGCAGCATGCAGGGGGGACCAGGCAGATCCTCGGCTTGGTTGGGCATAGGGAGTCTCCGACTGACTGGGTTGGCTTAGGCATAGGGAGTTCATTCCATGTCTAAGCCCCAACCGGAGTGAGGGTTGTGGCAGCGGGATCGATAGCACGCAGAGGGGGACCGAGTCGATCATCGACTTGCACATTATGCCTCTCTGGCTGGCTCAACGCCCGCACGCTCATTTCGTGGGTTGACTTAGGCATACAGAGTTTATTCCCAGTCTAAGATCAAACCGGACCAAGGGTTGTGACAGCAGGATCGACAGCACGTAGGGTGGGACTGGGCCGATCCCCGGCTTGTGCATTCTGCCTCTCCAGCCGACTGAGCGCCCACACGCTCATTTCATGGGTTGGCTTAGGCATACGGAGTTCATTCCATGTCTAAGCATACGGAGTTCATTCCTAGTCTAAGATCGGACCGGACCGAGGGTTACGGCGATAGGACCTACCACCTGTTTGATCCTCGGCTTACGCATCCTGCCTCTCTGGTCGGCTGAACGCCCGCATGCTCGTTTCGTGGGTTGACTTAGGCATACGGAGTTCATCCCCAATCTCAGCATACGGAGTTAATTCCCAGTCTAAGATCAAACCGGACTGAGGGTTACGATAGTAGGATCGGTAGCACGCAGGGGGGACCGGGCCAATCCCCATCTTGCACATTCTGCCTCTTCGACTGGCTAAGTGCCCGCATGTCCGTTTTGTGGGTTGGCTTAGGCATAGGGAGTTCATTCCATGTTTAAGCCCCAGCTAGACTGAGGGCTATGGCAGTGGGACCGACAGCATGCAGAAGGGGACCGGGCCGATCCTCGGCTTGCGTATTATGCTCTACGGCCGGTTCGGTGCTCGCACACTCGTTTCGTAGGTTGACTTCAGCATACGAAGTTCATTCCTAGTCTAAGATCAGATCGGATAGAGGGTTGCTGCAGTAGGATCGGCAGCACGCAGGGGGGACCGGGCCGATCCTCGGCTTGCGCATTCTACCTCTCAGGTCGACTGAATGCCCGCACATCTGTTTCACGGGTTAGCTTAGGCATAGGGAGTTCATTCCATGTCTAAGCCCCAACCGGACCGAGGGTTGTGGCAGTGGGACCGACAGCACTTAGAGGGGGACCAGGTCGATCCCTGACTTGCGCATTATGCCTCTCTGATCGGCTCAGTGCCCTTACGCTCGTTTCATGGGTTGACTTAGTCATACGGAGTTCAGTCCCAGTCTAAGATCGAATCAGATCGAGGGTTGTGGTAGCAGGATCGATAGCACATAGGGAGGGATCGAGCCAATCCTCGGGTTACGCATTCTACCTCTTCGATCGACTGAGCGCCCACATGCTCGTTTCGTGGGTTGGCTTAGCCATACGGAGTTCATTCCATGTCTAAGCATACGGAGTTCATTCTCAGTCTAAGATCGGATCGAATTGAGGGTTGCGGTAGCAAGACCAGCAGCAGGATCGGCAGCACACAGGGGGACCGGGTCGATCCCCGGCTTGCACACTCTGCCTCACTAGCCGGCTGAATGCCCGCACGCCCATTTCATGGGTTGGCTTAGGCATAGGGAGTTCATTCCATGTCTAAGCCCCAGCTGGACCGAGGGTTGTGGTAGCGAGACCGACAGCACACAGAGGGTGATCGGGTTGATCCCTGACTTGCGCATTTTACCTTTTCGACCGGCTCAGTGCCTGCCCATTCATTTTGTGGGTTGACTTAGTCATACGGAGTTCATTCCCAGTCTAAGATCAGATCGGATCGAGGGTTGCAACAACAGGATCGACAGCACGTAGAGGGGACTGGGTCGATCCTCGGCTTACGCATTCTGCCTCTTCGGCCAGTTGAGCACCCGTACGCTCATTTTGTGGGTTGGCTTAGGCATGCAGAGTTCATTCCTTGTCTAAGCATACGGAGTTCATTCCAGTCTAAGATCGGATCGGATCGAGTGTTGTGACAGCAGGATCGACAGCACGCAGGGGGGACCGAACCGATCCCTGGCTTGGCATTCTACCTCTCCGGCCGGCTGAGTGCCCGCAAGCTCATTTTGTGGGTTGGCTTAGGCATACAGAGTTCATTCCATGTCTAAGCCCCAGCCGAACCGAGGGTTACGGCAACAGGACCGGCAGCGAGATTGACAGCACGCAGAGGGGGACCAGGCTGATCCCCGGCTTACGTATTATGCCTCTCGGGTCGGCTGAGCGCCCGCATGCTCGTTTCATGGTTTGACTTAGGCATATGGAGTTCATCCCCAGTCTAAGCATACGGAGTTCATTCCCAGTCTAAGATCAGACCGGACAGAGGGTTGTTTTAGTAGGATTGACAGCACGCAGGGGGGACCGGGCTGATCCCCGACTTGTGCATTCTGCCTCTCCAGCCGGTTGAGCGCCCACACGCCCATTTCATGGGTTGGCTTACTCATAGGGAGTTAATTCCATGTCTAAGCCATAGTCAGACCGAGGGTTGTGGTAGTGGGACCGGTAGCACATAGAGGGGGATCGGGCCAATCCCCTGCCAGCGCATTATGCCTCTTCAGCCGGCTCAGCGCCCACACGCTCATTTCATGGGTTGACTTATGCATACGGAGTTCATTACCAGTCTAAGATCGGACCGGACCAATGGTTGCAGCAGTAGGATCGACAGCATACAGGGGGGACTGGATCGATCCTCGACTTACGCATTTTGCCTCTCCGGCCGGCTGAGCGCCTGCACGCTCGTTTCGTGGGTTAGCTTAGGCATACAGAGTTCATTCCATGTCTAAGCATACGGAGTTCATTCACAATCTAAGATTTTGAGCCATGGTGCACATGCTGGGCTCGGGCATGTGTTGGTGCCGCATTTTTTTCGCACGAGGCACCACCGTCGGAGCATCATCGGAGAGCCTAATTGGCGGCATTGGGGGTTTCGGCGATTGAGGGGGCCGGGTGGTGTGCGCACAAGATGTGCGATGGGTTCTGATACTTGGCCCTTATATTGGCCCCCTATCCTTCATCAAACCTCCAGAACTCACACCCCCTTAAAGAGCATTTGAGATTTTATAGGTTTGCTGCCAGTAGCCATTAAAGTGTCTGAAATAGGGACACTTTTTTGAAACGGTCACAAAATCTTCTCCACTTCGAGTTTTTAGCTGAATTTTTTTGTGCATGCAAAAAAAAAAAATACAAGGATCACCTCTACTAAATTTGGGGACAAAAATCTTTCTAGAAAAATTTTAAAAATTCCCAAACCGCAAAAAGGTTTGAAAATCATGAAAAATAGAAAACGGGTCGTCTTGCCACGAAACTTCACATAAAGGCTTAGGGACCATTGTATGAATTTACAATCCATAAAAATGGCATTCGCACAGCAGAAATATGAAGATGTGCTTGAACCCACCTACCACCCGTTCGATCCAGGCTTGCACATCCTGCCTCTCCGGTCGGCTGAGCGCCCGCACGCTCATTTCGTGGGTTGACTTAGGCATACGGAGTTCATCCCCAGTCTAAGCATACAGAGTTCATTCCCAGTCTAAGATCAGACCGGATCGAGGGTTGCGGCAGCAAGATCGGTAGCATACAGGGGGGACCGGGCCGATCCTCGACTTACGCATTCTATCTCTCCGGTTGGCTAAGCGCCCGTTTCGTGAGTTGGCTTAGGCATAGGGAGTTCGTTCTATGTCTAAGCCCCAGTCGGACCGAGGGTTGTGGCAGTGGGACCGATAGCACGCAGAGGGGGACTGGGCTTGTCCACGATGTCACGGACTAAGCTTTCTCTCAGTAAGCAATAGATCGTGCAGCACTTGAATAGACGCTCCTAACCAAGTCAGCCTTCAATAGATCGATATCTGAACAAATAACCATAAGCCATGGTTAGTCCCAAGCATTCACAATAAGACACAATATATTGAGATCGATCTCAAGCACACACACAAGAAGGTATATTCGCATCGGTTGAGCGCCCGCACGCTCGTTTCGTGGGTTGACTTAGGCATATAGAGTTCATCCAAAGTCTAAGCGTACGGAGTTCATTCCCAGTCTAAGATCGAACCAGACCGAGGGTTGCAGTAGCAGGATCGGCAGCACGTATGAGGGACCGAGCCGATCCTCGGCTTACGCATTCTGCCTCTCCGGCCGGTTAAGCGCCCACACGCCCGTTTCATTGGTTGGCTTAGGCATAGGGAGTTCATTCCATGTCTAAGCCCTAGCCGGACCGAGGGTTGTGGTAACGGGACTGGCAGCACACAAAGGGGACCGAACCGATCCCCAGCTTGCACATTATGCCTCTCCGATAGGCTGAGTGCCCGCACACTTGTTTCATGGTTTGGCTTAGGCATACGGAGTTAATTCCATGTCTAAGCATATGGAGTTCATTCCAGTCTAAGATCGGACCAGACCGAGGGTTACGGTAGTAGGTCCAGCGGCAGGATCGGTAGCATGCAGAGGGGGACCGGGTCGATCCTCGGCTTGTGCATTCTACCTCTCCGGTCGGTAGCACACCCGTACGCTCGTTTCATGGGTTGGCTTAGGCATACGGAGTTCGTTCCATATCTAAGCCCCAGCCGGACCGAGGGTTGTGGTAGCAGGACCGGTGGCGGGATTGACAGCACACAGAGAGGGACTGGGCTGATCCCCGGCTTGCGCATTATGCCTCTCCAGTCGGCCTCTCCAATCGGTTGAACGCCCGCACGCTCATTTCATGGGTTGACTTAGGCATACGGAGTTCATCCTTAGTCTAACCATACAAAGTTCATTCCCAGTCTAAGATCGGACCAGACCGATGGTTGCGACAGCAGGATCGACAGCACGTAGGGGGGATCGGGCCGATCCTCGGCTTACGTATTCTACCTCTCTCACCGACTGAGTGCCCGCACACCCATTTCGTGGGTTGGCTTAGGCATAGGGAGTTCATTCCATGTCTAAGCCCTAATCGGATTGAAGGTTGTGGCAGCGGGACCGACAACATGTAGAAGGGGATCAGGCCGGTCCCCGATGTCACGGACTAAGCTTTCTCTCAGCAAGCAATAAATCGTGCGGCACTTGAATGGGTGCTCCTAACTAAGTCAGCCTTCAATAGATCGATATCTGAACAAATAACCATAAGCCATGGTTAGTCCCAAGCATTCACAATAAGACACAATATATCGAGATCGATCTCAAGCACACACACAAGAAGGCATATTCGCATCGAGAAAAAGAAAAACACATCGAGGCAACAATCAGGACATTCAATCGGGGTGAGTTTTATTATAGTTGGGAATCATACATCGAGACCTCCCACCATCACCATGGCCAGGGGGCAGCCCTTGGTAGGTGGCCTAGGCTTGCATAGCAACCGATGAGACAGCCCAACACTACGCTGCCAGCTCACCCCCTAAAGAGCGTTACAGATTTTAGAGCTATGCTACCAGTAACCATTACAATGTTTGAAATGGGGATACTTTTCCTAGCACCAAAGATCTACCCGGCCATGGCCTTATACATGGGTGGCTTATGGCAACCTAAGTCCCGGTCATGGCCCTATACAAGGTTGGCTCATGACATCCTCCCCCACCTATTCTATTGACGTCCTCGTCGACTTGCTAGCTTGAAATTCTTTGAGCTTCCTTTGAAATCTCTAGAGGTCATGTTCTCTCTCCCAGTTGGTTTCTTCTAGTCATAATCCCTCCCACTTCACTAAGTACTCCCAAACTAGTCTTTGAGATATCTTGGTTTCCCTATTAGCTAAGATCTCTTCGACTCGACGCTCTAAGGGTGGCTTCATGGTGATGGCAGCTCTGGTTAGCTCCCTTTGGCTAGCATCTGTAGGATCTACATGGAAAGGTTTCAGGTTGCTCACATGAAATACTAGGTGCACCTTCATCCACTTTGGTGGGTTGATTTTGTAAGAAGCATTCCCCACTTGGGAAAGGACCCTTACTGGACCTTCATATTTGCGCACCAGTCTACGATCTCTCTTTCTCAAGATCCTGGTTTGTTCAGGAACTAGTCAGAAAAAAACCAAATCACCAACTTGAAATTGTTGAGCCTTACGATCCTTGTCTGCCCAATTCTTCATCCGCTTTGATGCTTTCTCCAGGTAGGCTTGTGCAATCTCTGTGTTTTATTTTCACTCCTTGCTGAGATTGAAGGCTCTCAGATTTTTTCCTCTATATTGCTCCAAGGAAGTGTGGGGTAGCCTTGGTAATTGTCTGGTGACCACCTCAAATGGGCTCTTATTGGTGGAAAAGCTATTGTTGGAAGAGTTAAGCCATGTCCAATAATGAAGGCCAGTCTTTCTGATTGGCTTGAACAAAGTGCCTCAAGTATTCCTCTAATAATCCGTTGAACCATTCCATTTGACCATCGATTTAAGGGTGATAGCTTGAGGAGATGTTGAGTTGGGACCCCAATATCTTGAAAAGTTCTCTCTAGAAGGACCCCGTGAATCTCGGATCTCGATCGCTGACAATGTTTTGAGGGAAGCCCCAGTATTTGACCACATGTTTGAATAATAGTCGAGCTGTGTATTCTGCTGTGCAATACTTGTGAACGGGAATGAATGTGGTGTACTTAGAGAACCGGTCAATCACCACCAAAATAGCTCCAAGGTCACCAACCTTGGGTAGGCTCAAAATTAAATCGAGGGAGATGTTTTCCCATGGTTTGGCGGGTACTGGTAGTGGTTCAAGCATGCCTGCAGGTTTCCTCCTTTCAACCTTGTCTTGTTGGCAAATGAGGCAAGTCTTCGTATAGTCCATCACATCTTGTCGCATGTGAGGCCAATAGTATCCTTGTTTCAATAACGCCAAAGTGCGTTGCTAGCCCGGGTGTCCCGCCCATAGTGTGTCATGACATTCCCTCATCAGCATCTGTCTCAAACCTTCTGCTCTTGGCACAAACACTCGAGGCCCCTTGGTCCATAAGATCCCATTTTCTTGCCAAAAGTACTTGGACTTCCCTTCTTCCACTAGTTTCAGGATGGCATAAGCTTGCGGGTCCTTCCCTAAGTGATCTCCAATCAACTTGTGAATGTCTGTAGTGGCTCTACTAGCTGTCATTTGGGGCAATTCTTCTAAGGGCCGCTAAATCTGCTCACCTGCTCAATGCATCGACCACTTGATTGGTCTTTCCAGTGGTGTGCTCAAAACAAAAGTCAAACTCAGCTAAAAATTTCTGCCACCTAGCTTGTTTTACCGTAAGCCTTGGTTGGGTGAGAAAATGGTTAACGACTGCATTGTCTGTCTTCACGACAAAGTGTGAACCCAACAAGTAATGTCACCAAGCCTTCAAATAGTGAACCACCGCCAGGAGTTCTTTTTCTTGGGTCGTATATTTCCTTTTAGCTTCACTTAGCTTCCTACTTTCAAACGCTACCGGTTGATGTTGTTGCAAAAGCACTCTTCCAATAGCAAAATCAGATGCATCCGTCTAAACTTTGAAAGGCTTTTCAATATCAGAGAGAGCTAAGATGGGATCCTTCATAATAACATCTTTCAATCCCTCGAAGGCCTCTTGGCATTCACTCTTCCAACACCATTTATGCTCCTTCTTTAATAGCTCCATGAGGGTCGTGGTCTTACGAGAGTACCCTTCCACAAAGCTTCTATAATAGTTGGCTAGTCCCAAAAATGAACGGAGCTCACTAATGTTCTTTGGTGTTATCCACTCTTTGATGGCCCTAACCTTTTCCATGTCCATTCGAATATGGCCACGTTCGACAATGTGACTGAGAAAATGGATTTGGGTCTGAGTAAATGCACACTTCTCCCTTTTTACGTATAACTGGTGGTCCTGTAATCTTTGAAGTACTTGGCATAGGTGTTCTTGATGTTCTTCCAAGGTGGAGCTATATACCACTATATCGTCTAAATAGATGACTACAAATTTGTCTAGGTAGTCATGGAATACCTTATTCATCAATGTACAAAATGTGGCAGGAGCATTGGTCAGTCTAAAGGGCATAACAAGAAATTCAAATGCACCATACCGTGTCACACAAGTGGTCTTTGGCTCATCTCCCTCAATGATTCTGACCTGATGGTAGCCAGATCTCAGGTCCAATTTGGAGAAGTACTTGGCCCGGTTCAATTGATCAAACAAGTCTGCTAAAAGGGGGATGGGATATTTGTTTCTTACAGTGACTTTGTTCAGGGCCCTGTAGTTAACACATAATCGCAAACTTCCATCATGCTTCTTCTGAAATAGCACTGGCACTCCGAAAGGAGCCTTTGATGGTCTGATGAACCCGACTTGTAGCAGCTTATCTAACTATTTTCTTAGTTCGACCAACTCTGGTGGGGTCATGCGGTAAGGAGCTCTAGTAGGGGGTTTCACTCTTGGGAGGAGCTCAATTTCATGGTCCACTACTCGTCAAGAGGGTAGAACCTTAGGCAACATCTCTGGCATCACCTCTTCGAATTCTTCCAACACTTTTCCCACACCATCAGGTATTGGTTCTACTTTCGACCCTTCTTTGTAGATCGACACAACCACAAAGGAGGGTTCCCCCTCTTTTTACCCCTTTTCTTGAACTGCAAAGCTGAAATCATTTTCTTCCCACTCTTTGGTAAGATGTTGGCTGGCACCACACATGGGTTTTCCCCTAAGAACAACAAGCAGCTAGCGGCAGGGATAAGGATGACATGAGCCAACATCATGAAGTCCAATCCGAGAACAACATCAAAGTCATCCATGGGGGAAACTGTAAAGTCTACCTTCCCTTCGCATGGCCCCAATCGGGTTGTCACACTCTTGGAGCTTCCACTAATCGTAAAGGCTGGCGAGTTGACTGCCTTCATTCATCCACAGTCTTTACTAATCTGAAGACCACACCTTTTTGCTTTTCCTGGTATGATGAAAGTGTCGGTTGCACCCGTATCCACCATAGCCTTAGTGGCTTTCTCATTGATCATCAAGTTCACATACATCAAGCCTCTACTCTGGTCTTTCTTTATAGTGTTCAATTGGGTGCAGAAGGCATTGAAGAACCTTATTGAACCCATCCTGGCTGGCTCTTCTTCAGCTTCTTCAACATTCTCTGGCGCTTTTACGGACTCTTGAGATGAGGTCCTTAAGGCATTAAGGGCTCCCTTGTATGGGCATTCAGCCACCCAATGCGGCCCCTTGCAAAGAAAGCAAGCTAGCGGTTGCCTAGGCTTGAAAATCCCTGCGTTGCTTGTCTTGGGTTGGGTGCTATCTTGACCAAAGGGCCTCCTGTCTAATCCCCCAGTGAAGGGCCGGTCCAACTTGGTCATCTTTCCCCCACTCCCAAAGTTGAAGCTACTGCCAGCTGATGGGGGATTTTTTCGTTTTGAAGAGCCATCATTGTAATCATGGAGACGTTCAGCTGCAGCCATGGCCGTGGCCACATCTTGCACTTCTGCCTTTGTAGTTTTGTCTTTGCCCAAGGCTTGAGGCCCTCAAGAAAATAGAACATCTTGTCCTTTTTGGACATGTCTCGAATATCCAACATCAGGGTAGAAAAGCTCCTTACAAACTCTCGCACCATCCCTTTTTGCACCAATTCTCGAAGTCTCTTTCAAGCCATATACTCCACATTCTTAGGGAAAAATTGGTTTTTCAATTCTCGCTTTAGATTCGTCCAAGTCTTAATCGAGCACTCGTCATCGACAATTGGTGCAATCGTGGGTTGGCCCGATCCCCTCTGTGTGCTACCGGGGATCGAGCCGATCCCCAGCTTGTGCATTCTGCCTCTCCGATCGACTGAGTGTCCACACACTCATTTCGTGGGTTGGCTTAGGCATATGGAGTTCATTCCATGTCTAAGCCCCAGTTGGACTGAGGGTTGTGGTAGCAAGACTGGCAGCAGGATCGATAGCACGCAGAGGGGGATCGGGCTGATCCTCGGCTTGCACATTATGCCTCTTCGGCTAGCTTCCGGTCGGCTAAGCACTCGCACGCTCGTTTCATGGGTTGACTTAGGCATACGGAGTTCATCCCTAGTCTAAGATCAGACCAGACCGAGGGTTACGACAGTAAGATTGACAGCACACAAGGGGGACCATGCCGATCCCCAGCTTGTGCATTCTGCCTATCCGGCCGACTGAGTGCCAGCACGCCCATTTCATGGGTTGGCTTAGGCATAGGGAGTTCACTCCATGTCTAAGCCCCAGCCGGACTGAGGGTTGTGGCTGCGGGATCGATAGCACGTAGAGGGGGACCGGGCTGATCCCCGACTTGCATATTATGCCTCTCCGACCAGCTCAGTGCCCGAATGCTCGTTTCATGGGTTGACTTAGGCATATAGAGTTCATTCCTAGTCTAAGATCAGACTGGACCGAGGGTTACGACGACAGGATCGACAACACGCAAGGGGGACCGGGCCGATCCCCAGCTTGTGCATTCTACCTCTCCAGCCGACTGAGCGCCCGCACGCTCGTTTCGTGGGTTGGCTTAGGCATACGGAGTTCATTCCATGTCTAAGCATACGGAGTTCATTCCTAGTCTAAGATCAAACCGGACCGAAGGTTGCGGCAGCAGGACCAGCAACAGGATCGACAGCACGTAGAGGGGACCGAGTCGATCCCCGGCTTGCGTATTCTGCCTTTTCGGCCGGTTGAGCGCTCGCACGCTCGTTTTGTGGGTTGACGTAGGCATACGGAGTTCATCCCCAATCTAAGCATATGGAGTTCATTCCCAATCTAAGATCGAATTGGACCGAGGGTTGCGACAGTAGGATTGGTAGCACGCAGGGGGGATCAGGCCGATCCTTAGCTTGTGCATTCTGCCTCTCCGACAGGCAGAGCACCCGCGCACCCGTTTTGTGGGTTGGCTTAGGCATAGCGAGTTCATTCCATGTCTAAGCCCTAACCGGATCGAGGGTTGTGGCAGCGGGATCAGTAGCACGCAAAGGGGGATCGGGCCGATCCTCGGCTTGCACATTCTGCCTCTCCGACTGGCTGAGCACCTGTGTCACACCCTGGGCGGGCGCGCCAGGCACATCAGGTGGACCAGCAGGTGAGCCAGAGGTTGAGGCCCGCAGACCAGGCGTGCTGGCGGGTATCTGTGCGCAAAACCTAGTAAATGAGTTCAGAACGCCCGCCCAACTTGCAGGCCAGCCCGTGAGACCGAGGCCTGGAATACAAGCTACCCGCACCACATCCGAAAGGGCCCAAGGTGCTGGACACGCAAGGGAAGCTTCTGGAAGCAGGCAGGATCAGCAGGAGCATCCTGATTGATTGTAATCTATATAATCCCATGATTTTAGCCTTTATTCTAGGGATATTGCCATTAAGTTGTAGCTGGAGCCTCAACTATAAATAGAGGGCTGCTCCACCCTCATTTGTACACCATCAAACACTTCTGTTTCAGTGAATACAAGAGCATTTCCAGAATTCTATCTTCTTATCCTGTTTCTCTTTAACTTGCGTAATCAGCCCTTCCCATTGTTCTAGTGCCCGCATGCTTGTGTTTTATGCTGACTTTTTTCAAACGATCACAAAATCTTCTCCACTTCGAGTTTTTAACATAATTTTTTTGTGCATGCCAACAAAAATACAAGGATCACCTCTACCAAATTTTGGGATAAAGATATTTCTAAAAGAACTTTAAAAAATCTCGAATTGTAAAAAGTTTCAAAAATCGTGAAAAATAGAAAACGGGTCATCTTGCCACGAACCATCACATGAAGGTGTAGGGGACCATGGTATGAGTTTACAATCCATAAAAATGGCATTGGCATGGCAGAAATATGAAGATGTGCTTGAACCCACCTACCACCCGTTCGATCCTCGGCTTGCACATCCTACCTCTCTGGCCGACTGAGCGTCTGCATGCTCGTTTCGTGGGTTGACTTAGGCATACGGAGTTCATCCCCAGTCTATGCATACGAAGCTCAATCCCAGTATAAGAGCGAACTGGATCGAGGGTTGCGACAGCAAGATCGACAGCACGCAGAGGGGACCGGACCGATCCCTGGCTTGTACATTCTGCCTCTCCGGCCGACTGAGTGCTCGCACGCCCGTTTCATGGGTTGGCTTAGGCATAGGGAGTTCATTCCATGTCTAAGCCCCAGCCAGACCCAGGGTTGTGGCAGCGGGACTGGCAGCACGCAGAGGGGGATCGGGCCAACCCCCAGCTTGCGCATTATGCCTCTCTGATCGGCTTAGTGCCCGCACGCTCATTTTATGGGTTGACTTAGGCATACGAAGTTCATCCCCGATCTAAGATCGGATCGAACTGAGGGTTGCGATAACAGGATCGACAGCACGAAGGGGGAGCCGGGTCGATCCTCGGCTTACGCATTCTGCCTCTCCGACTGGCTGAGCACCCACACGCTCGTTTCGTGGGTTGGCTTAGGCATACGGAGTTCACTCCATGTCTAAGCATATGGAGTTCATTCCCAGTCTAAGATGGGATTGGACCGAGGGTTGCGATAGCAAGACTAGCAGCAGGATCAACAGCACGCAGGGGGGATCGGGTCATCCTCGGCTTACGTGTTCTACCTCTCCGATTGACTGAGTGCCCGCACGCCTGTTTCATAGGTTGGCTTGGGCATAGGGAGTTCATTCCATGTCTAAGCTCCAGCCGGACTGAGGGTTGTGGTAGCTGGACCGACAGCACGTAGAGGGGGATCGGGCCGATCCTCGGCTTGCGAATTATGCCTCTTCGGCCCGCTCAACGCTCGCACGCTCATTTCATGGGTTTACTTAAGCATATAGAGTTCATTCCCAGTCTAAGATCGGACCAAACCGAGGGTTGTAGCAGCAGGATCAACAGCACGTAGGGGGGACTAAGCCGATCCCCGACTTGCACATTCTGGCTCTCCGATCGACTGAGCCCCCGCACACTCGTTTCGGGGGTTGGCTTAGGCATATGGAGTTCATTCCATGTCTAAGCATATGAAGTTCATTCCTAGTCTAAGATCGGACCAGACCGAGGGTTGCGGTAGCAGAAACAGCAGCAGGATCGACAACAGGATCGGTAGCAGGACCAGCAGCATGCAGGGGGGACCGAGCCGATCCTCGACTTGTGCATTCTGCCTCTCTGACCGGCTGAGCACCCCTAAGCTCATTTCGTGGGTTGGCTTAGGCCTACGGAGTTCATTCCATGTCTAAGCTCCAGTTGGACCGAGGGTTGTGGCAGCAAGACTGACAGTGGGATTGATAGCACGCAAAGGGGGATCGAGCTGATCCTCGGCTTGTGCATGATGCCTCTCCGGTCGGCTGAGTGCCCACGCGCTCTTGTCATGGGTTGACTTAGGCATACGGAGTTCATCCCCAGTCTAAGCATATGGAGTTCATTCATAGTCTAAGATCGGACCGAATGGAGGGTTGCGACAGCACGCAGGGGGGACCGGGTCGATCCCCGGCTTGCGCATTCTACCTCTCCGGTCGATTAAGCGCCCGTACGCCCGTTTTGTGGGTTGGCTTAGGCATAGGTAGTTCTTTCCATGTCTAAGCCCCAGCCAGATCGAGGGTTGTGGCAACGGGACCGACAGCATGCAGAGGGGGACCGGGCCGATCCCCGGCTTGTGCATTATTCCTCTCCGGCAGGCTCAGCGCCCGAAGGCTCATTTTGTGGGTTGACTTAAGCATACGGAGTTCATTCCTAGTCTAAGATCGGATCGGACCGAGGCTTACGACAGCAGGATCGACAGCACGTAAGGGTACCGAGTCGATCCCCGACTTACGCATTTTGCATCTCTGACCATCTAAGCGCCTGCACGTCCGTTTCGTATGTTGGCTTAGGCATAAGGAGTTCATTCCATGTCTAGGCCCCAGCCAGATCGAGGGTTGTGGCAACGGGACTATCAGCACATAGAAGGGGATCGGGCCGATCCCCGGCTTGCGCATTATGCCTTTCCGGTTGGCTCAGCGTCCGCATGTTCATTTCATGGGTTGACTGAGGCATACAAAGTTCATTCCTAGTCTAAGATCAGATCGAACTAAGGGTTACGGTAGCATGATCGACAACACGTAGGAGGGGACTAGGCCGATCCACGGCTTGCGCATTCTACCTCTCTGGCCGACTGAGCACCCGCACGCTTATTTCGTGGGTTGGCTTAGGCATACGGAGTTCATTCCATGTCTAAGCATACGGGGTTCATTCCCAGTCTAAGATCGAACCAGACCGAGGGGTACGATAGCAGGACCAGCAGTAGGATCAGAAGCATGTGGGAGGGACCGGGCTGGTCCTCGGCTTATGCATTCTGCCTCTCCGACCGACCTCTTCGATCGGCTAAGCGCCCACACGCTCATTTTATGGGTTGACTTAGGCATACAGCGTTCATCGCCAGTCTAAGCGTATGGAGTTTTTTCCCAGTCTAAGATAGAACCAGACCGAGGGTTGCGGCAGTAGGATCGTTAGCACACAAGGGGGATCGAGCCGATCCCCGGCTTGCGTATTCTGCATCTCCGACCGGCTAAGTGCCCGCACGCCCGTTTCGTGGGTTGGCTTAGGCATAGAGAGTTCATTCCATGTCTAAGTCCCAGCCGGACCGAGGGTTGTGGTAGCGGGACGGGCAGCACACAGAGGAGGATCGGGCCGATCCCTGGCTTGCACATTTTGCCTCTCCGGCCAGCTGAGCACCCGTACGCTCGTTTCGTGGGTTAGCTTAGGCATACGGAGTTCATTCCATGTCTAAGCATACGGAGTTCATTCCCAGTCTAAGAGTTTGAGCCATGGTGCACATGATGGGCTCGGGCATATGCTAGTGCTGCATTTTTTTCACCTGGGGCACCATCACCGGAGCATTGTCGGAGAGCCTAACCGACGGCATTGGGGTTCCGGCGATTGGGGGGGCCGGGGGGTGTGCTCACATGATGTGCGATGGGTGCTGGTACTTGGCCCTTATATTGGCCCCCTATCCCTCATCAAACCTCGAGAACTTACACCCCCTTAAAGAGCATTTGAGATTTTATAGGTTTGCTGCCAGTAGCCAATAAAGTGTCTGAAATGGGGGCACTTTTTTCAAACGGTCACAAAATCTTCTCCACTTCGAGTTTTAGCTAAATTATTTTGTGCATGCCAACAAAAATACAAGGATCACCTCTACCAAATTTGGGGACAAAACTCTTTCTAAAAAAATTTTAAAAAATCTCGAAGCGTAAAAAGTTTTAAAAATCATGAAAAATAGAAAACAGGTCGTCTTGCCACGAAACTTCACGTGAAGGCGTAGGGGACCATTGTATGAATTTACAAGCCATAAAAATGGCATTGGCATGGTAGAAATATGAAGATGTGCTTGAACCCACCTACCACCCGTTCGATCCCCGACTTACGTAGCCTGTCTCTCTGGTCGGCTGAGCGTCCGCACGCTCGTTCTGTGGGTTAACTTTGGCATACGGAGTTCATCCCCAGTCTAAGCATATGGAGTTCATTCCCAGTCTAAGATCAGATTGGATCGAGGGTTGCGACAACAGGATCGGCAGCATGTAGGGGGGACAGGGCAGATCCCCGTATTACGCATTCTACCTCTCCGACCGACTGAGCGCCCGCACGCCCGTTTTGTGGGTTCGCTTAGGCATACGGAGTTTATTCCATGTCTAAGCATATGGAGTTCATTCCCAGTCTAAGAGTTTGAGCCACGGTCCACATGCTCGGCTTGGGCATGTGCTGGTGTCGCATTTTTTTCACCCGGGGCACCATCGTCGGAGCATCGCCGGAGAGCCCAATCGACGCCATTGGTGGTTTCGATGATTGGGGGGGCCGGGGGTGTGCGCACATGATGTGCGATGGGTGCTAGTACTTGGCCCTTATATTGGCCCCCTATCCCCCATCAAACCTTAAGAACTCACACCCCCTTAAAGAGCATTTGAGATTTTATAGGTTTACTCTCAGTAGCCATCAAAGTGTCTGAAATGGGGACACTTTTTTCAAATGGTCACGAAATCTTCTCCACATCGAGTTTTTAGCTTAATTTTTTTATGCATGCCAACAAAAATACAAGGATCACCTCTACCAAATTTGGGGACAATACTCTTTCTAAAAAGATTTTAAAAAATCTCGAACCGTAAAAAGTTTTGAAAATCGTGAAAAATAGAAAACGGGTCATCTTGCCATGAAACTTCACATGAAGGTGTAGGGGACCATTGTATGAATTTACAAGTCATAAAAATGGCATTGGCATGGCAGAAATATGCCGATGTGCTTGAACCTACCTACCACCCGTTCAATCCACGGCTTACGCATCCTGCCTCTCTGGCCGACTGAGCGTCCGCACGCTCGTTTCATGGGTTGACTTAGGCATACGGAGTTCATCCCCAGTCTAAACATACGGAATTTATTCCCAGTCTAAGATCAGACCGGACCAAGGGTTGCGGCAGCAAGATCGGCCGCATGTAGAAGGGACCGAGTCGATCCTCGGCTTTCGCATTTTGCCTCTCCGGTCGGCTGAGCGCCTGCATGCCCGTTTCGTGGGTTGGCTTAGGCATAGGGAGTTCATTCCATGTCTAAGCCTCAGCCAGACCGAGGGTTGTGGCAGTAGGATTGGCAGCACGCAAAGGGGGATCGGGCCGATCCCCGGCTTGTGCATTATGCCTCTCCGATCGGTTCAGCGCCCGTACACTCATTTTGTGGGTTGACTTAGGCATACGGAGTTCATTCCCAGTCTAAGATCAGACCAGACCGAGGGTTGTGGCAGCAGGATCGACAGCATGCAGGGGGGACAGGGCCGGTCCTCGGTTTGCTCATTCTGCCTCTCCGGTCGGCTGAGCGCCCGCACGCTCGTTTAATGGGTTGGCTTAGGCATACGGAGTTAATTCCATGTCTAAGCATACAAAGTTCATTCCCAGTCTAAGATCAGACTAGACCAAGGGTTACGGTAGCAGGACCAGCAACAGGATTGACAGCACGCAGGGGTGGACCGGGTCGATCCTCGACTTTCACATTCTGCCTTTTTGATCGGCTGAGCGCCCGCACGCTCATTTAATGGGTTGGTTTAGGCATACGGAGTTCATTCCATGTCTAAGCCCTAGTCGGACTGAGGGTTGTGGTAGCAGGACCGGTAGCAGGATTGGCAGCACGTAGAAGGGGATCGGGCTGATCCTTGGCTTACGCATTATGTCACTCCGGTCGGCCTCTCCGGTCGATTGAGCGCTCGCATGCTCGTTTCATAGGTTGACTTAGGCATACGGAGTTCATCCCAAGTCTAAGATCGAATCGAACTGAGGGTTGCAAGATCAGGATCGGCAGCACGAAGGGAGGATCGAGCTGCTCCCCGGTTTATGCATTTTGCCTCTCCAATCGGTTGAGTGCCCGCACGCCCATTTCATGGGTTGGCTTAGGCATAGGGAGTTCATTCCATGTCTAAGCCCCAGTCGGACCGATGGTTGTGGCAGTAGAATCGACAGCACACAGAGGGGGATCGGGTCGATCCCCGACTTGCGCATTAGGCCTCTCCGGCCGGCTCAGCGCTCCAACGCTCGTTTCATGGGTTGACTTAGGCATACGGAGTTCATTCCCAGTCTAAGATCGAATCAAATCGAGGGTTGCAGCAGCAGGATCGACAACATGCTGGGGGCGATCGGGCCGATCCCTAGCTTACGCATTCTGCCTCTCTGGCCGGCTGAGCGCCCGCATGCTTGTTTCGTGGGTTGGCTTCGGCATACGGAGTTCATTCAATGTCTAAGCATACGGAGTTCATTCCCAGTCTAAGATCAGACCAGATTGAGGGTTGCCGTAGTAGGACTGGTAGCAGGATCGGCAACATGTAGGGGGACCAGGTCGATCATTGGCTTGCGCATTCTGCCTCTCTGACTGGCCTCTCCGGCTAGCTGAACACCCGTACGCTCGTTTCGTGGATTGACTTAGGCATACGAAGTTCATCCCCAATCTAAGTATACGGAGTTCATTCCTAGTCTAAGATCGGATCAGACCGAGGGTTACGGTAGTAGGATCGGTAGCACACAGGGGGGATCGGGCTGATCCTCGGCTTATGCATTCTGCCTCTCCGGCCGATTGAGCGCCCGCATGCCCATTTCATGAGTTGGCTTAGGCATAGGGAGTTCATTCCATGTCTAAGCCCTCACCAGACCGAGGGTTGTGGCAGCGGGACCGGCAGCACGCAGAGAGGGATCGGGTCGATCCCTTGCTTCTGCATTCTGCCTCTCCGGTCGGCTGAGTGCCTGTACGCTCGTTTCGTGGGTTGGCTCAGGCATACGGAGTTCATTCAATGTCTAAGCATACGGAGTTCATTCCCAGTCTAAGAGTTTGAGCCACGGTGCACATGCTGGCCTCAGGCATGTGCTGGTGCCACATTTTTTTTGCCCGAGGCACCATCGTCGGAGCATCGTCAGAGAGCGTAACCGGTGGCATTAGGGGTTCCGGCGATTGGGGGGGCCAGGTGGTGTGCGCACATGATGTACGATGGGTGCTGGTACTTGGCCCTTCTATTGGCCCCTATCCCTCATCAAACCTCGAGAACTCACAACCCCTTAAAGAGCATTTGAGATTTTATAGGTTTGCTGTCAGTAGCCATTGAAGTGTCTGAAATTAGGACACTTTTTCCAAACGGTCACAAAATCTTCTCCACTTCGAGTTTTTAGCTGAATGTTTTTGTGCATGGCAACAAAAATAAAAGGATCACGAACCGTAAAAAGTTTCAAAAATCGTGAAAAATAGAAAATGGGTCGTCTTACCACGAAACTTCACATGAAGGCTTAGGGGACCATTGTATGAATTTACAAGCCATAAAAATGGCTTTGTCACTGCAAAAATATGAAGATGTGCTTGAACTCACCTACCACCCGTTCGATCCCCGACTTGTGCATCTTACCTCTCTGGTCAGCTGAGCGCCCGCAAGCTCGTTTCGTGGGTTGACTTAGGCATACGGAGTTCATACCCCATCTAAGCATACAGAGTTAATTCCCAGTCTAAGATCGAATCGGACAGAGGGTTCCGACAGCAGGATCGGCAACACGCAGAGGGGATCGGGCCAATCCCCGGCTTGTGCATTCGTGGGTTGGCTTAGGCATAGGGAGTTTATTCCATGTCTAAGCCTCAGTCGGATCGAGGGTTGTGGCAACGGGACCGACAGCACGCAAAGGGGGACCAGGCCGATCCCTGACTCGCGCATTACGCCTCTCCGGCAAGCTCAGCGCCCGCACGCTCGTTTCATGGGTTGACTTAGGCATACGGAGTTCTTTCCCAGTCTAAGATCAGACTGGACCGAGGGTTGCGGCAGCAGGATCGACAGCATGCAGTGGGGGATCGGGTCGATCCCCAGCTTACGCATTCTGCCTCTTCGCCCGGCTGAGCGCCCGCACGCTCGTTTCGTGGGTTGGCTTAGGCATACAGAGTTCATTCCATGTCTATGCATACAGAGTTCATTCCCAGACTAAGATCAGACCAGACCTAGGGTTGCGACAGCAGGACCAAAGTAGGATCGGCAGCACGCAGGGGGGACCAGGCCGATCCCCGGCTTGCGTATTTTTCCTCTCCGGCAGACTGAGCGCCCGCACGCTCGTTTCATGGGCTGGCTTAGGCGTATAGAGTTCATTCCATGTCTAAGCCCCAGCCAGACTGAGGGTTGTGGTAGCAGGACCGGCAGCGGGATCGACAGCACATAAAGGGGGACCTGGCTGATCCCCAACTTGCACATTATGCCTCTCTGGCCGATTGAGCACCCGTACGCTCATTTCGTGGGTTGACTTAGGTATACGGAGTTCATCCGTAGTCTAAGCATACGGAATTCATTCCCAGTCTAAGATCGGACCGGACCAAGGGTTGCGATAGCAGGATCGACAGCACGCCGGGGGGATCGGGCCGATCCCCGGCTTACGCATTCTGCCTCTCCGGTCGGCTGAGCACCCGTACGTCCGTTTCGTGGGTTGCCTTAGACATAGGGAGTTCATTCCATGTCTAAGCCCCAGCCGGACCGAGGGTTGTGGCAGCGGGACCGACAGTACGTAGAGGGGGACCAGGCCGATCCCCGCCTTGCGCATTATGCCTCTTTGGCCGGCTCAGTGCCCGCACGCTCGTTTCGTGGGTTAACTTATGCATATAGAGTTCATTCCAGTGTAAGATCAGATCAGACCGAGGGTTGTGGCAGCAAGATCGGCAGCACACGGGGGGATCGGGCCTATCTCTGACTTACGCATTTTGCCTCTTCGGCCGGCTGAGCACCTGCACGCTCGTTACGTGGGTTGGCTTAGGCATACGGAGTTCATTCAATGTCTAAGCATACGGAGTTCATTCCCAGTCTAAGATTTTGATCTACGGTGCACATGCTGGGCTCGGACATGTGCTGGTGCCGCATTTTTTTGCTAGGGGCACAATCGTCGGAGCATCACCGGAGAGCCCAATCGACGGCATTGGGGGTTCCGACGATTGGGGGGCCGGGGGGTGTGCACACATGATGTGCGATGGGTGTTGGTACTTGGCCCTTATATTGACCCCCTATCCCTCATCAAACCTCGAAAACTCACACCCCCTTAAAGAGCATTTGAGATTTTATAGGTTTGCTGCCAGTAGCCATTAAAGTGTCTGAAATAGGGACACTTTTTTCAAACGGTCACAAAATCTTTTCCACTTTGAGTTTTTAGCTGAATTTTTTTGTGCATGCCAACAAAAATACAAGGATCACCTCTACCAAATTTTGGGAAAAAACTCTTTCTGAAAAAATTTTAAAAAATCCCGAACTGCAAAAAGTTTTAAAAATCATGAAAAATAGAAAACGGGTCGTCTTGCCACGAAACTTCACATGAAGGCTTAGGGGACCATTTTATGATTTTGCACACCATAAAAATGGCATTGGCATGGCAGAAATATGAAGATGTGCTTGAACCCACCTACCACCCGTTCGATCCCTGGCTTGCGCATCTTGCCTCTCTAGTCGGCTGAGTGCCTGCATGCTCGTTTTATGGGTTGACTTAGGCATACGGAGTTCATCCCCAGTCTAAGCATACAGAGTTCGTTACCAGTCTAAGATTGGACTGAACCGAGGGTTGCGACAGCAAGATCGACAGCACACAGGGGGGACCGGGCTGATCCTCGGCTTGCACATTCTGCCTCTCCGACCGGCTGAACGCCCGCACACCCGTTTAATGGGTTGGCTTAGGATAGGGAGTTCATTCCATGTCTAAGCCCCAGCCATACCGAGGGTTGTGGTAGTGGGATCGGCAGCACGAAGAGGGTGACTGGGCTGATCCCCAGCTTGCGCATTATGCCTATCCGACCGGCTCAGTGCCCGTACGCTCGTTTCGTGGGTTGACTTAGGCATATGGAGTTCATTCCCAGTCTAAGATTTTGAGCCACGATGCACATGCTGGGCTCAGGCATGTGCTGGTGCAGCATTTTTTTTACATGGGCCACCATCGCTGGAGCATCACCGGAGAGCCTAACCGGTGGCATTGGGGGTTCCGACGATTGGGGGGGCCGGGGGGTGGGTGCACATGATGTGCGATGGGTGCTGGTACTTGGCCCTTATATTGGCCCCCTATCCCTCATCAAACCTTGAGAACTCACACCCCCTTAAAGAGCATTTGAGATTTTATAGGTTTGCTGCCAGTAGCCATTAAAGTGTCTGAAATGGGGACACTTTTTTCAAATGGTCACAAAATCTTCTCCACTTTGAGTTTTTGGCTGAATTGTTTTGTACATGCCAACAAAAATACAAGGATCACCTCTGCCAAATTTGGGGACAAAACTCTTTCTAAAAAAATTTAAAAAAATCCCAAACCGTAAAAAGTTTTAAAAATCGTGAAAAATAGAAAACGGGTCATCTTGCCACAAAATTTCACATGAAGGCTTCAGGGACTATTGTATGAATTTACAAGCCATAAAAATGGTATTGGCATGGCAGAAATATGAAGATATGCTTGAACCCACTTACCACCCATTCGATCCCCAACTTGCGCATCCTCCCTCTCTGGTCGGCTGAGCGCCTGCACGCTCGTTTCATGGGTTGACTTAGGCATACGGAGTTCATCCCCAGTCTAACATTAGACTGAACTGAGGGTTGTAGTAGCAGGATCAACAGCATGCAGGGGGGATCCGGTCGATCCCCGGCTTGCGCATTCCACCTCTCCGATTGGCCGAGGGCCCGCACGCTCATTTCGTAGGTTGACGTAGGCATACATAGTTCATTCCATGTCTAAGCATATGGAGTTCATTCCCAGTCTAAGAACAGACCGAATTGAAGGCTGTGGTAGCAAGACCAGCAGCTGGATCGACAGCACGCAGGGGGGATCGGGTCGATCCCCGGCTTGCGCATTCTGCCTCTCTGACCGACTGAGTGCCCGCACGCTTGTTTCGTGGGTTGGCTTAGGCATACGGAGTTCATTCCATGTCTAAGCCCAGTCAGACCGAGGGTTGTGGCAGCAGGATAGGTAGCGGGATCAACAGCACGCAGAAGGGGACCGGGCTGATCCCCGACTTGTGCAATATGCCTCTCCGATCAGCCTCTACGACTGACTGAGCGCCCACACTCTCGTTTCATGGGCTGATCCCCGACTTGTGCAATATGCCTCTCCGATCAGCCTCTACGACTGACTGAGCGCCCACACTCTCGTTTCACGGGTTGACTTAGGCATACGGAGTTTATTCCCAGTCTAAGATCAGACGGGACAGAGGGTTGCGGTAGCAAGATCCGTAGTACACAGGGGGGATTGGGTCGATCCCCGACTTACGCATTCTGCCTCTCCAGTCGGCTGAGTGCCTGCACGCCCATTTCGTGGGTTGGCTTAGGCATAGGGAGTTCATTCCATGTCTAAGCCCCAGTCAGACTGAGGGTTGTGGCAGCCAGACCGAGGGTTGTGGCAGCGAGACCGACAGCATACAGAGGGTGACCGGGCCGATCCCCGGCTTACGCATTATGCCTCTTTGGTCAGCTCAGTGCCCGCACACTCGTTTCATGGGTTGACTTATGCATACGGAGTAAATTCCCAGTCTAAGATCGGATCGGACCGAGGGTTGCGGCAGCAGGATCGATAGCACACAGGGGGGGATCGGCCGATCCCCGACTTGCGCATTCTACCTCGCCGGCCAGTTGAGCGCCCGCACGCTCATTTCGTGGGTTGGGTTAGGCATACGGAGTTCATTCCATGTCTAAGCATATGGAGTTCATTCCCAACGTAAGATTTTGAGCCACGGTGCACATGCTGGGCTCGGGCATGTGCTGGTGCCACATTCTTTTCACCCGGGGCACCATCGTCGGAGCATCACCGGAGCATCACCGGAGAGCCTAACCGGTGGCATTGGGGGTTTCGACAATTGGGGGGGCCGGGGGGTGTGCGCACATGTTGTGTGATGGGTGCTGGTACTTGTGTCACTGGCTCCAACCTTAGACTCAGTAACCGTGCGGCCTTAGGCTTGGAATCTCCTTCTTTATGCCTAAGTCAGCCTAAAACACAAGCGTATAGACACTAGAACAATGGGAAGGGCTGATTACACAAGTTAAAGAAAAACAGGATAAGAAGGCAGAATTCTAGAAATGCTCTTGTATTCACTGAAACGGAAGTGTTTAATGGTGTACAAAAGAAGGAGGAGCAACTCTCTATTTATAGTTGAGGCTCCAGCTTACACTTAATGGCTGGCCTGTAAGTTGGGCGGGCGTTCTGAACTCGTTCGCTAGGTTTTGCACACAGATACTTGCCAGCATGCCTAGTCTGCAGGCCTCAACCTCTGGCTCACCTGCTGGTGCACCTGATGTACCTGGCATGCCCACCCAAGGTGTGACATTCTCCCCCACTTGATTTTACAATGCCCTCATTGCGTCTTCTGCATGGTACTACCTGATCTGGTCCTCGAACTGCCATAAGTCATCTGCTAGTTCCCAGCTCACCTCACTATCTAGAAGTCCCTTCCAGTGCACCAAGTACTCTTATCTTGGCTGATAGTTTTTCCGTCTCACCTTTCGGTCAGCTATGATGCTGTGGACCTCCTTTTCATATGAGGCCCTTGCTCCTAATGGTGCATGCTTTGACTCTGCCCATCCTGGATCTCCCTCATCCTCATGGAATGGCTTGAGCATGCTCACATGGAACACTGGGTGTACCCTCGACTTGGGTGGCATATCCAGCTTGTAGGCAACCTTGCCTACCCTCTTGACTACTCGGAAAGGTCCCTCATACCTCTGGACTAGGCCTTTGTGCAGCCCCCTATGGCGCACAATGGGATGCAACTTCACCAATACCGAGTCTCCAACCTGGAATTGCATGTCCCACCTATTCTGGTCTACCCACTTCTTTGACCTCTTGGTCACCTTGTGTAGACAAACTCTGGCCAAGTCAGTTTGCTCCTACCATGCCTTGGCAAACTTTTATGCTGCTGGATTCAACCCTGTATAACCTGCAGCAATCGAACCAGGTGTTAGTGGTTGTTGCCCTATCACAACCTCAAATGGGCTTTGGTTCGTTGCCTCGCTCCTTTGCAAGTTGTAGGAAAACTGTGCAATATCTAGCAGCTTTGGCCAGTCCCTTTATGTGGCACTCACATAGTGCTTGAGGTAGACCTTCAATAGTCCATTCACTCATTCTGTCTGCCCATTGGTCTGCGGATGCTTGCTGGTGGAAAAGTTCAAGTCTGACCCTAATAGCTTTAACAACACAGTCCAAAACCTGCCTGTGAAATGCCCGTCCCGATCACTAACAATGTTCCTCGGCACTTCCCAGTACTTAACCATGTTCTTTAGGAACAATCGAGCTGCCTCCTTGGCTGGGCACTCCTTGGTTGCTGGAATGAAGATTCCATACTTGGAAAACCTATCCACCACTACCATGATGCTTCCAAACCCTTCTGCTTTGGGTAGACCGACTATAAAGTCCAGAGAAACACTCTCCCATGGTCATTCTGGCACTGGCAATGGCTTCAAGAGACCGCCTGGTTTCTTGAGCTCCACCTTGTCCTGTTGGCACACCAGACAAGTCTTCACATAGGCCTCCACATCGTCCTTCATGTGCGGCCAGTAGTACCGATCCTCGATCAATGCCAAGGTACGGCTCACTCCGGGGTGTCCAGCCCACCTTGAATCATGGCATTCTTGAAAAACTTCCTTGCGGAGCTTTCCATGCTACGGCACAAATAGTTTACTTCCCCTGGTTTACAGCAAGCCATCCTACAACCAAAATCGCCTAGTCTTACCTTGTTGGGTGTACTCCATCAAAGCCTTGGCTGTAAGATCATGCACAAGTCCCTTCTTGATGTGTGGCACCAGTGACCCCTCTGGTTGGCTAATGGTAGCAAGGTTAGCCTTTCTGCTCAGGGCATTTGCCACTAGGTTCACCCATCCCAGCTTGTACTCCATCTGGAAAACAAATTCCATAAGAAAATCTTGCCATCTCGCCTGCTTTGGGGATAGCTTCTTCTGCGTCTGGAAGTAGCTGGTCACCACATTGTCCATCCTAACCATGAACCTCAACCCTAACAGGTAATGGTGCCAAGTGCGCAAGTAATGCACCACTGCAGTCATCTTCTTCTCTTGGACCGTGTACTTGCACTCAGTCTCGTTCAGCTTCCTGCTCTCGAACGTGACTGGACATCCCTCTTGCATCAACACGCCCCCTGTGGCAAAGTCTGATGCATCCGTATGCACCTCATACGGCTTGGCATGGTCTGGCAAGGCCAAGACTGGCTCCTCGATCACAGCCCGCTTCAACCTGTCAAAGGCTTCCAGGCACCCTATGCTCCATTCCCATGCTTTCCCTTTCTTGAGCAAGTCAGTCAATGGCGTGGCTATTGCTGAGTGACCTTTGATGAAGCACCTGTAGTAGTTGACCAACCCAAGGAACGATCTCAACTCAGTGACCTTGGCTAGCGATTGCCACTCCAGGATGGCGTGTATCTTGCCTTCATCCATGCGTATCCTGCCACCTCCCACTATGTGGCCAAGGAATGGGATCTCCTGCTGGGTGAATGAGCACTTCTCCCTCTTGACAAATAGCTTGTGCACCCGCAACACGTCGAACACCTGTCCCAAGTGGTCTACATGCTCTCCCAAAGTCTGGCTGTAGGTCACAATGTCATCCAAATAAACCACAACAAACCAATCAAGGAATGACTGAAGTACCTTATTCATAAGGGTGCAGAATGTTGCTAGGGCGTTTGTGAGTCTGAAAGGCATCACCAAGAACTCATACAAACCATACCGAGTAACACATGCTGTCTTTGGCTCATCTCCCTCTACGATCCTGACTTGATAGTAGCCTGACCTCAAATCCAGCTTGGTGAACCACATTTCGCTCCCAAGTTGATCGAACAAATCCGCAATGAGTGGGATGGGGTACTTGTTCTTGATGGTCAGCTTGTTCAAAGCCTGGTAGTCTACGCACAGCCGCAACAACCCATCATGCTTACACTGAAATAGAACTGGTGCACCATAGGGTGCCTTCGATGGCCTGATGAAGCCAACATCAACTAACTCTTTGAGCGCTGCTTCCTCAACTCTTCCAACTCTGGTAGAGACATTCGGTAAGGGGCTCTAGCTGGTGGCTTGGCCTCGGACACCAGCTCGATCTTATGGTCCACCTTCCTTTTAGGTGGTAGCTTGCTACGTAGCTTTGCAGGCATCACATCACTAAAGGTCTTCAGCACCTTTAGCACCTCCAAGGGTGACTCAGTCTCCTTCTCCCTTGGCTCATCATATTTTAGGGCTACCAAGAAGGTATCTTCTTGTCTGCTTACCACCTTGGCAAATTGGATGGCTGACACCACCCGTGACCTAACTCCAGACCCTCTCCTTAATGGCACTAGGCATTGGCACCGTGCATCCAAGATGCAAACACAATCGGCAAAAGGCACAAAGAAGGCGTTAATCCGAACAAGGAAATCCAACCCAATCACAAACTCATAGTCGTCAAGGGGTATTACCTCAATGGTCTCCTTGCCTTTCCAGTCTTCAAGCTACAACTCCACTCCCCGCACTACTCCAATGGCTGGAACTTCCTTGGAGTTCATCGTTTTGATGGTACCAATCCCTTTCTACACCTTTAGTCTGAGCTTCCGGGCTCTATCACCTGAAATAAAAAGATGTGAGCACCTGTGTCCACCAGTGCACTCACCTTCTGACCTATAACCATCAGATCTGCAAACATCAAGCCCTTTGGCTTATGGCTCCCCTTACTCTGATAGCATTGAGCACCAACGACCCAAGCTTTGCTGCCCCTGACTCTGGCTCCTCATTAGACTCCTTGTCTACAGTAGCCAGTTTGCCCTTCTGCGGGTAATTACGCGCTATGTGGCTCCCTCTACATAGGTAGCATGCTAGTGGCTCTCGGTCCCCTTTTGCTTTCCACTTGCCTGCTGGTGGCTTCCTCTCACCATCATTGGTTGAACTATCTCGGTCTCCATCCTTGGACTCCCGGTCACAGTCCTGCCCCTTGGCTGCTTCTTCCCGTCTCTATCATCCTTGCCCTTACCCTTGGGCTTGGTAGACTCAAACTTGTTCAGAGGCTTGAACTTTATCAAGGCCTCGGCAGTAGTCATGGCTTTAGCCAAGTCATGAACTCCTCTCCTTTGTAGCTCATGCTTCACCACAGCTTCAGCCCATCCATGAAAGCAAATAACGTGTCCTTCTCACCTAGATCCGAGATCTGTAGCATCAGTTCAGAGAATTTTTGGACATACTCCCTTATGTCCCCTTACTGGCTCAGCCGGCGTAACTTTGTCTGTGCCTCATCATCAGCATACTCCGGGTAAAATTATTCTCTGAACTCTTTTTGGAAGTCTGCCCAGGTTCCAATCTTAGCGTTCCCACACCTGACATCATCACACCTGCGCCTCTACCACAATAAGGCTACATTAGTGAGATACATAGCAGCGGTGCTTACCTTTATCACCTTGTCTTGCATGCCCATGGCCTGGAAGTACTACTCCATACCCCAAAGGTAGTTATCTACTTCCTTTGCCGCCCTAGTCCCCTTGAACTCCTTAGGCTTGGGGACATCCATCTAGACTTGGACACTCCAGCAAACATGCCATTCCCAATGGCAGTCTTGCAAGAAACGAGCTCACTGGTAAGCTCTTCCATCCGCTGGTGCATGGCCTCCATGCCATCGCGCAAGGTCAGCACTTCAGCCTTCAAGGTCTGATTCTTTTGGGTGAACACGTCCAAGCCTTTGTTGAGAGTAGCTTGCAGCTCACTTTGGATCTCCTCCCCAATGGAGTCTAGCGATGCAATGTGAGTCTCTACCCCCTCAAGCTTCTCCCTCTGTCGCCCATGGTCACCTCCACCTTGGCCAGCCTACCGTCCATGGTAGACCAGATATCTCTAGAACTGGCTTTCCTCCCTCTTCCATGCCCATGCTCCTGGGCCTCTGGTTGTTGGTTAGCAGCGTCACTTTGGGATGCCATCTCCTCTAACTTGCACAACACAAACACGCAGAATCGAACTTGCTCTGATACCAACTGTCACGGGCTCTGACCTTAGACTCAGAAACCATGTGGCCTTAGGCTTGGAATCTCCTCCTTTATGCCTAAGTCAGCCTAAAACACAAGCGTACAGGCACTAGAACAATAGGAAGGGCTGATTACGCAAGTTAAAGAGAAACAGGATAAGAAGGCAGAATTCTGGAAATGCTCTTGTATTCATTAAAACAAAAGTGTTTGATGGTGTACAAATGAGGGAGGAGCAGCCCTCTATTTATTGTTGAGGCTCCAGCTTACACTTAATGGCAATATCCCTAGAATAAAGGCTAAAATCATGGGATTATACAGATTACAATCAATCAGGATGCTAGCTCCTGATTTTTAGGGTCAACCAAATCTGCCAAGATGCTGCTGCTGATCCTGCCTGCTTCCAAAATCTTCCCTTGCATGTCCAGTACCTTAGGCCCTTCTAGATGTGGTGTGGGTAGCTTGTATGCTAGGCCTTGATCTCACGGGCTGGCTTGCAAGTTGGGCGAGCGTTCTGAACTTCTTTGCTAGGCTTTGCGCGCAGATACCTGCCAGCATGCCTGGTCTGCGGGCCTCAACCTCTGGCTCACCTGCTGGTGCGCCTGATGTGCCTAGCACGCCCGCCCAGGGTGTGACACTTGGCCCTTATATTGGCCCCCTATCCCTCATCAAACCTCGAGAACTCACACCCCCTTAAAGAGCATTTGAGATTTTATAGGTTTGCTGCCAGTAGCCATTAAAGTGTCTGAAATGGGGACACTTTTTTCAAACAGTCACAAAATCTTCTCCACTTCTAGTTTTCAGCTGAATTTTTTTGTGCATGCCAAAAAAAATACAAGGATCACGTCTACCAAATTTAGGGACAAAACTCTTTCTAAAAAATTTTTAAAAAATCCTGAACCGTAAAAAGTTTTGAAATTTGTGAAAAATAGAAAACGGGTCCTCTTGCCACGAAACTTCACATGAAGGCTTAGGAGAAAATTGTATGAATTTACAAGCCATAAAAATGGCATTGGCACGGTAGAAATATGAAGATGTGCTTGAACCCACCTACCACCCGTTCGATCCCCCGGCTTGCGCATCCTGCTTCTCTAGTCGGCTGAGCGCCCGCACACTCATTTCGTGGGTTGACTTAGGTATATGGAGTTCATCTCCAGTCTAAGCATACGAAGTTCATTTCCAGTCTAAGATCAGACCAGACCGAGGGTTGCGGCAACAGGATCGCAGCACGCAGGGGGGACTGGGCCAATCCCCGGCTTGCGCATTCTGCCTCTCCGATCGATCGAGTGCCTGGATGCCCGTTTCGTGGGTTGACTTAGGCATAGGGAGTTCATTCCATGTCTAAGCCCCAGCCAGACCGAAGGTTGTGGTAGCGGGACCGGCAGCACACAGAGGGGGACCGGGTCGATCCCTGACTTGCGCATTATGCCTCTCCGGTCGGCTCAACGGCCGTACGCTCATTTCGTACGTTGACTTAGGCATACGGAGTTCATTCCCAGTCTAAGATCGAACCGGACCGAGGGTTACGGCAGCAGGATCGACAGCACGCAGGGAAGGATCGGGCCGATCCCCGGCTTACGCATTCTACCTCTCCAGTCGGCTGAGCGCCCGCATGCTCGTTTCATGGGTTGGCTTAGGCATACGAAGTTCATTCCCAGTCTAAGTCTGGACCGGATCGAGGGTTGCGATAGCAGGACCAGCAGCAGGATCGGTAGCACACAGGAGGGGACCGAGTCGATCCCCGGCTTGTGCATTCTGCCTCTCCGACCGACTGAGCGCCCGCACGCTCGTTTCATGGGTTGGCTTAGGCATACGGAGTTCATTCCATGTCTAAGCCCCAACCGGACCGAGGGTTGTGGCAGTAGGACCGGCAGCGAGATCGACAACAGGATCGGCAGCACGCAGAGGGGGATCGGGCTGATCCTCGGTTTGTGCATTACGCCTCTCCAACCGGCCTCTTCGGCCGGCTGAGCCCCCGTACGCTCGTTTCATGGGTTGACTTAGGCAGATGAAGTTCATCCCCAATCTAAGCATACGGAGTTCATTCCCAGTCTAAGATCGGACCAGGCCGAGGGTTGTGGCAGCAGGATCGGTAGCATGCAGGGGGGACCGAGTCGATCCTCGGCTTGTGTATTCTGCCTCTCTAGCCTGCTGAACGCCCTGCATGCCCATTTTATGGGTTGGCTTAGTCATAGGGAGTTCATTCCATGTCTAAGCCCCAGTCGAACCGAGGGTTGTGGCAGTGGGATCGACAGCACGTAGGGGGGACCGGGTCGATCCTCGGCTTCTGCATTCAGCCTCTTCGGTTGGCTGAGCGCCCGCATGCCCGTTTCGTGGGTTGGTTAAGGCATAGGGAGTTCATTCCATGTCTAAGCCCCAGCCAGACCAAGTGTTGTGGCAGTAGGACCGGTAGCACGTAGAGGGGGATCGGGCCAATCCCTGGCTTGTGCATTATGCCTCTTCGACCGGTTCAGCTCTCGCACGCTCGTTTCATGGGTTGACTTATGCATACAGAGTTCATTCCCAGTCTAAGATTGGACCGGACCGAGGGTTGCAGCAGTAGGATCGACAGCACGTAGGGGGGACCGGGTCGATCACCGGCTTGTGCATTCTGCCTCTCCGACTGGTTGAGCGCCCGCACACTCGTTTTGTAAGTTGGCTTAGGCATACGGAGTTCATTCCACGTCTAAGCATACGAAGTTCATTCCCAGTCTAAGATTTTGAGCCACGATGCACATGCTAGGCTCGGGCATATGCTGGTGCCACATTTTTTTTGCCCGAGGCACCATCACCGGTGCATCGTCGGAGCATCGCCGAAGAGCCTAACCGATGGCATTGGGGGTTCCGACAATTAGGGGGGCCGGGGGGTGTCTACGCATGATGTGAGATGGGTGCTGGTACTTAGCCCTTATATTGGCCCCTATCCCTCATCAAACCTCAAGAACTCACACCCCCTTAAAGAGGATTTGAGATTTTATAGGTTTGCTGCCTGTAGCCATTAAAGTGTCTGAAATGGGGACACTTTTTTCAAACGGTCACAAAATCTTCTCCACTTCGAATTTTTAGCTGAATTTTTTTTTGCATGCCAACAAAAATAAAAGGATCACCTTTACCAAATTTGGGGACAAAACTCTTTCTAAAAAAATTTTACAAAATTCCGAACAGCAAAAAGTTTTGAAAATCGTGAAAAATAGAAAACGGGTCGTCTTGCCACGAAACGTCACATGAAGGCTTAGGGGACCATTGTATGAATTTACACACCATAAAAATGGCATTGGTATGACAGAAATATGAAGATGTGCTTGAACCCACCTATCACCCGTTTGATCCCCGGCTTGTGCATCCTGCCTCTTTGGTCGACTGAGTGCCCGTATGCTCGTTTCATGGGTTGACTTAGGCATACGGAGTTCATCTCTAGTCTAAGCATACAGAGTTCATTCCCAATCTAAGATCAAACTGGACCGAGGGTTGCGGTAGCAAGATCGATAGCACGCAGGAGGGACCGGGTCGATCCTCGGCTTGCGCATTCTGCCTCTCCGACTGGCTAAGGGCCTGCACGCCTGTTTCATGGATTGGCTTAGGCATAGGGAGTTTATTCCATGTCTAAGCCCCAGCCGGACCGAGGGTTTTGGTAGCGGGATCAGCAGCATACAGAGGGGGACCGAGTCGATCCCCGTCTTGTGTATTATGCCTATCTGGTTGGCTTAGCACCCGCACGCTCATTTTGTGGGTTGACTTAGGCATACGGAGTTCATTCTTAGTCTAAGATCAGACCGGACTGAGGGTTGCGGCAGTAGGATCGATAGCACGTAAGGGGGACCAGGCCAATCCCCGGCTTGCGCATTCTACCTCTCCAACCGGCTAAGCGCCCGTACGCTCGTTTTGTGGGTTGGCTCAGGCATACGGAGTTCATTCCATGTCTAAGCATACAGAGTTCATTCCCAGTCTAAGATTGGATCGGACCGAGGGTTGCGACAGCAAGACTAGCAGCAGGACTGGCAGCATGCAGGGGGGACCGGGTCGATCCCCAGCTTGCGCATTCTGCCTTTCTGACCCACTGAACACCTGCACGCTTGTTTTATGGGTTGGCTTAGGCATACAGAGTTCATTCCATGTCTAATCCCTAACCAGACTGAAGGTTGTGGCAGTAGGATCGGTAGCAGGATTGGCAGCATGTAGAGGGGGACCGGGCTGATCCCCGGCTTACGTATTATTCCTCTCCTGCTGGCTGAGCACCCGCACGCTCGTTTCATGGGTTGACTTAGGCATACGAAGTTCATCCCCAGTCTAGGCATACGGAGTTCATTCCCAGTCTAAGATCGGACCGAATCGAGGGTTACGGCAGCAGGATCGACAGCATGCAGGGAGGACCGGGCTGATCCCCAGCTTACGCATTCTACCTCTTCGGCCGGCTGAGTGCCTGCACACTCCTTTCGTGGGTTAGCTTAGGCATACGGAGTTCATTACATATCTAAGCCCCAGTCGAACTGAGGGTTGTGGCAGTGGGACTAGCAGTACGTAGAGGGGGACCGAGTCGATCCCCGGCTTGCGTATTGTGCCCCTCTGGCTAGCTTAGCGCCCGCACGCTCGTTTCATGGGTTGACTTAGGCATACGGATTTCATTCCTAGTCTAAGATCGGGCCAGATCGAGGGTTGTAGTAGGATCGACAGCACGCAGGGGGGACCGGGCTGATCTTCGGCTTTCGCATTTTGCCTCTCCGACCGGCTGAGTGCTCGCACGCTAGTTTCATGAGTTGGCTTAGGCATACGGAGTTCATTCCATGTCTAAGCATACGAAGTTCATTCCCAGTCTAAGATCGAACCGGATTGAGGGTTGCGATAGCAGGACCAGCAGCAAGATCGGTAGCACGTAAGGGGGACTGAGCCGATTCTCGGCTTGCGCATTCTGCCTCTCCGGTCGACTGAGCACCCACACGCTCGTTTCGTGGGTTGGCTTAGGCATACAGATTTCATTCCATGTCTAAGCCCCAACCGGACCGAGGGTTGTGGCAGCAGGTCCGACAGTGGGATCGACAGCATGCAGAGGGGGACCTTGCGCATTATGCCTCTCCAATCGGTTGAGCGCCCGCACGCTCATTTTGTGCATTGACTTAGGCATACGGAGTTCATCCCCAGTCTAAGCATACGGAGTTCATTCCCAGTCTAAGATCGAATCGGACTGAGGGTTGCAACAGCAGGATCGACAGCACGCAGGGGGGACCGGGCCAATCCCCGGCTTGCGCATTCTACCTCTCCGGCCGGCTGAGCTCCCGCACACCCATTTCGTGGGTTGGCTTAGGCATAGGGAGTTCATTCCATGTCTAAGCCCCTGCTGGACCGAGGGTTGTGGTAGCGGGACCGACAGCGCGTAGAGGGGGACCGGGCCGATCCCTGGCTTGCGCATTATGCCTCTTCGATCGGCTTAGCACCCGCACGCTCGTTTTGTGGGTTGACTTATGGATATAGAGTTCATTCCCAGTCTAAGATCAGATCGGACCGAGAGTTATGGCAGTAGGATCGATAGCATGCAGGGGTGCATCGGGCCGATCCCCTATTTTTGCATTTTGCCTCTCCGGCTGGATGAGTGCCCGCACGCTTGTTTCATGGGTTGGCTTAGGAATATGGAGTTCATTCCATGTCTAAGCCCCAGCCAGACCGAGTGTTGTGGCTACAGGATTGGCAGTGAGATCGACAGCACGCAGAAGGGGATCGGGCTGATCCCCGACTTGCGCATTATGCCTCTCCGGCCTGCTAAACGCCTGTACGCTCGTTTCGTGGGTTGACTTAGGCATACGGAGTTCATCCCCAGTCTAAGCATACAAAGTTCATTCCTAGTCTAAGATCAGACCGGATCGAGGGTTGCGGCAGCATGTTCGACAGCACGTAGGGGGGATCGGGTCGATCCCCGTCTTGCGCATTCTGCCTCTTCGGTTGGCTGAGCGCCCGCACGCCCGTTTCGTGGGTTGGCTTAGGCATAGGGAGTTCATTCCATGCCTAAGCCCTAGCCGGACCAAGGGTTGTGGCAACGGGATCAGCAGCATGTAGAGGGGGATCGGGCTGATCCCCAGCTTGCGCATTATGCCTCTCCAGTTGGTTGAGCGCCCGCATGCTCGTTTCATGGGTTGACTTAGGCGTACAGAGTTCATCCCCAGTCTAAGCATACGGAGTTCATTCCTAGTCTAAGATCATATCAGACCGAGGGTTCCAGTAGCAGGATTGACAGCACGCAGGGGGAACCAGGCCGGTTGTCGACTTGCGCATTATGCCTCTCCGATCGGCTGAGCGCCCGCACGCTCATTTCGTGGGTTGGATTAGGCATACGGAGTTCATTCCATGTCTAAGCAAACAGAGTTCATTTGCAGTCTAAGATTTTGAGCCAAAATGCACATGCTGGGCTCGGGCATGTGCTGGTGCTGCATTTTTTTTACTCGGGGCACCATCGTCGGAGCATCACCGGAGAGCCTAACAGGCGGCATTGGGGGTTCTGACGATTGGGGAGGCCGAGGGGGTGTGCACACATGATGTGCAATGGGCGCTGGTACTTGGCCCTTATATTGGCCCCCTATCACTCATCAAACCTCGAGAACTCACACCCCTTTAAAGAGCATTTGAGATTTTATAGGTTTGTTGCCAGTAGCCATTAAAGTGTCAGAAATGGGGACACTTTTTTCAAACGGTCACAAAATCTTCTCCACTTTGAGTTTTTAGCTGAATTTTTTTTGTGCATGCCAACAAAAATACAAGGATCACCTCTACCAAATTTGGGGACAAAACTCTTTCTAAAAAAATTTAAAAAAATCTCGAACCGTAAAAAGTTTTAAAAATCATGAAAAATAGAAAATGGGTCATCTTGCCACGAAACTTCACATGAAGGCTTGGGGGACCATTGTATGAATTTACAAGCCATAAAAATGGCATTGGCATGGCGAAAATATGAAGATGTGCTTGAACCCACCTACCACCCGCCCGCACTCTCGTTTCGTGGGTTGACTTAGGCATATGGAGTTCATCCCTAGTCTAAGCATACGGAGTTCATTCCCAGTCTATGATCAGACCAGACCGAGGGTTACGGCAGTAGGATTAACAGCACATAGGGGGGATCGGGCCGATCCCCGACTGCGCATTCTGCCTCTTCGTCCAGTTGAGCACCCGCACGCCCATTTCGTGGGTTGGCTTAGGCATAGGGAGTTCAGTCCATGTCTAAGCCCCAGCCGGACCGAGGGTTGTGGCAGTGGGACTGGCAGCACATAGAAGGGGACCAGGCCGATCCCCGGCTTGCACATTATGTCTCTTCGACTGGCTCAGCGCCCGCACGCTCATTTCATGGGTTGACTTATGCATACGGAGTTCATTCCCAGTCTAAGATTGGACCAGATCGATGGTTGTGGTAGCAGGATCAACAGTACATAGGGGGGACCAGGCCAATCCCTGGCTTATGCATTCTGCCTCTCCGACCGGCTGAGCGCCCGCACGCTCGTTTTATGGGTTGGCTTAGGCATATGAAGTTCATTCCATGTCTAAGCATACGGAGTTCATTCCAAGTCTAAGATTTTGAGCCACGGTGCACATGCTGGGCTTGGGCATGTGCTGGTGTTGTATTTTTTTCACCCGGGGCACCATCACCGTAGAGCCTAACCGACGGCATTGGGGGTTCCGACGATTGGGTGGGCCGAGGGGTGTGCGCACATGATGTGCGATGGGTACTGGTACTTGGCCCTTATATTGGCCCCCTATCCCTCATCAATCCTTGAGAACTCACACCCCTTTAAAGAGCATTTGAGATTTTATAGGTTTGCTGCCAGTAGCCATTAAAGTGTCTAAAATGGGGCACTTTTTTCAAACGATCACAAAATCTTCTCCACTTCAAATTTTTAGCTGAATTTTTTTATGCATGCCAAAAAAAATACAAGGATCACCTCTACCAAAGTTGGGGACAAAACGCTTTCTAAACAAATTTTAAAAAATCCCGAACCCAAAAAGTTTGAAAAATCGTGAAAAATAGAAAACGGGTCATCTTGCCACGAAACTTCACATGAAGGCTTAGGGGACCATTGTATGAATTTACAACCCATAAAAATGGCATTGGCATGGTCGAAATATGAAGATGTGCTTGAACCCACCTACCACCTGTTCGATCCCCAGCTTGCGCTTCCTGCGTCTCTTTTCGGCTGAGCGCCCGCACGCTCGTTTCGTGGGGGGACTTAGGCATACGGAGTTCATCCCCAGTCTAAGCATACGGAGTTCATTCCCAGTCTAAGATCGGATCGGACCAAGGGTTGCAGCAGCAGGATCGACAGAACGTAGGGGGGACCGAGCCAAACCCTGGCTTGCACATTCTGCCTCTCCAGTCGACTGAGCGCCCGCATGCCCATTTCATGGGTTGGCTTAGGCATAGGGAGTTCATTCCATGTGTAAGCCCCAGCCAGACCAAGGGTTGTGGCAGCTGGAACAGTAGCACGCAGAGGGGGACCAGGTCGATCCCTGGCTTGCGCATTATGCCTCTCCGATCGGCTCAACACCTGTACGCTCGTTTCGTGGGTTGACTTGGGCATACAGAGTTCATTCCCAGTCTAAGATCGGATCGGATCGAGGGTTGCGGTAGTAGGATCGACAGCTCGCAGGGGGGAACCGGGTCGATCCCCAGCTTGTACATTCTACCTCTTCGGCCGACAGAGTGCCCGCACGCTCGTTTCGTGGGTTGGATTAGGCATACGAAATTCATTGCATGTCTAAGCATACGGAGTTCATTCCCAGTGCAAGATCAGACCAGACCAAGGGTTGCGATAGCAGGACCAGCAGCAGGATCGATAGCACGTAGGGGGCGACCGGGCCGATCCCCAACTTGTGCAATCTCCTTCTCCGATCGACTGAGCACCTGCACGCTCATTTTATGGGTTGGCTTAGGCATACGGAGTTCATTCCATGTCTAAGCCCCAGCCGAACCGAGGTTTGTGGCAGTAGGATCGACAGTGGGATCGGTAGCACGTCGAGGGGACTTGGCTGAGTGCCCGCACACTCGTTTCGTGGGTTGGCTTAGGCATAGGGAGTTCATTCCTTGTCTAAGCCCCAGTTGGACTGAGGGCTGTGGCAGCAGGACTGGCAGCACGTAGAGGGGCACCGGGTTGGTCCCTAGCTTGCGTATTATGCCTCTTTGGCCCGCTCAACGCCCGCACACTCGTTTCATGGTTGACTTATGCATACAGAGTTCATTGCTAGTCTAAGATCGGACCAGATCGAGGGTTGTGGTAGAAGGATCGACAGCACACAGGGGGGACCGAGTCGATCCTTAGGTTGTGCATTCTGCCTCTCCGGTAGGTTGAGCGCCCGCACGCTCGTTTCGTGGGTTAGCTTAGGCATACAGAGTTCATTCCCAATCTAAGATTTTGAGCCACGGTACACATGCTGGGCTTGGGCATGTGCTGGTGCCGCATTTTTTTTCGCTCGAGGCACCATCATCGGAGCATCGTCGGAGAGCCTAACCGACAGCATTGGGGGTTCCGACAATTGGGGGGCCCGAAGGGGTGTGCGCACATGATGTGCAATGGGTGCTGGTACTTGGCCCTATATTGGGCCCCTATCCCTCATGAAACCTCGAGAACTCACACCCCCTTAAAGAGCATTTGAGATTTTATAGGTTTGCTGCCAGTAGCCATTAAAGTGTCTAAAAAGGGGGCACTTTTTTCAAATGATCACAAAATCTTCTCCACTTTGATTTTTTAGATGAATTGTTTTGGGCATGCCAACAAAAATACATGGATCACCTCTACCAAATTTGGGGACAAAACTCTTTCTAAAAAAATTTTAAAAAATTCCGAACCGTAAAAATTTTCAAAAATCGTGAAAAATAGAAAACGGGTCGTCTTGCCACGAAACTTCACATGAAGGCTTAGGGGACCATTGTATGAATTTACAAGTCATAAAAATGGCATTGGCATGACAGAAATATGAAGATGTGCTTGAACCCATCTACCACCCGTTCGATCCCCGGCTTGCGCATCCTGCCTCTCTGGTTGGCTGAGCGCCCACACGCTCGTTTCGTGGGTTGACTTAGGCATACGGAGTTCATCCCCAATCTAAGCATACGAAGTTCATTCTCAGTCTAAGATCAGATCGAATCGAGGGTTACGACAGTAGGATCGACAGCACGCAGGGGGGACCGAGTCGATCCTCGGCTTGTGCATTCTGCCTCTCCGGCCGGTTGAGCGCCCGTATGCCCATTTCGTGGGTTGGTTTAGGCATAGGGAGTTCATTCCATGTCTAATCCCCAGTCGGACCGAGGGTTGTCGCAGTGGGACCGGCAGCAAGCAGAGGGGGACCGGGTCGATCCCTGACTTGCGCATTATGCCTCTCCGGTCGCTTCAGCGCCCGCACGCTCGTTTCATGGGTTGACTTAGGCATACGGAGTTCATTCCCAGTCTAAGATTGGATTCAATGGAGGGTTGCGGTAGCAGGATCGATAGCACATAGGGGGGACCGCGCCAATCTCTGGCTTGTGCATTCTGCCTCTCCGATCGACTGAGCGCCTGCACCCTCGTTTCGTGGGTTGGCTTAGGCATACGGAGTTCATTCAATGTCTAAGCATACGGAGTTCATTCCCAGTCTAAGATCGGACCGGACAGAGGGTTGCCGTAACAGGATAGACAGCACGCAGGGGGGACCGCACTGATCTCCGGCTTGTGCATTCTGCCTCTCCGGCCGGCTGAACGTCGCACGTTCATTTCGTGGGTTGGCTTAGGCATCCTGAGTTCATTCCTTGTCTAAGCATACGGAGTTGATTCCCAGTCTAAGATTGGACCGGACTGAGGGTTGCGGCAGCAGGACCAGCAGCAGGATCAATAGCACACAGGAGGGACCGAGCCGATCTCTGGCTAGCGCATTCTGCCTCTTCGGCCGGCTGAGCGCCCGCACGCTCATTTCGTGTGTTGACTTAGGCATACGAAGTTCATCCCCAGTCTAAGCATACGAAGTTCACTTCCAGTCTAAGATCGGACCGGACCGAGGGTTGCGATAGCAAGATCGACAGCACGCAGGGGAACCGAACCGATCCCCGGCTTACGCATTCTACCTCTCCGGCCGGCTAAGTGCCCGCACGCCCGTTTCATAGGTTGGCTTAGGCATAGGGCGTTCATTCCATATGTAAGCCCCAGCCGGACCGAGGGTTGTGGCAGCGGGACCGATAGCACGCTGAGGGGGATCGGACCGATCCCCAGGTTGCGCATTATGCCTCTCCGACCGGCTGAGCACCCGCACGCTCATTTCGTGGGTTGACTTAGGCATACGGAGTTCATCCCTAGTCTAAGCATACGGAGTTCATTCCCAGTCTAAGATCGGATCAGACAGAGGGTTGTGGCAGTAGGATCGGCATCATGCAGGTGGGATCGGGCCAATCCCCGGCTTGCGCATTTTGCCTCTCCGACCAGCTGAGCGCCTACACGCCCGTTTCATGGATTGGCTTATGCATAGATAGTTCATTCCATGTCTAAGCCCCAGTCGGACCGAGGGTTGGGGTAGCAGGACAAGCAGCACACAGAGGGGGATCGGGCCGATCCCCGGCTTGCGCATTATGCCTCTTCGGTCGGCTCAGCGCCCGTATGCTCATTTTGTGGGTTGACTTATGCATACGAAGTTCATTCCTAGTCTAAGATCAGATCGGACTGAGGGTTATGGCAGCAGGATTGACAGCACACAGGGGGATCAGGCCGATCCCCGGCTTGCGCATTCTGCCTCTTCGGTCGGTTGAGCACCCGCACGCCCGTTTCATGGGTTGACTTAGGCATACGGAGTTCAATCCATGTCTACACATACGGAGTTCCTTCCCAGTCTAAGATTTTGAGCCACGGTGCACATGCTGGGCTCGGGCATGTGCTGGTGCCACATTTTTTTCTGCCAGGGCGCCATCGTCGGAGCATCGTCAGAGAGCCAAACCGGTGACATTAGGGGTTCCGGCGATTGGGGGGGCCGGGGGGTGTGCACACATGATGTGCGATGGGTGCTGGTACTTGGCCATTATATTGGCCACCTATCCCTCATCAAACATCAAGAACTCACACCCCCTTAAAGAGCATTTGAGATTTTATAGGCTTGCTGCCAGTAGACATTAAAGTGTCTGAAATGGGGACACTTTTTTCAAATGGTCACAAAATCTTCTCCACTTTGACTTTTTAGCTGAATTTTTTGTGCATGCCAACAAAAATACAAGGATCACCTCTACCAAATTTGGGGACAAAACTCTTTCTAAAAAAATTTTAAAAATCCTGAATCGAAAAAGGTTTCAAAAATCATGAAAAATAGAAAATGGGTCGTCCTGCCACGAAACTTCACATGAAGGCTTAGGGGACCATTGTATGAATTTACAAGAAATAAAAATGGCAATGGCACACCCGTTTCATGGGTTGGCTTAGGCACAGGGAGTTTATTCCATGTCTAAGCCTCAGTCAGGCCGAGGGTTGTGGCAGCGGGACCGACAGCACGCAGCGAGACCGACAGCACGCAGCGAGATCGGCTCTATCCCTGACTTACGCATTATGCCTCTTCGACTGGTTCAGCACCCGTACGCTCGTTTCATGGGTTGAATTAGGCATACGAAGTTCATTCCCAGTCTAAGTTTGGACTGGACCAAGGGTTGCGACATCAGGATCAACAACACGCAGGGGGGACCGGGCCAATCCCCGGCTTACGCATTCTGCCTCCCCGACCGGTTGAGCGCCCGTACGTTTGTTTCGTGGGTAGGCTTAGGCATACGGAGTTCATTCCATGTCTAAGCATACGGAGTTCATTCCTAGTCTAAGATCAGATCGGACTGAGGGTTACGGTAGCAGGACCAGCAGTAGGATCGACAGCACATATGGGGGGATCGGGTCGATCCCCGGCTTGTGCATTTTGCCTCTCCGACTGGCTGAGCACCCGTATGCTCATTTCATGGGTTGGCTTAGGCATACGGAGTTCATTCCATGTCTAAGCCCCAGCCGGACCTAGGGTTGTTGCAGCAGGATCGACAGCACGTAAAAAGAGACTGGGCTGATCCTTGGCTTGCGCATTATGCCTTTCTGGCCGGCTGAGCGCCCGCACGCTTGTTTCATGGGTTGACTTAGGCATACGGAGTTCATCCCCAGTCTAAGCATATGGAGTTCATTCCCAGTCTAAGATCAAACTGGACCGAGGGTTGTGGTAGCAGGATCGACTGCACGCAGGGGTGATCGGCTCGATCCCCAGCTTACGCATTCTGCCTCTCCGGCCAGCTGAGCGCCCGTACGCCTGTTTCATGGGTTGGCTTAGGCATAGGGAATTCATTCCATGTCTATGCCACAGTCGGATCGAGGGTTGTGGCAGCGAGACCTGCAGCACACAGAGGGGGACCGGTTCGATCCCCGGCTTACGCGTTATGCCTTATCAGCTGACTCAGCACCCGCATGCTCATTTCGTGGGTTGACTTATACATATGGAGTGCATTCCCAGTCTAAGATCGGACTGGGCTGAGGGTTACGACAGTAGGATCGACAGCATGCAGGGTGGGACCAGGCTGATCCCTGACTTGCGCATTTTGCCTCTCCGGCTGACAAGTGCCCGCACGCTCATTTTGTGGGTTGGCTTAGGCATACGGAGTTCATTCCATGTCTAAGCATACGGAGTTCATTCCATGTCTAAGCATACAAAGTTCATTCCCAATCTAAGATTTTGAGCAATGGTGCACATGCTGGGCTCTGGCATGTGCTGGTGCCGCATTTTTTTCACCCGGGGCACCATCGTCGGAGCATCGCCGGAGAGCCTAATCGACGACATTAGGGGTTTCGACTATTGGGGGGGCCGGGGGGTGTGCACACATGATGTGCGATGGGTGGTAGTACTTGGCCCTTATATTGGCCCCCTATCCCTCATCAAACCTCAAGAACTCACACCCCCTTAAAGAGCATTTGAGATTTTATAGGTTTGTTGCCTGTAGACATTAAAATGCTCAAAATGAGGACACTTTTTTCAAATGGTCACAAAATCTTCTCCACTTCGAGTTTTTGGCTGAATTTTTTTGTGCATACCAAAAAAAATACAGTGATCATCTCCACCAAATTTGGGGACGAAACACTTTCTAAAAAATTTTAAAAAATCTCGAACCTCAAAAAGTTTTGAAAATTATGAAAAATAGAAAACGGGTCGTCTTGCCACGAAACTTCACATAAAGGCCTAGGGGTCCATTGTATGAATTTACAAGCCATAAAAATGGCATTGGCATGGCAGAAAAATGAAGGTGTGCTTGAACCCACCTACCACCCATTCGATCCTCGGCTTGCGCATCCTGCCTCTCTGGTCGGTTGAGTGCCCGCACGCTCATTTCGTGGGTTGACTTAGGCATACGGAGTTAATCCCCAGTCTAAGCAGATGAAGTTCATTCCCAGTCTAAGATCAGACCGGACTGAGGGTTGCGGTAGTAGGATCGGTAGCACGCAGGGGGGACCGGGCCGATCCTCGGCTTGCGTATTCTGCCTCTCCGACCGATTGAGCACCCGCACGCCCATTTCATGGGTTGGCTTAGGCATAGGGAGTTCATTCCATGTCTAACACTGGCCGGAGCGAGGGTTGGGGTAGCGGGACCAGTAGCATGCTGGGGGGATCGGGCCGATCCCCGGCTTGCGCATTCTGCCTCTCTGGCCGGCTGAGCGCCTGCATGCTCGTTTCATGGGTTGGCTTAGGCATACAGGATTCATTCCATGTCTCAGCATACGGAGTTCATTCCCAGTCTAAGATCAGACCAGACTGAGGGTTACGGCAGTAGGACCAACAGCAGGGGGGATCAGATCGATCCCCGGCTAGCGCATTCTGCCTTTTCGACTAGCTGAGCGCCCGTACGCTCATTTTATGGGTTGACTTAGGCATACGGAGTTCATTCCCAATCTAAGCATACAGAGTTCATTCCCAGTTTAAGATCTAACTAGACCAAGGGTTGCGACAGCAGGATCGAAAGAATGTAGGGGGGACCGGGCCGATCCTCGGCTTAGGCATTCTGCCTCTCTGACCGACTAACCGCCCACACGCCCATTTCGTGGGTTGGCTTAGGCATAGGGAGTTCATTCCATGTCTAAGCCCCAGCTTGACTGAGGGTTGTAGCAGTGGGACCGACAGCACACAGAGGGGGATTGGGTCAATCCTCGGCTTGCCCATTCTGCCTCTCCGGCCAACTGAGAGCCCGCACGCTCGTTTCTTGGGTTGGCTTAGGCATACGGAGTTCATTCCATTTCTAAGAATACGGAGTTCATTCCCAGTCTAAGAGTTTGAGCCACGGTGCACATGCTGGGCTTGGGCATGTGCTGGTGCTGCATTTTTTTCACCTGAGGCACCATCACCGGAGCATCACCGGAGAGCCTAACCGACGGTATTGGGGGTTCCGATGATTAGGGGGCCGGGGGGGTGTGCGCACATCATTTGCAATGGATGCTGGTACTTGGCCCTTATATTGGCCCCCTATCCCTCATCAAACCTTGAGAACTCACACCCCTTTAAAGAGCATTTGAGATTTTATAGGTTTGCTGCCAGTAGCCATTAAAGTGTCTGAAATGGGGACACTTTTTTCAAACAGTCACAAAATCTTCTCCACTTCAAGTTTTTAGCTGAATTTTTTTGTGCATGCCAAAAAAGTTACAAGGATCTCCTCTACCAAATTTGGGAATAAAACTCTTTCTAAAAAAATTTTAAAAAATCCTGAACCTCAAAAAGTTTCAAAAATCATGAAAAATAGAAAACGGGTCATCTTGCAACGAAACTTCACATGAAGGCGTAGGGGACCATTGTATGAATTTACAAGCCATAAAAATGGCATTGGCATGATAGAAATATGAAGATGTGCTGGAACCCACCTACCACCTGTTTGATCCCCAGCTTGTGCATCCTGCCTTTCTGGTCGGTTGAGTGTCTGCACGCTCGTTTTGTGGGTTGACTTAGGCATACGAAGTTCATCCCCAGTCTAAGGATATAGAGTTCATTCCCAGTCTAGCATCAGACCGGATCAAGGGTTGCGGTAGTAGGATCGATAGCACGCAGGGGGGACTGAGCTGATCCCTGGCTTACGCATTCTGCCTCTTTGGCCAGTTGAGCGCTCGCACACCCGTTTCGTGGGTTGGCTTAGGCATAGGGAGTTCATTCAATGTCAAAGCCCCAGCTGGACCGAGGGTTGTGGTAGCGGGACCAACAGCACGTAGAGGGGGATCGGGCCGATCCCTGGCTTGCACATTATGCCTCTCCGGCCTGTTCAGCGCCCGAATGCTCATTTCATGGGTTGACTTAGGCATACAGAGTTCATTCCCAGTCTTAGATCAGATCGAATCGAGGGTTATGGCAGCAGGATCGATAGCATGCAAGGGGGACCGGGCTGGTCCCCGGCTTACGTATTTTACCTCTTCGATCAACTGAGTGCCCGCATGCTCGTTCGTGGGTTGGCTTAGGCATACGGAGTTCATTCCATGTCTAAGCATACGGAGTTCAGTCCCAGTCTAAGATCGGATCAGACCGAAGGTTGCGACAGCAGGACCAGCAGTAGGATCGGCAGCATGCAGGGGGTCCGAGTCGATCCCCAGCTTGCGCATTCTACCTCTCCGACCAGCCTCTCCGGCCGGCTGAGCACCCGCACGCTCATTTCATAGGTTGACTTAAGCATACGAGGTTCATCCTCAGTCTAAGCATATGGAGTTCATTCCCAGTCTAAGATCGAACCGGACCGAGGGTCGCGGTAGCAGGATCGGCAGCACACAGGATGGATTGGGCCAATCCCTGACTTGCGTATTCTGCCTCTTCGGTCGGCTGAGCGCCCGCATGCCCATTTTGTGGGTTGGCTTAGGCATAGGGAGTTCATTCCATGTCTAAGCCCCAGTCGGACCGAGGGTTGTGGCAATGGGTTTGGCAGCACGCAGAGGGGGATCGAGTAGATCCCCGACTTACGCATTATGCCTCTCTGGCCGGCTCAGCTCTCGCACTCTCGTTTTGTGGGTTAACTTAAGCATACGGAGATCAATCCCAGTCTAAGATTGGATCAGACCGAGCATTGTGATAGTAGGATTGACAGCATGCAGTGGGGACTGGGTTGGTCCCCAGCTTATGCATTCTGCCTTTCCGGCCGACTTTGTGCCTGCATGCTCGTTTCATGGGTTGGCTTAGGCATACCGAGCTCATTCCATGTCTAAGCATATAGAGTTCATTCCCAGTCTAAGATCAGGCCGAATTGAGGGTTGCAATAGCAGGACCAGTAGCAAGATCGGCAGCACGCAAGGAGGGATCGGGTCGATCCCCGGCTTACGCATTCTACCTCTCTGGTCAGCTGAGCACCCGCACGCTCTTTTTTTGGGTTGGCTTAGGCATACGGAGTTCATTTCACGTCTAAGCCCCAGTTGGACAGAGGGTTCTAGTAGTAGGACCGACAGCGGGATCGACAGCACGTAGAAGGGGACCGGGCTGATCCCCGACTTATGCATTATGCCTCTCTGACAGGCCTCTCCGACCGGCTGAGCGCCCACGCGGTCATTTCATGGGTTGACTTTGGCAAATAGAGTTCATCCCCAGTCTAAGCATACGAAGTTCATTCCCAGTCTAAGATCAAACTGGATCGAGGGTTGTCGTAGCAGGATCAGCAGCACGTAGGGGGGACCGAGCCGATCCTCGGCTTACGCATTTTGCCTCTCTGGCCGGATTAGCGCCCACACGCCCGTTTCGTTGGTTGGCTTAGGCATAAAGAGTTCATTCCATGTCTAAGCCCCAGCAGGATTGAAGGTTGTGGCAACAGGATCGGTAGCACACAGAGAGGGACCGGGCCGATCCCCGACTTACACATTATGCCTCCCTAATCGGCTCAGTGCCCAAACATTCATTTCATGGGTTGAGTTAGGCATATCAAGTTCATTCCCAGTCTAAGATCAGACCACACCGAGGGTTATGGCAACAGGATCAACAACACGCAGGGGGGACTGAGTCGGTCCTCGGCATGTGCATTCTGCCTCTCCGGCCTGTTGAGCGCCCGCACGTTCATTTCGTGTGTTGGCTTAGGCATACAGAGTTCATTCCTTATCTAAGCATACGGAGTTCATTCCTAATCTAAGATCAGATCGGTTCGAGGGTTACGACAGTAGGACCAGTAGCAGGATTGACAGCATATAAGGGGGGACCGTGCCGATCCCCGGCTTACGCATTTTGCCTCTCTGGCTGGCTGAGTGCTTGTACGCTCGTTCCGTGGGTTGGCTTAGGCATACGGAGTTCATTCCATGTCTAAGCCCCAACCGGACTAAAGGTTGTGGCAGCAGGATCGACAGCACGTAGTGGGGGATCGGGTTGATCCTCGGCTTGCGCATTATACCTCTCCGATCGGCCTCTCTGGCCGGCTGAGCGCCCGCACGCTCGTTTCATGGGTTGACTTAAGCATTCGGAGTTCATCCATAGTCTAAGCATACGGAGTTCATTCCCAGTCTAAGATCAGACTGGACCGAGGGTTGCGACAGCAAGATCGATAGGACGCAGGGGGGACCGAACCGATCCCCGGCTTGCGTATTCTGCCTCTCCGGCCGGTTGAGCATCCGCATGCCCTTTTCGTGGGTTGGCTTAGGCATAGGGAGTTCATTCCATGTCTAAGCCCCAGCTGGACTGAAGGTTGTGGCAGTGGGACCGGCATCGGACTGGACTGAGGGTTGCAACTGCAGGATCGACAACACATAGGGGGGATCGGGTCGGTCCCCAGCTTGCGCATTCTGCCTCTTCGGCTGGCTGAGCGCCCGCACGCTCGTTTCGTGGGTTGGCTTAGGCATACGGAGTTCATTCCATGTCTAAGCATATGGAGTTCATTCCCAGTCTAAGATTCTGAGCCACGGTGCACATGCTGGGCTTGGGCATGTGCTGGTGCTGCATTTTTTTCACCCAGGGCACCATCGTCGGAGCATCGCCGGAGCATCACCGGAGAGCCTAACCGGCGGTATTGGGGGTTCCGACGATTGGGGGGCCGGGGGGGTGTGCGCACATGATGTGCGATGGGTGCTGGTACTTGGCCTTATATTGGCCCCCTATCCCTCATCAAACCTCGAGAACTCACACCCCTTAAAAAGCATTTGAGATTTTATAGGTTTGCTGCCAGTAACCATTAAAGTGTCTGAAATGGGGACATTTTTTTCAAACGGTCACAAAATCTTCTCCACTTCGAGTTTTAGCTGAATTTTTTTGTGCATGCCAAAAAAAATACAGGGATCACCTCTACCAAATTTGGGGACAAAACTCTTTCTAAAAAAATTTTAAAAAATCTTGAACCGTAAAAAGTTTTAAAATTTGTGAAAAATAGAAAACGGGTCATCTTGCCACGAAACTTCACATGAAGGCTTAGGGGACCATTGTATGAATTTACAAGCCATAAAAATGGCATTGGCAAGGTAGAAATATGAATATGTGCTTGAACCCACCTACCACCCGTTCGATCCCCGGCTTACGCATCCTGCCTCTCTGGTCGGCTGAGCGCCCCCACGCTCGTGTAGTGGGTTGACTTAGGCATACGGAGTTCATCCCCAGTCTAAGCATACGAAGTTCATTCCCAGTCTAAGATTGGACTGGACCGAGGGTTACGGCAGTAGGATCGACAGCATGCAGGCGGGATCAGGCCGATCCCCGACTTACGCATTTTGCCTCTCCGGCCGACTGAGCACCCGCACGCCCGTTTCATGGGTTAGCTTAGGCATAGGGAGTTCATTCCATGTCTAAGCCCTAGTCGGACCGAGGGTTGTGGCAGCGGGACCTGCAGCATGCAGAGGGGGACCGGACCGATCCCTGGCTTATGCATTATGCCTCTCCGACCGGCTCAGTGCCCACACGCTTGTTTCATGGGTTAACTTAGGCATACAGAGTTCATTCCCAGTCTAAGAATGGTTCGGACTGAGGGTTACAGTAGTAGGATCGACAGCACGTAGAGGGGGATCGGGTCGATCCCCGACTTACGCATTCTGCCTCTCCGGCTAGCTGAGCACCCGCACGCTCGTTTCATGGGTTGGCTTAGGCATACGGAGTTCATTCCTTGTCTAAGCATACGGAGTTCATTCCCAGTCTAAGATCAGACCGGACCAAGGGTTGCGACAGTAGGACTAGCAGCAGGATCGATAGCATGCACGGGGGGACCGGATCGGTCCCTGGCTTACGAATTCTCCCTCTCCGACTGGCTGAGCGCCCGCACGCTCATTTCATGGGTTGGGTTAGGCATACGGAGTTCATTCCATGTCTAAGCCCCAGTCGGACCGAGGGTTGTGGCAGTAGGACTGGCAGCGGGATCGACAGCACGCAGAAGGGGATCGGGCTGATCTCAGGCTTGCGCATTATGCCTCTCCAATCGACTGAGTGCCTGCACGCACGTTTCGTGGGTGGACTTAGGCATACGGAGTTCATCCCCAGTCTAAGCATATGGAGTTCATTCCCAGTCTAAGATCAAATCGATCGAGGGTTGCGATAGTAGGATCGATAGCACACATGGGGGATCAGCCCGATCCCCAGGTTACACATTCTACCTCTCCGATTGGCTGAGCGCCCGCACGTCCGTTTCATGGGTTGGCTTAGGCATAGGGAGTTCATTCCATGTCTAAGCCCCAGCTGGACCGAGGGTTGTGGCAGCGACAGCACACAGAGAGGGATCGGGCCGATCCCTGGCTTACACGTTAGGCCTCTTCGGTTGGCTCAGCGCCCGCACGCTCGTTTCGTGGGTTGACTTATGCATACGGAGTTCATTCCCAGTCTAAAACTGAACCGGACCAAGGGTTGCGGTAGCAGGATCGACAGCACATATGGAGTTCATTCCCAGTCTAAGATTTTGAACCACGGTGCACATGTTGGGCTCGGGCATGTGCTGGTGCCGCATTTTTTTCACCCGGGGGCACCATCGTCGGAGCATCACCGAGCATCGACGGAGAGCCTAACCGGCGACATTGGGGGTTCCGGCGATTAGAGGTGCCGGAGGGTGTGCGCACATGATGTGCGATGGGTGCTGGTACTTGGCCCTTATATTGGCCCCCTATCCCTCATCAAACCTCGAGAACTCACACCCCCTTAAAGAGCATTTGAGATTTTATAGGTTTGCTGCCAGTAGCCATTAAAGTGTCTGAAATGGGGACACTTTTTTCAAATGGTCACAAAATCTTCTCCACTTCGAGTTTTTAGCTAAATGTTTTTATGCATGCAAAAAAAAAATACAAGGATCACCTCTACCAAATTTGGGGACAAAACTCTTTCTAACAAAATTTTAAAAAATCTTGAACCTCAAAAGGCTTCAAAAATCGTGAAAAAAAGAAAACGGGTTGTCTTGCCATGAAACTTCACATGAAGGCTTAGGGGACCATTGTATGAATTTACAAGCCATAAAAATGGCATTGGCACAACAGAAATATGAAGATGTGCTTGAACCCACTATCACTCATTCGATCTCGGGCTTGCGCATCCTATCTCTCTGGTTGGCTGAGCGCCCGCACACTCGTTTCGTGGGTTGACTTAGGCATATGGAGTTTATCCCTAGTCTAAGCATATGGAGTTCATTCCCAATCTAAGATCAAACCGGACCGAGGGTTGTGGCAGTAGGATCGACAGCACGCAGGGGGGACCGGACCGATCCCTAGCTTGCGCATTCTGCCTCTCCGGCCGGCTGAGCACCCGTATGCCCATTTTGTGGGTTGGCTTAGGCATAGGGAGTTCATTCCATGTCTAAGCCCCAGTCGGATCGAGGGTTGTGGCAGCGGGACTGGCAGTACGTAGAAGGGGACCGGGCTGATCCCCGACTTGCGCATTATGCCTCTCCGGCCGGCTCAGCGCCCGCACGCTTGTTTCGTGGGTTGACTTAGGCGTACGGAGTTCATTGCCAGTCTAAGATCTGATCGGACCGAGGGTTGCGGTAGCAGGATCGATAGCACATAGGGGGGGATCAGGTCGGTTCCCAGCTCGTGCATTTTGCCTCTCCGGCCGGCTGAGCTCCCGCACGCTCATTTCATGGGTTGGCTTAGGCATACGGAGTTCATTCCATGTCTAAGCATACGGAATTCATTCCCAGTCTAAGATCAGACCGGACCGAGGGTTGCGACAGCAGGATCGACAGCAGGATTGGTAGCACACAGGGGGGACCAGGCCAATCCTTGGCTTACGCATTCTGCCTCTCCGGTCAGCTGAGTGCCTGCATGCCCGTTTTGCAGGTTGGCTTAGGCATAGGGAGTTCATTCCATGTCTAAGACCTAGCCGGACCGAGGGTTGTGACAGTGGGACTGGTAGCACGCAGAGGGGGACTGGGTCGATCCCTGGCTTGTGCATTATGCCTTTTCGGTCGGATCAGAGCTCGCACGCTCGTTTCATGGGTTGACTTAGGCATACAGAGTTCATTCCCAGTCTAAGATCGGACCGGGCCAAGGGTTGCAGTAGCAAGATCGACAGCATGTAAGGGGGATCGGGTCGATCCCCAGCTTACGCGTTCTGCCTCTCCGACTGGCTGAGCACCCACACGCTCATTTCGTGGGTTGGCTTTGGCATACGGAGTTCATTCCATGTCTAAGCATACGGAGTTCATTCCCAGTCTAAGATAGGACCGGACCAATGGTTGTGATAGTAGGACTAGCAGCAAGATCGAAAGCACGCAGGGGGATCGGGTCGATCCCCGGCTCGTGCATTCTGGCTCTCCGATCGGCTGAGCACCTGCACACTCGTTTCATGGGTCGGCTTAGGCATACGGAGTTCATTCCATGTCTAAGCCCCAGTCGGACTGAGGGTTGTGCCAGCAGGACCGACAGCGGGGTCGACAGCACGCAGAGGGGGATCGGGCTGATCCTCGACTTGCGTATTATGCCTCTCCAGTCAGCCTCTCCGACCGACTGAGCACCCGTACGCTCGTTTCGTAAGTTGACTTAGGCATACGGAGTTCATCCCCAGTCTAAGCATACGGAGTTCATTCCCAGTCTAAGATCGGATTGAACCAAAGGTTGTGGTAGCAGGATCGGCAGCACGTATGGGGGACCGGGTCGATCCTCGGCTTGCGCATTCTGCCACTCTAGCCGGCTGGGTGCCCGTACGCCCGTTTCATGGGTTGGCTTAGGCATAGGGAGTTTGTTCGATGTCTAAGCACCAGCTAGACCAAGGGTTGTGGCAGCGAGACCGACAGCACGCAGACGGGGACCGGGCCGATCCCCTGCTTGCGCATTATGCCTCTTTGGCCGGCTCAGCGCCCGCACGCTTGTTTCGTGGGTTGACTTATGCATACAGAGTTCATTCCCAGTCTAAGATCAGATCGGACTGAGGGTTGCGGCACCTGGATCAATAGCATGCAGAGGGGACCGGGTCGATCCATGGCTTGTGCATTCTGCCTCTCCGATCAACTGAGCGCCCGCACGCTCGTTGCGTGGGTTGGCATAGGCATACGGAGTTCATTCCATGTCTAAGCATACGGAGTTCATTCCCAATCTAAGATTTTGAGCCACGGTGCACATGTTGGGCTTGGGCATGTGCTGGTGCCGTATTTTTTTCGCCCGGGGCGCCATCGTCAGAGCTTCATCGAAGAGCCTAACCGGTGGCATTGGGGGTTCTGACGATTGGGGGGGTCGGGGGGGTGTGCGCACATGATGTGTGATGGGTGCTGGTACTTGTGTCACGGGCTTTGACCTTAGACTCAGAAATCGTGCGGCCTTAGGCTTGGAATCTCCTCCTTTATGCCTAAGTCAGCCTAAAACACAAGCGTACGGGCACTAGAAGAATAGGAAGGGCTGATTACGCAAGTTAAAGAGAAATAGGATAAGAAGGCAAAATTCTGGAAGTGCTCTTGTATTCACTGAAACGGAAGTGTTTGATGGTGTACAAACAAGGAAGGAGCAGCCCTTTATTTATAGTTGAGGCTCCAGCTTACACTTAATGGAAATATCCCTAGAATAAAGGTTAAAATCATGGGATTATACAGATTACAATCAATCAGGATGCTAACTCTTGATTTTCAGGGTCAACCAAATCTACCAGGATGCTGCTGCTGATCCTGCCTACTTCCAGAAGCTTCCCTTGCGTGTCCAGCACCTTGAGCCCTTCTGGATGTGGTGCGGTAGCTTGTATGCCAGGCCTTGGTCTCACGGGCTGGCCTGCAAGTGGGGCGGGCGTTCTGAACTCGTTTGCTAGGCTTTGCACGCAGATACCCGCCAGCACGCCTAGTCTACGGGCCTCAACCTCTAGTTCACCTTCTGGTGCACCTGATGTGCCTGGCACGCCTGCCCAGGGTGTGACATTCTCCCTCACCTGATTGCGCAATGCCCTCATTGCATCTTCTGCATGGTACTACCTATTTTGGTCCCTGAACTACCATAAGTCATCTGCTGGTTCCCAGCTCACCTCACTGTCTAGAAGTCCCTTCCAGTGCACCAAGTACTCTTGTCTGGGTTGATAGTTCTTCCATCTCACCTCTCGATCAGCTATGATGCTGTGGACCTCCTTCTCATATGAGGCCCTTGCTCCCAATGGCACACGCTTTGACTCTGCCTGTCCTGGATCTCCCTCATCCTCATGGAACGACTTGAGCATGCTCACATGGAACACCGGGTGTAGCCTCGGCTTGGGTGGCATATCCAGCTTGTAGGCAACCTTGCTATCCTCTTGACTACTCCAAAAGGTCTCTCATACCTCCAAACTAGGCCTTTGTGTAGCCCCTATGGCACACAATGGGATGTAGCTTCACCAACACCAAGTTTCCATCCTGGAACTACACATCCCACCTATTTTGGTCTGCCCACTTCTTCGACCTCTTGGCCGCCTTGTGTAGACAAATTCTGGCCAAGTCGATTTGTTCCTGCCATGCCTTAGCAAACTTGTATGCTGCAGGATTTGACCCTGTATAACCTGCAGCAATCGAACCGGGTGTTAGTGGTTGTTGCCCTGTCACAACCTTAAATGGGCTCTGGTTCGTTGCCTCGCACCTTTGCAAGTTGTAGGAAAACTATGCAATATCTAGCAGCTTTGGCCAGTCCCTTTATGTGGCACTCACATAGTGCCTGAGGTAGACCTCCAATAGTCCATTCACTCGTTCTGTCTGCCCATCGGCCTACAGATGCATGCTGGTGGAAAAGTTCAAGTCTGACCCTAACAGCTTGAACAACTCAGTCCAGAACCTACCTGTGAAATGCCCGTCCCGATCACTAACAATGGTCTTCGACACTCCCCAATACTTAACCATGTTCTTCAGGAACAATCAAGCTGCTTCCTCGATTGGGCACTCCTTGGTTGCTGGAATGAAGATTCCATACTTGGAAAACCTGTCCACCACTACCATGATGCTTCCAAACCCTTCTACTTTGGGTAGACTGACTATAAAGTCTAGAGAAACACTATCCCATGGTTGCTCTGGCACTGGTAATGGCTCTAAGAGACCGCCTGGTTTCTTGAGCTCCACCTTGTTCTATTGGCACACAAGACAAGTCTTCACATAGGCCTCCACATCGTCCCTCATGTGCGGCCAGTAGTATCGGTCCTCAATCAGTGCCAAGGTACGGCTCACTCTGGGGTGTCCAACCTACTTTGAATCATGGCATTCTTGCGAAACTTCCTTGCGGAGCTTCCCGTGCTATGGCACAAACAGTCTATTGCCCCTGGTGTACAGCAAGCCATCCTGCAACCAAAATTGCCTAGTCTTACCTTGCTGGGCGTACTCCATAAAGCCTTGAATTTAGGATCATGCGCAAGTCCCTTCTTGATGCGTGACACCAGTGACCCTTCTGGTTGGTTAATGGCAGCAAGGTTAGCCTTCCTGCTCAGGGCATCTGCCACTAGGTTCACCCACCTCGGCTTGTTCTCCATCTGGAAATCAAATTTCGTAAGAAAATCTTACCATCTCACCTACTTGAGGGACAGCTTCTTTTGCATCTGGAAGTAGCTGGTCACCACATTGTCCATCCTAACCATGAACTTGGACCCCAACAGGTAATGGCACCAAGTGCGTAAGTAGTCATCTCCTTCTCTTAGATCACGTACTTGCGCTCAGTCTCGTTCAGCTTCCTATTCTTGAATGCGACTGGACGTCCTTCCTACATCAACAAGCCCCCTATGGCAAAGTCTAATGCATCCGTATGCACCTCATAAGGCTTGGCATAGTCTGGCAAGGCCAAGATTGGCTCCTCGGTCACAGCTCACTTCAACCTATCAAAGGCTTCCTGGCACCCTACGCTCCACTCCCATGCTTTCCCTTTCTTGAGCAAGTCAGTCAATAGCGTGGCTATTGCTGAGTGACCTTTGATGAAGCACCTGTAGTAGTTGACCAGCCCAAGGAATGATCTCAACTCAGTGACCTTGGCTGGCTGTTGCCACTCCAAGATGGCATGTATCTTACCTTCATCAAAGCATATCCTGCCACCTCCCACTATGTGGCCAAGGAACAGGATGTCCTGCTGGGAGAATGAGCACTTCTCCCTCTTAACAAACAGCTTGTGCACCCGTAACACCTCGAACACCTGTCTCAAGTGGTCTACATGCTCTCCCAAAGTCTGGCTGTAGATCACAATGTCATCCAAATAAACCATAACAAACCGATCAAGGAATGACTGAAGTACCTTGTTCATAAGGGGGCAGAATGTTGCTGGGGCGTTCGTGAGTTCGAAAGGCATCACCAAGAACTCATACGAACCATACCGAGTGACACATGCTGTCTTTGGCTCATCTCCTTCCGTGATCCTGACTTGATAGTAGCCTAACCTCAAATCCAGCTTGGTGAACCACCTTGCGCTCCCAAGTTGATAGAAGAAGTCCGCAATGAGTGGGATGGGGTACTTGTTCTTGATGGTCAGCTTGTTCAAAGCCCGATAGTCTATGCACAGTCACAACGACCCATCATGCTTGCGTTGAAATAGAATCGGTGCACCATAGGGTGCCTTCGATGGCCTGATGAAGCCAGCATCAAGTAACTCTTTGAGCTGCTTCCTCAACTCCTCCAACTCTAGTGGAGACATTCGGTAAGGGGCTCTAGCTGGTGGCTTAGCCTCGGACACCAGCTTGATCTTATGGTCCACCTTCCTCTTAGGTGGTAGCTTGCTAGGTATATTTGCGGGCATCACATCACTAAAGGTCTTCAGCACCTTTAACACCTCCAAGGGTCACTCGATCTCATTCTCCCTTGGCTCATCATATTTTAGGGCTGCCAAGAAGGTGTCTTCTTGTCTGCTTACCGCCTTGGCAAATTGGATGGCTGACACCACCTGCGACCCAACTCCAGACCCTCTTCTCAATGGCACTAGGCATTTGCACCGTGCATCCAAGATGCAAACACAATTGGCAAAAGGCATAAGGAGGGCGTTAATCCGAACAAGGAAATCCAACCCAATCACAAACTCATAGTCGTCAAGGGGTATTGCCTCAATGGTCTCCTTGCCTTTCCAGTCTCCAAGCTGTAACTCCACTCCCCGCGTTACTCCAATGGCTGGAACTTCATTGGAGTTCACCGTTCTGATGGTACCAGTCCCTTTCTGCACCTTTAGTCTGAGCTTCTAGGCTCTATCACCTGAAATAAAAAGATATGAGGCACCTGTGTCCACTAGTACGCTCACCTTCTGACCCACAACCATCAGATCCGTAAACATCAAGCCCTTTAGCTTGCGGCTCCCCTTACTCTGGACAACATTGAGCACCAACGACCTAAGCTTTGCTGCCCCTGACTCTGGCTCCTTGTCAGACTCCTTGTCTACACCAGCCAGCTTGCCCTTCTACGGGTAATTACGTGCTATGTGGCTCCCTCCACATAGGTAGCATGCTAGTGGCTCTCGGTCCCCCTTTGCTTTCCACTTGCCTGCTGGTGGCTTCCTTTCGCCATCCTTGGTTGAATGGTCTTGATCTCTATCCTTGGACTCTCGATCATGGTCTTTCCCCTTGGACTGCTTCTTCCGATCCCTATCGTCCCTGCCCTTACCCTTGGGCTTGGTAAACTTGAACTTGTTTAGAGGCTTGGTAGACTCGATCAAGGCCTCGGTAGTAGTCATGGCTTTAGCCAAGTCATGAACTCCTCTCCTTTGTAGCTCATGCTTCACCCACGGCTTCAGCCCATCCATGAAAGCAAATAAGGCATCCTTCTCGCCTAGATCCGAGATCTGTAGCATCAGCTCAGAGAATTTTTAGACATACTCCCTTGTGTCCCCTTGCTAGCTCAGCCTGCGTAACTTTGCCCGCACCTCATCATCGGTATACTACAGGTAAAATTGTTCTCTGAACTCCTTTTGGAACTTTGCCCAGGTTCCAACCTTGGCGCTCCCATGCCTGACATCATCACACCTGCGCCTCTACCATAATAAGGCTACATCAGTGAGATACATAGTAGCGGTGCTTACCTTTATCGCCTCGTCTTACATGCCCATGGCCTGGAAGTACTGCTCCATACCCCAAAGGTAGTTATCTACTTCCTTGGCCACCCTAGTCCCCTTGAACTCCTTAGGCTTGGGGACATCCAATCTGAACTTGGACACTCCAGCAAACATGCCATTCCCAATGGCAGTCTTGCAAGCAACAAGCTCACTGGTAAGCTCTTCCATCCGCTGGCGCATGGCCTCCACGCCATCGTGCAAGGTCAGCACTTCAGCCTCCAAGGTCTGATTCTTTTAGGTGAACACGTCCAAGCCTTTGTTGAGAGCAGCTTGTAGCTCACTTTGGATCTCTTACCCCATGGAGTCTAGCGATGCAATGCGAGTCTCTACCCCCTCAAGCTTCTCCCCCATGTCGTCCATGGTCACCTCCACCTTGGCCAGACTACTGTCCATGGTATACCAGATATCTATAGATCTGGCTTTCCTCCCTCTTCCATACCCATGCTCTTAGGCCTCTGGTTGTTGGTTAGCAGCGTCACTTTGGGATGCCATCTCCTCTAACCTGCACAACACAAACACGCAGAATCGAACTTGCTCTGATACCAACTGTCACGGGCTTCGACCTTAGACTCAGAAACCGTGTGGCCTTAGGCTTGGAATCTCCTCCTTTATGCCTAAGTCAGCCTAAAACAAAAGCGTACAGGCACTAGAACAACAGGAAGGGTTGATTACGCAAGTTAAAAAGAAACAAGATAAGAAGGCAGAATTCTGGAAATGCTCTTGTATTCACTGAAACAGAAGTGTTTGATAGTGTACAAATAAGAGAAGAGCAGCCCTCTATTTATAGTTGAGGCTCCAGCTTACACTTAATGGCAATATCCCTAGAATAAAGGCTAAAATCATGGGATTATATAGATTACAATCAATCAGGATACTAACTCCTGATTTTTAGGGTCAACCAAATCTGTCAGGATGCTACTGTTGATCCTGCCTGCTTCCAGAAGCTTCCCTTGTGTGTCCAGCACCTTTGGCCCTTCTGGATGTGGTGTGGGCAGCTTGTATGCCAAGCCTTGATCTCACGGGCTGGCCTAAAAGTTGGGCGGGCGTTCTGAACTTGTTTGCTAGGCTTTGCGCACAGAAACCCGCCAGCACACCTGGTCTACGGGCCTAAACCTTTGGCTCGCCTGTTGGTGCGCCTGATGTGCCTGGCACACCCACCCAGGGTGTGACACTTGGCCCTTATATTGGGCCACTATCCCTCATCAAACCTCAAGAACTCACACCCCCTTAAAGAGCATTTGAGATTTTATAGGTTTGCTGCCAGTAGCCATTAAAGTGTCTGAAATGGGGACAATTTTTTCAAACGGTCACAAAATCTTCTCCACTTCAAGTTTTTAGCTGAATGTTTTTGTGCATGACAAAAAAATACAAGGATCACCTCTACCAAATTTGGGGACAAAACTCTTTCTAAAAAAATTTTAAAAAATCTCGAACCGTAAAATGTTTCAAAAATCGTGAAAAATAGAAAACGGGTCGTCTTGCCATGAAACTTCACATGAAGGCTTAGGGGACCATTGTATGAATTTACAAGCCATAAAAATGGCATTGGCATGGCAGAAATATGAAGATGTGCTTGAACCGACCTACCACCCGTTTGATCCCTGGCTTGCGCATCCTGCTTCTCTAGTCGGGTGAATGTCCGTATGCTCGTTTCATGGGTTGACTTAGGCATACGGAGTTCATCCCCAGTCTAAGCATACGAAGTTCATTCCTAGTCTAATATCTGATCGGATCGAGGGTTGCGGCAGCAGGATCGATAGCACGCATGAGGGACCGGGCCAATCCCCGGCTTGCGCAATCTACCTCTCTGGCCGATTGAGCACCCGCACGCCTGTTTTGTGGGTTGGCTTAGGCATAGGGAGTTCATTCCATGTCTAAGCCCCAGCCAGACTGAGGGTTGTGGCAGTTGGACTTGTAGCACGTAAAGGGGGATCGGGCCGATCCCCGGCTTGCGCATTATGCCTCCCCGACCGACTCAGTGCCTGCACGTTCGTTTCATGGGTTGACTTAGGATACGGAGTTCATTCCCAGTCTAAGATCGGATCGGACCGAGGGTTGCAGCAGCAGGTTCGATAGCACGCAGGGGGGACTGGGTCGATCCCTGGCTTGCTCATTCTGTGTCTTCAATCGGCTGAGCCCCCGCACGCTCGTTTTGTGGGTTGGCTTAGGCATACGAAGTTCATTCCATGTTTAAGCATACAGAGTTCATTCCCAGTCTAAGATCAGACTGGATCGAGGGTTGTAGTAGCAGGACCAGTAGCAGGATCGGTAGCACGCAGGGGGGACCGAGCCTATCCCAGCTTGCGTATTTTGCCTCTTCGATCGGCCGAGCACCCACACTTTCATTTCGTGGGTTGGCTTAGGCATACGGAGATCATTCCATGTCTAAGCCCTAGCCGGACTGAGGGTTAACTTAGGCATACGAAGATCATCCCTAATCTAAGCATACGAAGTTCATTCCCAATTTAAGGTCAGACTGGACCGAGGGTTGCGGTAGCAGGATCGGTAGCATGCAAGGTGGATCGGGTCAATCCCTGGCTTGCACATTCTGCCTCTCCGACCGGCTGAGAGCCCGCAGGCCCGTTTCGTGGGTTGGCTTAGGCATAGGGAGTTCATTCCATGTCTAAGCCCCAACTGGACAGAGGGTTGTGGCAGCGGGACCAGCAGCACACAGAGGGGGATCGGGTCGATCCCCTTCTTGTGCATTATGGCTCTCCGGTCGGCTAAGCGCCCACACGCTTGTTTCGTAGGTTGGCTTAGGCATACGGAGTTCATTCCATGTCTAAGCATATAGAGTTCATTCCCAGTCTAAGATTTTGAGCCACGGTGCACATGTGGGCTCGGGCATGTGCTGGTACCGCATCTTTTTCGCCTGGGGCACCATCGCCGGAGCATTGCCGGAGAGCCTAACCGACAGCATTGGGGGTTCCGACGATTGGGGGGGCCGAGGGGTGTGCGCACATGATGTACGATGGGTGCTGGTACTTGGCCCTTATATTGGCTCCCTATCCCTCATCAAACCTCGAGAACTCACACCCCCTTAAAGAGCATTTAAGATTTTATAGGTTTGCTGCCAGTAGCTATTAAAGTGTCTGAAATGAGGATACTTTTTTCAAACGGTCACAAAATCTTCTCCACTTCGATTTTTTAGCTGAATTTTTTTGTGCATGCCAAAAAAATACAAGGATCACCTCTACCAAATTTAGGGACAAAACTCTTTCTAAAAAAATTTTGAAAAATCCCAAATCGTAAAAAGTTTCAAAAATCATGAAAAATAGAAAACGGGTCATCTTGCCACGAAACTTCACATGAAGGCTTAGGGGACCATTGTATGAATTTACATGCCATAAAAATGGCATTGGCATGGCAGAAATATGAAGATGTGCTTGAACCCACCTACACTTTCGATCCCCGGCTGGAGCATCCTGCCCCTCTGGTCGGCTAAGCGCCCGCATGCTCGTTTCATGGGTTGACTTAGGCATACAGAGTTCATCCCCAGTCTAAGCATATAGAATTCATTCCTAGTCTAAGATCGAACTGGATTGAGGGTTGCGGCAGCAGGATCGGCAGTGCGCAGGGGGGACCGGGCCGATCCCTAGCTTGCGCATTCTACCTCTCCGGCTGGCTGAGCGCCCGCACAGCCGTTTCATGGGTTGGCTTTGGCATAGGGTGTTCATTCCATGTCTAAGCCCCAGCCAGACCGAGGGTTGTGGTAGCGAGACTGACAGCACGCAGAAAAGGACCGAGCCGATCCTCGGCTTACGCATTATGCCTCTCCGACCGGCTCAACGCCCGTACACTCATTTCGTGGGTTGACTTAAGCATAAGAAGGTCATTACCAGTCTAAGATCAGACCAGACCGAGGGTTACGGTAGCAGGATCAATAGCACGCAGGGGGGACCGGGTCGATCCCCGGCTTGCGCATTCGGCCTCTCCAGCCGCCAGAGCGCCTGCACGCTCGTTTCGTGGGTTGGCTTAGGCATACGGAGTTCATTCCATGTCTAAGCATACGGAGTTCATTCCCAGTCTAAGATCAGACCGGACCGAGGGTTGCGACAGGAAGACCAACAACAGGATTGGCAGCACATAGGGGGGATCGGGCCGATCCCCGGCTTGCACATTCTACCTCTCCGGCCAGTTGAGTGCCCGCACGCTCATTTCATGGGTTGGCTTAGGCATACGGAGTTCATTCCATGTCTAAGCCCCAGTTGAACCGAGGGTGGTAGCAGGACCAGCAGTTGGATCGGCAGCATACAGAGGGGGACCGGGCTGATCCCCGGCTTGTGCATTATGCCTCTCCGGCCGACTGAGCGCCCTCACGTTCGTTTCGTGATTTGACTTAGGCATACGGAGTTCATCCCCAGTCTAAGCATACGGAGTTCATCTCCAGTCTAAGATCGGATCGGATCGAGGGTTACGATAGCAGGATCGGTAGCATGTAGGGGGGATTGGGCCAATCTTCGGCTTGCGCATTCTACCTCTCCGGTCGGCTGGATGCTCGCACGCCCGTTTCGTGGGTTGGCTTAGGCGTAGGGATTTCATTCCATGTCTAAGCCCCAGTCAAACCGAGGGTTGTGGCAGCGGGACCTACAGCACGTAGAAGGGGACCGGGTTGATCCCCGACTTGCGCATTATGTCTCTTCGGATGACTCAGCGCCCGCACTCTCATTTTATGGATTGACTTATGCATATAGAGTTCATTCCCAGACTAAGATCGGATCGGATTGAGGGTTGCGATAGCAAGATCGACAGCACGCAGGGGGATCGGGTCAATCCCCGGCTTGCACATTCTAGCTCTCCAGCCGGTTGAGCGCCCCCACACTCGTTTCGTGGGTTGGCTTAGGCATACAGAGTTCATTCCATGTCTAAGCATATAGAGTTCACTCCCAGTCTAAGATCAGACCAGACCGAGGGTTCCGATAGTAGGACTAGTAGCAGGATTGACTGCACGTAGGGAGGGACCGGGTCGATCCTCGGCTTGCGCATTCTGTCTCTTCGGCCGGTTGAGCTCCCGCACGCTCATTTCAAGGGTTGGCTTAGGCATACGGAGTTCATTCCATGTCTAAGCCCTAGCCAGACCGAGGGTTGTGGCAGCAGGACCGGCAACAGGATCAGCAGCATGCAGAGAGGGACCGGGCTGATCCCTGGCTTGCGTATTATACCTCTCCGGCTGACCTCTCTGGTCAGTTGAGCACCAGCACGCTCATTTCGTGGGTTGACTTAGGCATGCGAAGTTCATCCCCAATCTAAGCATACGGAGTTCATTCCCAGTCTAAGATCGATCCAAATCGAGGGCTACGATAGTAGGATCGATAGCATGCAGGGGGGATCGGGCCGATCCCCGGCTTGCGCATTCTACCTCTTCAGCCGGCTGAGCGCCCACACGCTCGTTTCGTGGGTTGGCTTAGGCATACAGAGTTCATTCCATGTCTAAGCCTTAGTCGGACCGAGGGTTGTGGTAACAGGACCGACAGCGGGATCGACAGCATGCAGAGGGGGATCGAGCTGATCCTCGGCTTGCGCATTATGCGTCTCCGATTGGCTGAGCGTCCGCACATTCATTTCATGGGTTGACTTAGGCATACAGAGTTCATCCGTAGTCTAAGCATACGAAGTTCCTTCTCGATCTAAGATCGGACCGGATCGAGGGTTGCGACAGTAAGATCGGTAGCAGGCAGGAGGGATCGAGCCAGTCCCCGGCTTACGCATTTTACCTCTCCGGTCGGTTGAGCACCCGTATGCCCGTTTCATGGGTTGGCTTAGGTGTAGGGAGTTCATTCCATGTCTAAGCCCCAGCCAAACCGAGGGTTGTGGCAGCGGGACTTGCAGCACGCAAAGGGGGACCAGGTCGATCCTCGCCTTACACATTATGCCTTTTCGACCGACTCAGTGCCCGCACGCTAGTTTCATGGGCTGACTTATGCATACGGAGTTCATTCCCAGAGTAAGATCGAATCGGACCGAAGGTTGCGGTAGCAGGATTGATAGCACGTAGGGGGACCGGGCCGATCCTCGACTTGCGCATTCTGCCTCTCTGGCCGGCTGAACGCCCGCACGCTCTTTTCGTGGGTTGACTTAGGCATACGGAGTTCATTCCATGTCTAAGCATATGGAGTTCATTCCCAGTCTAAGATCAGGTCAGATTGAGGGTTGTGGCAGTAGGACCAGCAACAGGATCGACAGCATGGAGGGAGGGATCGGGTCGATCCCCGGCTTGTGCATTCTGCCTCTTCGGTCGACGGAGCGCCCGTACGCTCGTTTCAGGGGTTGGCTTAGGCATACGGTGTTCATTCCATGTCTAAGCCCCAGCCAGACTGCGGGTTGTGGTAGCAGAACCGATAGCAGGATCGACAGCACGCAGAGGGGGATCGGGTTGATCCTCGACTTACGCATTATGCCTCTCCGACTGGCTGAACGCCCGCACGGTCATTTCATCGGTTGACTTGTGTAGATGAAGTTCATCCCCAATCTAAGCATACGGAGTTCATTCTTAGTCTAAGATCGATCCAGACCAAGGGTTGCGGGAGCAAGATCGGTAGCACGTAAGAGGCACCGAGCTAATCCTCGGCTTGTGCATTCTGCCTCTCCGACTGGCTGAGCGCCCGTACGCCCGTTTCGTGGGTTGGCTTAGGCATAGGGAGTTCATTCCATGTCTAAGCCCCAGCTGGACCGAGGGTTGTGGCAGTAGGACCGACAACATGCAGAGGAGGACCAGACCGATCCCCGTCTTGCGCATGATGCCTCTTCAGCCGGCTCAGCTCCCGCACACTCGTTTCGTGGGTTGACTTATGCATACAAAGTTCATTCCCTGTCTAAGATCGAGCCAGACCGAGGGTTTCGATAGTAGGATTGACAGCATGCAGAGGGGACCGGGTTGATCCCCGACTTGTGCATTTTGCCTCTTCGGTCGGCTGAGCGCCCACACGCTCGTTTCGTGGGTTTGCTTAGGCATACGGAGTTCATTCCATGTCTAAGCATATGGAGTTCATTTCTAGTCTAAGATCAGATCGGACCGAGGGTTATGATGGTAGGACCAGCAGTAGGATAGGCAGCATCCAGGAGGGACCGGGCCAGTCCCTGGCTTATGTATTCTGCCTCTTTGGCCGGCTGAGCACCCGCGCGCAAGTTTCGTGGGTTGGCTTAGGCATACGAAGTTCATTCCATGTCTAAGCCCCAGTTGGACCGAGGGTTGTGGCAGTAGGACTGGCAGCGGGATCGGTAGCATGCAAAGGGGGATCGGGCTAATCCCTGTCTTACGCATTATGCCTCTCCGACCGGCCTCTCCGACCGGTTGAGCGTCTGCACACTCGTTTTATAGGTTGACTTAGGCATACAAAGCTCATCCCAAATCCAAGCATACAGAGTTCATTCCCAGTCTAAGATCGACCCGGATCGAGGGTTGCAGTAGTAGGATTGGCAGCACGAAGGGGGGATCGAGCCGATCCTCGGCTTACGTATTCTGCCTCTCCGACCGGCTGAGCGCCCGCACGTCTGTTTTGAGGGTTGGCTTAGGCATAGGCAGTTCATTCCATGTCTAAGCCCCAGCTGGACCGAGGGTTGTGGTAGCGAGACCGACAGCACGTAGAGGGGGACCGGGCTGATCCTCGTCTTGCGTATTATGCCTCTTCAGCCGACTGAGTGCCCGTACGTTTGTCTCATGGGTTGACTTATGCATACAGAGTTCATTCCCAGGCTTGGCATGTGCTGGTGTTGCATTTTTTTCACCCGGGGCACCATCGTTGGAGCATCATCGGAGAGCCTAACCAGAGGCATTGGGGGTTCCGGTGATTGGGGGGCCGGGGGGTGTGCACACATGATGTGTGATAGGTGCTGGTACTTGGCCCATATATTGGCCCCCTATCCATCATCAAACCTCGAGAACTCATACCCCCTAAAAGAGCATTTGAGATTTAATAGGTTTACTGCCAGTAGCCATTAAAGTGTCTGAAATAGGGACACTTTTTTTTCAAATAGTCACAAAATCTTCTCCACTTCGAGTTTTTAGCTAAATGTTTTTGTGCATGCCAACAAAAATAAAAGGATCACCTCTACCAAATTTGGGGACAAAATTCCTTCTAAAAAAATTTTAAAAAATCCTGAACCGCAAAAAGTTTCAAAAATCATGAAAAATAGAAATGGGTCGTCTTGCCACTAAACTTCACACGAATGCTTAGGGGACATTGTATGAATTTACAAGCCATAAAAATGGCATTGGGATAGCAAAAATATGAAGATGTGCTTGAACCCACCTACCACCCGTTTGATCCCCGGCTTGCGCATCCTGCCCCTCTGGTCGGCTGAGCGCCCGCACGCTCATTTTGTGGGTTGACATAGGCATACGGACCTCATCCCCAGTCTAAGCATATGGAGTTCATTCCCAGTCTAAGATCGGATTGGACCAAGGGTTGCGGCAGCAAGATCGATAGCACGAAGGGGGGAACGGGCCGATCCCCGACTTGCGCTTTCTGCCTCTCCGACTGGTTGAGCACCTGCATGCCCATTTCGTGGGTTGGCTTAGGCATAAGGAGTTCATTCCATGTCTAAGTCCCAGCCAGACTGAAGGTTGTGGCAACGGGACCGACAGCGCGTAGAGGGGGACCGAGCTGATCCCTGGGTTGCGCATTATGCCTCTCAGGCCGGCTCAGCGCCCGTACGCTCATTTTATGGGTTGACTTAGGCATACGGAGTTCATTCCCAGTCTAAGATCAGATTGGACCGAGGGTTGTGGCAGTAGGATCGATAGCACGCAAGGGGGGCCGGGTCGAACCCCGACTTACGCATTCTGCCTCTCCGGTCGACTGAGCGCCCGTACGCTCGTTTTGTGGGTTGGCTTAGGCATACGGAGTTCATTCCATGTCTAAGCATGTAGAGTTCATTCCCAGTCTAAGATCTGATCGGACCGAGGGTTGCGGCAGTAGGACTAGCAACAGGACCAGCAGCATGTAGGGGGGACCGAGCCGATCTCTGCTGTCGGTTGAGCGCCCGCACGCTCGTTTCATTGGTTGGCTTAGGCATATGGAGTTCATTCCATGTCTAATCTCCAATTGGACCAAGGGTTATGGCAGCAGGACCGGTAGTGGGATCGACAGCACGCAGAGGGGGACCGAGCTGATCCCCAGCTTGCGTATTATGCCTCTTCGGCCGGTTGAAAGCCCGTACACTCATTTCGTGGGTTGACTTAGGCATACGGAGTTCATCCCCAGTCCAAGCATATGGAGTTCATTCCCAGTCTAAGATTGGACTGGACCGAGGGTTGCGGCAGCAGGATCGGCAGCATGCACGGGGGACCGGGCCGGTCCCCGGCTTACGCATTCTGCCTCTCTGGCCGGTTGAGCACCCGCACGCCCGTTTCATGGGTTGGCTTAGGCATAGGGAGTTCATTCCATGTCTAAGCCCCAGCCAGACCGAGGGTTGTGGCAGCGAGACCGGCAGCATGCAGAGGTGGACCGGGCCGATCCCCGGTTTGCGCATTATACCTCTTCGGTCGGCTCAGCACCCGCACGCTCGTTTCATGGGTTGACTTATGCATACGGAGTTCATTCTCATTCTAAGATCAGACCGGATCGAGGGTTGTGGCAGCAGGATCGACAAGACGTAGGGGGGACCGAGCCGATCCCCGGCTTGCGCATTCTGCCTCTCTGACCGGCTGAGCGACCGCACGCTCGTTTCGTGGGTTGGCTTAGGCATACAGAGTTAATTCCATGTCTAAGCATACAAAGTTCATTCCCAGTCTAAGATTTTGAGCCACGGTGCACATGTTGGGCTCGGGCATGTGCTAGTGCCGTATTTTTTTTGCCAAGGGCATCATCGTCAGAGCATCACCGGAGAGCCTATCCGGCGATTGGGGGGCCGGGGGGTGTGCACACATGATGTGCGATGCGTGCTGGTACATGGCCCTTATATTGGCCCCCTATCCCTCCTAAAACCTCGAGAACTCACACCCCCTTAAAGAGCATTGAGATTTTATAGGTTTGCTGCCAGTAGCCATTAAAGCGTTTGAAATGGGGACACTTTTTTCAAACGGTCACAAAATCTTCTCCACTTCGAGTTTTTAGCTAAATTTTTTTGTGCATGCCAAAAAAAATAAAAGGATCACCTCTACCAAATTTGGGGACAAAACTCTTTCTAAAAAAATTTAAAAAAATCCCGAACCGTAAAAAGTTTCAAAAATGATGAAAAATAGAAACGGGTCATCTTGCCACTAAACTTCACATGAAGGCTTAGGGGACTATTGTATGAATTTAGAAGCCATAAAAATGGCATTGGCACAGTAGAAATATGAAGATGTGCTTGAACCCACCTACCACCCGTTCGATCCCCGGCTTGCGCATCCTGCCTCTCTGGTTGGCTGAATGCCCGCACGCTCGTTTCGTGGGTTGACTTAGGCATACGGAGTTCATCCCCAGTCTAAGCATATGGAGTTCATTCCCAGTCTAAGATTGAACCAAATCAAGGGTTACGGCAGTAGGATTGGCAGCACCCAGGGGGGACCAGACCGATCCCCGGCGTGCGCATTCTGCCTCTCCAGCCCACTGAGTGCCTGCACGCCTGTTTCGTGGGATGGCTTAGGCATAGGGAGTTCATTCCATGTCTAAGCCCCAGTCAGACCGAGGGTTGTGGCAGCGGGACCGACAACACGTAGAGGGGGATCGAGCCGATCTCAGTTTGCACATTTTGCCTCTCTGACCATTTGAACGACCGCACGTTCGTTTCGTGGGTTGACTTGGGCATACGGAGTTCATTCCCAGTCTAAGATCAGACCGAAACGAGGGTTGCGATAGTAGTATCGAAGCACACAGGAGGGGACCAGAGTTCATTCCTGTGTGCTTCGATACTGCTGTCGCAACCCTCGGTTCAGTCCGATCTTAGACTGGCAGGTCCCTGGCTTGCGTATTCTGCCTCTTCGGCCAGCTGAGCGCTCGCATGCTCATTTCGTGGGTTGGCTTAGGCATACAGGGTTTATTCCATGTCTAAGCCCCAGTCGGATCAAGGGTTGTGGCAGCAAGATCGGCAGCGGGATCGGCAACACGCAGAGGGGGACCGAGCTGATCCCTGGCTTGTGCATTATGCCTCTCTGGCCGGCCTTTTCGGTCGGCTGAGCGCCCGCACGCTCGTTTCGTGGGTTGACTTAGGCATACGGAGTTCATCCCCAGTCTAAGCATACAGAGTTCATTCCCAGTCCAAGATCGGATTAGACCGAGGGTTGCAGTAGCAGGATTAGCCACACGAAAGAGGGACCGGGCCGATCCCTAGCTTACACATTCTACCTCTCTGGTCGGCTGAGCGCCCGCACGCCCGTTTCATAGGTTGGCTTAGGCATAGCGAGTTCATTCCATGTCTAAGCCCCAGTCGGACTGAATGTTGTGGCAGCGGAAACGACAGCACGTAGAGGGGGACCAGGCCGGTCCCTGACTTGTGCATTATTACTCTCTGACCGGCTCAGTGCCCGCACACTCATTTCATGGGTTGACTTAGGCATACAGAGTTAATTCCCGGTCTAAGATCGGATCAGATCGAGGTTGTGGCAGCAAGATCGACAACACGCAGGGGGGACCGGGCCAATTCTCGGCTTGCACATTCTGCCTCTTCGGTCGGTTGAGCACCCGTACGCTCGTTTTCGTGGGATGGCTTAGTCATACGGAGCTCATTCCATGTCTAAGCCCTAGCCAGACCGAGGGTTGTCGCAGCAGAATCGACAGCGAGATCGATAGCACGCAGAGGGTGACAGGCTGATCCTCGGCTTGTGCATTATGCCTCTTCGATCGGTCGAGCACCCGTACGCTAATTTTATGGGTTGACTTAGGCATATGGAGTTCATTCCCATTCTAAGATTAGATCAGACCAAAGGTGGTGGCAGCAGGATCGACAGCATGTAGGAGGGACCAGATCGGTCCCCGGCTTGTGCATTCTGCCTTTTCGGTCGGTTGAGCACCCGCACGCTCGTTCCGTGGGTTGGCTTAGACATATGGAGTTCATTCCATGTCTAAGCATACGGAGTTCATTCCCATTCAAAGATCAGATCGGACCAAGAGTTGTGACTGTAGGACCAGTAGCAGGATCGACAGCACGCAGGAGGGGATCGAGTGGATCCCCAACTTGCGAATTCTGCCTTTCTTGTCGGTTGAACACCCGCATGCTCGTTTCCTGGGTTGGCTTAGGCATGCGAAGTTCATTCCATGTCTAAGCCCCAGCCAGACCGAGGGTTGTGGCAGCAGGACCGACAACCGGATCGGTAGCACGCAGAGTGGGACCAGACTAATCCTCGGCTTGGGCATTATGTCTCTTCGGGTGGCCTTTCAGGCCAGCTGAGCGATTGCACGCTCGTTTCATGGGTTGACTTAGGCATACGGAGTTCATCCCCAGTCTAAGCATACAGACTTCATTCCCAGTCTAAGATTAGACCGAACCGAGGGTTGTCGTAGCAGGATCGACAGCACGCAAGAGGGACCGAGCCGATCCTCGGCTTACGCATTCTACCACTCCAGTCGGTTGAGTGCCCGCACGCCCGTTTCATGGGTTGGCTTAGGCATAGGGAGTTCATTCCATGTCTAAGCCCCAGTCGGATCGAGGGTTATGGCAACGGGATCGACAGCACGCAGAGGGGGATCGGGTCGATCCCCGGCTTACGCATTATGCCTCTCTAGCCGGCTCAGCACCCGCACGCTCATTTTGTGGGTTGACTTAGGCATACGAAGTTCATTCCCAGTCTAAGATCAGACCGGACCGAGGGTTGTGGCAGCAGGATCGACAGCACCTAGGGGGCGATCGGGTCGATCCCTAGCTTATGCATTCTGCCCTTTCGATTGACTGAGCGCCTGCACGCTCATTTCATGGGTTGGCTTAGGCATACGAAGTTCATTCCATGTCTAAGCATATAGAGTTCATTCCTAGTCTAAGATCGGATCGGACCGAGGGTTGCGACAGCAGAACCAGCAGCAGGATCGACAGCACGTAGGAGGGGATCGGGCCACTCCCCGGCTTGTGCATTCTGCCTCTCCGACTGGCTGAGCACCTGCACACTCATTTCGTGGGTTGGCTTAGGCATACAGAGTTCATTCCATGTCTAAGCCCCAACCTGACCGAGGCTTGTGGTAGCAGGACCGACAGCGGGATCGGCAGCACATAGAAGGGGACCGAGCTGATCCCCAGCTTGCACATTATGCCTCTCCGGCTGACCTCTCCGACCTCTCCGACCGGCTGAGCGTCCGCACGCTCGTTTCGTGGGATGACTTAGGCATACGAAGATCATCCCCAATCTACGCATACAGAGTTCATTCCCAATCTAAGATCGAACCAGACCGAGGGTTGCGGTAGCTGGATCGACAGCATGAGGGGGGACCAGGCCGATCCTTGGCTTGCACATCTACCTCTCCGATCGGCTGAGCGCCCGCACGCCCGTTTCGTGGGTTGTGGTAGTGGGACCGACAGTACGCAGAGGGGGATCGAGCCAATCCCCAGCTTGCGCATTATGCCTCTCCGATCAGCTCAACGCCCGCACGTTCATTTCGTGGGTTGACTTAGGCATGCGGAGTTCATTCCCAGTCTAAGATCAGACCAAACTGAGGGTTACTGCAGCCGGATTGACAACACGCAGGGGGGATCGGGCCGATCCTCGACTTGCACATTCTGCCTCTTCGACCGGCTGAGCGCCCGCACACACGCTCATTTCGTCGGTTGGCTTACGCATACGGAGTTCATTCCATGTCTAAGCATACAGAGTTCATTCCTAGTCTAAGATTTTGAGCCATGGTACACATACTGGGCTCGGGCATGTGCTGGTGTCGCATTTTTTTTGCCCGGGGCACCATCGTCGGAGCATCGCCGGAGAGCCTAACCGGCGGTATTGCGGGTTCCGGCGATTGGGAGAGCCGGGCGGGTGTGCGCACATGATGTGTGATGGGTGCTGGTACTTGGCCCTTATATTGGCCCCCTATCCCTCATCCAACCTCGAGAACTCACACCCCCTTAAAGAGCATTTGAGATTTTATAGGTTTGCTGCCAGTAGCCATTAAAGTGTCTGAAATGGGGACACTTTTTTCAAACGGTCACAAAATCTTCTCCACCTCGAGTTTTTAGCTGAATTTTTTTGTGCATGCCAATAAAAATACAAGGATCACCTCTACAAATTTGGGGACAAAACACTTTCTAAAAAAATTTTAAAAAATCTCGAACCGTAAAAAGTTTTGAAAATCATGAAAAATAGAAAATGGGTCGTCTTGCCACGAAACTTCACATGAAGGTTTAGGGGACCATTGTATGAATTTACAACCCATAAAAATGGGATTGGCATGGAAAAAATATGAAGATGCGCTTGAACTCATCTACCACCCGTTCGATCCCCGGCTTCCGCATCCTGCCTCTTTGGTCGGCTGAGCGCCCGCACGCTCGTTTCATGGGTCGACTTAGGCATACGGAGTTCATCCCCAGTCTAAGCATACGAAGTTCATTCCTAGTCCAAGATCGGACCAGATCGAGGGTTACGATAGCAGGATCGATAGCATGCAGGGGGGACCGAGCCGATCCCCAGCTTGCACATTCTGCCTCTCCGACCGGCTGAGCGCCCGCACGCTCATTTCGTGGGTTGGCTTAGGCATAGGGAGTTCTTTCCATGTCTAAGCCCAGCCGAACCGAGGGTTGTGGCAGTGGGACCAGCAGCACGCAGAGGGGGATCGGGCCAATCCCCGACTTGCCCATTATGCCTCTCCGGTCGGCTCAACGCCTACACGCTCGTTTCGTGGGTTAACTTAGGCATACGGAGTTCATTCCCAGTCTAAGATCGGACCGGACTGAGGGTTGTAGCTACAGGATCAACAGCACGCAGGGGGGATCGGGCTGATCCCTGGTTTACGCATTCTGCCTCTCCGATCGGCTGAGCGTCCGCACGCCCGTTTCGTGGGTTGGCTTAGGCATAGGGAGTTCATTCCATGTCTAAGCCCAGTCGGACCGAGGGTTATGGCAGCGGGACCAGTAGCACGCAGAGGGGGACCGGGTCGATCCCTAACTTGCGCATTATGCCTCTCCGGCCAGCTCAGTGCCTGAACGCTCATTTCGTGGGTTGACTTAGGCATATGGAGTTCATTCCCAGTCTAAGATTAGACTGGACCGAGGGTTGTAGCAGCAGGATCGACAGCACGCAGGGGGGACCGAGCAATCCTCGGCTTGCGCATTCTGCCTCTCCGGTAGGTTGAGCGCCCGCATGCCCATTTCATGGGTTGGCTTAGGCATAGGGAGTTCATTCCATGTCTAAGCCCAGTCGGACCGAGTGTTGTGGCAGTGGGACCAGCAGCACGCAGAGGGGGACCAGATCGATCCTCGACTTACGTATTATGCCTCTCTGGTCGGCTCAGCGCCTGCACGCTCATTTCGTGGGTTGACTTAGGCATACAGAGTTCATTCCCAGTCTAAGATCGGACAAGACCGAGGGTTGTAGCAACAGGATCGATAGCACGTAGGGGGACCGAGCCGATCCCCAGCTTGCATATTCTGCCTCTCCGACCGCCTGAGCGCTCGCACGCTCATTTCGTGGGTTGGCTTAGGCATACAGAGTTCATTCCATGTCTAAGCATATGGAGTTCATTCCCAGTCTAAGATCGGACCAGACCGAGGGTTGCGGTAGCAAGACCAGCAGTAGGATCGGTAGCATGCAGGGGGGACTGGATTGATCCCCGGCTTACGCATTCTGCCTTTCTGGCCGGTTGGGCACCCGCACGCTCGTTTCGTGGGTTGACATAGGTATAAGGAGTTCATCCCCAGTCTAAGCATACGAAGTTCATTCCCTGTCTAAGATCGGACTGGTCTGAGGGTTGCGGCAACAGGATCGACAGCACGCAGGGGGACTGAGCCTATCCCCGGCTTGCGCATTCTACCTCTCCGGCCGGCTGAGTGCCCGCACGCCCGTTTTATGGGTTGGCTTAGGCATAGGGAGTTCATTCCATGTTTAAGCCCCAGTCGGATCGAGGGTTGTGGCAGCGAGACTGATAGCACGCAGAGGGGGATCGGGCCGATCCCTAGCTTACGCATTATGCCTCTCCGGCTAGCTCAACGCCCGCACGCTCATTTGGTGGGTTGACTTATGCATACGGAGTTCATTCCCAGTCTAAGATTAGACCAGACTGAGGGTTGCGACAGTAGTATCGACAGCACGCAGGGGGGATCGAGTCGATCCCTGGCTTGCGCATTCTGCCTCTTCGTTCGGTTGAGCGCCTGCACACTCGTTTCATGGGTTGGCTTAAGCGTACGGAGTTCATTCCATGTCTAAGCATACAGAGTTCATTCCCAATCTAAGATCGGATCGGACCAAGGGTTGTGGCAGTAGGACCAGTAGCAGGATCGACAGCACGTAGAGGGGGACCAGACCGATCCCCGACTTACTCATTCTACCTTTCCGATCGACTGAGTGCCCGCATGCTCGTTTCATGGGTTGGCTTAGGCATACGGAGTTCATTCCATGTCTAAGCCCCAACCGGACTGATTGTTGTTGCAGCAAGACTGGTAGCTGGATCGACAGCACACAGAGGGAGACCGAGCTGATCCTCGGCTTTCGTATTATGCCTTTTCGATCGGCCTCTCCGATCGACTGAGCGCCTGCACGCTCCTTTCGTGGGTTGACTTAGGATTACGGAGTTCATCCCCAGTCTAAGCATACAGAGTTTATTCCCAATCTAAGATCGGATCGGACTGAGGGCTGCGGTAGCAGGATCGGTAGCATGAGGTGGATCAGGCCGATCCCTGGCTTACGCATTCTGCCTCTTCGACCGGCTAAGCGTCGCACGCCCGTTTCGTGGGTTGGCTTAGGCATAGGGAGTTCATTCCATGTCTAAGCCCCAGCCGGACCGAGGGTTGTGGCAGCGGGATCGACAGCACGCAGAGAGGGATCGAGCCGATCCCCGGCTTGTGCATTATGCCTCTCTGGTCGGCTCAGCACCCGCACGTTCATTTTGTGGGTTGACTTAGGCATACGGAGTTCATTCTCAGTCTAAGATCAGACCGGATCGAGGGTTGTGGCAGTAGGATCGACAGCACATAGGGGGCGACCGGGTCGATCCCCGACTTGTGCATTCTGCCTCTTCGATCGGCTGAGCGCCTGCACACTCGTTTCGTGGGTTGGCTTAGGCATACAGAGTTCATTCCATGTCTAAGCATACAAAGTTCATTCCCAGTCTAAGATCGGATCGGACCGAGGGTTACGGCAGCAAGACTAGCAGTAAGATCTACAGCACGCAGGGGGGATCAGGCCGCTCACCGGCTTGCACATTCTACCTCTCTGACTGGCTGAGCACCCGCACGCTCATTTTGTGGGTTCGCTTAGGCTGACGGAGTTCATTCCATGTCTAAGCCCCAACCTGACCGAAGGTTATGGTAGTAGGACCGACAGTGGGATCGGCAACACACAGAAAGGGACCGAGCTGATCCCCGGCTTGCACATTATGCCTCTTTGGCTGGCCTCTCCGATCGGCTGAACGCCCGCACGCTCGTTTCGTGGGATGACTTAGACATACGGAGTTCATCCCCAGTCTATGCATACAGAGTTCATTCCCAATCTAAGATCGAACCGGACCGAGGGTTACGGTAGCTGGATCGACAACATGAGGGGGGACCAGGCCGATCCCCGGCTTGCACATTCTGCCTCTCCGATCGGCTGAACTCCCGCACACCCATTTCGTGGGTTGGCTTAGGCATAGGGAGTTCATTCCATGTCAAAGCCTCGGTCAGACTGAGGGTTGTGGCAGCGGGACTGACAGCACACAGAGGGGGATCGGGTCGATCCCCAGCTTGCGCATTATGCCTCTTCGATCGGCTCAGCGCCCGGACGCTCGTTTCGTGGGTTGACTTATGCATATGGAGTTCATTCCCAGACTAAGATCAAATAGGACCGAGGGTTGTGGCAACAGGATCGACAGCACGTAGGAGGGAGTTGGTCGATCCTCGGCTTGCGCATTCTACCTCTTCGACCGGCTGAGCGCCCGTACGCTCGTTTTATCGGTTGGCTTAGGCATATGGATTTTATTCCATGTCTAAGCATACGGAGCTCATTCCCAGTCTAAGATTTTGAGCCATGGTGCACATGCTGGGCTCTAGCATGTGCTGGTGCCACATTTTTTTTGCCTGGGGTACCATCGCCAGGGCATCGTCGGAGCATCGCTGGAGAGCCTAACTGACGGCGTTGGGGGTTTCGACGATTGGGGGGCCGGGGGGTGTGCGCACATGATGTGCGATGGGTACTGGTACTTGGCCCTTATATTGGCCCCCTATCCCTCATCAAACCTCGAGAACTCACACCCCCTTAAAGAGCATTTGAGATTTTATAGGTTTGCTGCCAGTAGCCATTAAAGTGTCTAAAATGGGGACACTTTTTTCAAACGGTCACAAAATCTTCTCCACTTTGAGTTTTTAGCTGAATTTGTTTGTGCATACCAACAAAAATACAAGGATCACCTCTACCAAATTTGGGAACAAAACTCTTTCTGAAAAAATTTTAAAAAATCAAGAAATCGTAAAAAGTTTTTAAAATCATGAAAAATAGAAAACGGGTCGTCTTGCCGCGAAACTTCACATGAAGGCTTAGGGGACCATTGTATGAATTTACAAGCCATAAAAAGGGCATTAGCATGGCAGAAATATGAAGATGTGCTTGAACCCACCTACCACCCGTTCGATCCCCGGCTTACGCATCCTGCCTCTCTGGTCGACTGAGCACCCGCACGCTTGTTTTGTGGGTTGACTTAGGCATACAAAGTTCATCCCCAGTCTAAGCATACAGAGTTCATTCCTAGTCTAAGATTGGATCAGACCGATGGTTGCGGTAGCAGGATCGACAGCACGCAGGGGGGACCGGACTGAGGGTTGCGGTAGCAGGATCGGTATTCCCAACTTGCGCATTCTGCCTCTTCGATAGGCTGAGCGCCCGCATGCCCGTTTCATGGGTTGGCTTAGGCATAGGGAGTTCATTCCATGTCTAAACCGCAGCTGAACCGAGGGTTGTGGCAGCAGGACCGGTAACGGGATCGACAGCACGCAGGGGGGACCGGGGCGATTCCCAACTTGCGCATTCTGCCTTTCCGGTCGGCTGAGCGTCCGCATGCCCATTTCGTGGGTTGGCTTAAGCATAGGGAGTTCATTCCATGTCTAAGCCCTAGCCGGACTGAGGGTTGTGGCAGCGAGACCGGTAGCACGTAGAGGGGAACCGGGCCGATCCCTGACTTGCGCATTATGCGTCTTCGGCCGGCTCAGTGCCTGCACGCTCATTTCGTGGGTTGACTTATGCATATGGAGTTCATTCCCAGTCTAAGATCAGACCGAACCAAGGGTTGCGACAGCAGCATCGACAGCACATTGGGGGGGATCGGGCTGATCCCCGACGTGCGCATTCTGCCTCTCCGACCGGTTGAGTGCCCATATGCTCGTTTCGGAGGTTGGCTTGGGCATACCGAGTTCATTCCATGTCTAATCATACGGAGTTCATTCCCAGTCTAAGATCAGACTGGACCAAGGATTGCGATCGCAGGACCAGTACCAGGATCGATAGCACGTAGGAGGGATCGGGTCGATCCCCGGCTTGCACATTTTACCTCGCCAGCTGGCCTCTCTGATCGGTTGAACATCCGCGCGGACATTTTGTGGGTTGACTTAGGCATACAGAGTTCATTCCCAGTCTAAGCATACGGAGTTTATTCCAGTCTAACATCGGACTGGACCAAGGGTTGCGGCAGTAGGATCGACAGCACGCAGAGGGGATCGGGTCGATCCCCGGCTTGCGCTTTTTGCCCCTCCGGCTGGCTGAGCACCTGCACGCCTGTTTCATGGGTTGGCTTGGGCATAGGGAGTTCATTCCATGTCTAAGCCCCAGTTTGATCGAGGGTTGTGGCAGCGGGTCTGACAGCACGCAGAGGGGGACCAGGTTGATCGCTGGCTTGCGCATTATGCCTCTCCGGCCGGCTCAGTGCCCGAACGCTCGTTTTGTTGGTTAACTTAGGCATACAGAGTTCATTCCCAGTCTAAGATCAGACCAGACCAAGGGTTACGACAGTAGGATCGACAGCACGCAGGGGGGATCGGGCCGGTCCCTGGCTTGTGCATTCTGCCTCTTCGGTCGGCTAAGTGCCCGCACGCTCATTTCATGGGTTGGCTTAGGCATATAGAGTTCATTCCATGTCTAAGCGTATGGAGTTCATTCCCATTCTATGATCAGACAGGACTGAGGATTATGCTACAGGACCAGCAGCAGGATCTGTAGCACGTAAGGGGGGACTGGGTCGATCCTCGGCTTGCGCATTCTGCCTCACCGACTGGCCTCTCTGACCGACTGAGCGTTCGCACGCTCATTTCGTGGGTTGACTTAGGCATACGGAGTTCATCCCCAGTCTAAGCATAGGGAGTTCATTCCCGATCTAACATCGAATCGGATCGAGGGTTGCGGCAGCAGGATCGGCAGCACGCAGGGGTGACCGAGTCGATGCCTGGCTTACACATTCTGCCTTTCCGATCGACCGAGCGCCCGCACGCCCGTTTTGTGGGTTGGCTTAGGCACAGGGAGTTCATTCCATGTCTAAGCCCCAACTAGACCGAGGGTTGTGGTAGCGGCACCGACAGCATGCAGAGGGGGACCAGGTTGATCCCCGGCTTGCACATTCTGCCTCTCTGACCAACTGAGTGCCCACATGCTTGTTTTGTGGGTTGGCTGAGGCATACGGAGTTCATTCCATGTCTAAGCATACAGAGTTCATTCCTAGTCTAAGAGTTTGAGCGACGGTGCACATGCTGGGCTCGGGCATGTGCAGGTGCCACCTTTTTTTCCCCCAGGGTACCATCGTCGGAGCATCGTCGGAGCATCGTCGGAGAGCCTAACTGACGGCATTGGGGGTTCCGACGTTTGGCGGGCCGGGGGGTGTGCGCACATGATGTGCGATGGGTGCTGGTACTTTGCCCTTATATTGGCCCCCTATCCCTTATCAAACCTCAAGAACTCACAGCCCCTTAAAGAGCATTTGAGATTTTATAGGTTTACTGCCAGTAGCCATTAAAGTGTCTAACATGGGGACACTTTTTTCAAACAGTCACAAAATCTTCTCCACTCTGAGTTTTTAGCTGAATGTTTTTGTGCATGCCAACAAAAATAAAAGGATCACCTCTACCAAATTTGGGGACAAAACTCTTTCTAAAAAAATTTTGAAAAATCCTGAACTGTAAAAAGTTTCAAAAATTATAGAAAATAGAAAATGGGTCGTCTTGCCACGAAACTTCACATGAAGGCGTAGGGGATCATTGTATGAATTTACAAGCCATAAAAATGGCATTGGCATGGCAGAAATATGAAGATGTGCTTGAACCCACCTACCATCCGTTCGATCCCTGGCTTGCGCATCCTGCCCTCTGGTCAGCTGAGCGTCCGCATGCTCATTTCGTGGGTTGACTTAGGCATACGGAGTTGATCTCCAGTCTAAGCATACGGAGTTCATTCCCAGTCTAAGATCAGATCAGACCGAGGGTTGTGGCAGCAGGATCGACAGCACACAGGGGGACCGGACCGATCCCTGGCTTGCGCATTCTGCCTCTCCGGCCGGCTGAGCGCCCGTACGCCCATTTCGTGGGTTGGCTTAGGCATAGGGAGTTCGTTCCATGTCTAAGCCCTAGCTAGACCGAGGGTTGTAGCTGTGGCACCGACAGCACGTAGAGGGGGATCGGGCCGATCCCCAGCTTCCGTATTGTGCCTCTCCGGCTGGCTCAGCACCCACACACTCATTAAGTGGGTTCACTTAGGCATACGGAGTTCATTCTTAGTCTAGGATCGGACTGGACCGAAGGTTGTGATAGTAGAATCGATAGCACGCAGGGGGGACCGAGCCGGTCCCTGGCTTGCGCATTCTGCCTCTCCAACCTACTGAGCACCCGCACGCTCGTTTCGTGGGTTGGCTTAGGCATACAAAGTTCATTCCATGTCTAAGCCCCAGTCGGACCGAAGGTTGTGGCAGTAGGACCGGCAGCGGGATCGGCAAGACGCAGAGGGGGACCAAGCTGATCCTCAGCTTGCATATTATGCCTCTCCGATCGGCCTCTCCGGCCAGCTGAGTGCTCGTACGCTCGTTTCGTGAGTTGACTTAGGCATACGGAGTTCATCCCTAGTCTAAGCATACAGAGTTCATTCCCAGTCTAAGATCAGACCGGACTAAGGGTTTCAGCAGCAGGATCGGCAGCACGCAGGGGGGACCGGGCCGATCCCCGGCTTACGCATTTTACCTCCCCGGAGTTCATTCCATGTCTAAGCATACGGAGTTTATTCCCAGTCTAGGATCAGATCGAACCGAGGGTTGCGACAGCAGGACCAGTAGCAAGATCGGCAGCACACAGGGGGGATCGGGTCGATCCTCGACTTGCACGTTCTGCCTCTCTGGTTGACCTCTCCGACTGGCAAAGTGGCCGTACACTCGTTTTGTGGGTTGATTTAGGCATACGGAGTTCATCCCCAGTCTAAGCATACGGAGTTCATTCCCAGTCTAAGATCGAATCGGACCGAGGGTTGCGACAGCAAGATCGGTAGCACGTAGGGGGGACCAAGCCGATCCCCGGCTTGCGCATTCTACATCTCTGGCCGACTGAGTGCCCGCACGCCCGTTTCTTGTGTTGGCTTAGGCATAGGGAGTTCATTCCATGTCTAAGCCCCAGCCAGACCGAGGGTTGTGGCAGCACGACCGATAGCACGTCGAGGGGGACCGGGTCGATCCCAGGCTTATGCATTATGCCTCTCTGGTCGACTGAGCGCCCGCACACTCATTTTATGGGTTGGCTTAGGCATACGGAGTTCATCCCTAGTCTAAGTATATGGAGTTCATTCCCAATCTAAGATCGAACTGGACCGAGGGTTGCGGTAGCAAGATCGGTAGCACGCAGGGGGGACCAAGTCGATCCCCGGCTTACGCATTCTACCTCTCCAACCGGCTGAGTGCCCACATGCCCATTTCGTGTGTTGGCTTAGGCATAGGGAGTTCATTCCATGTCTAAGCCCCAGCTGAATCGAGGGTTGTGGCAGCGGGACCGATAGCACGTATAGGGGGACCGGGTCGATCCCCGGCTTGTGCATTTTGCCTCTCCGATCGGCTGAGGGCCCGCACGTTCATTTAGTGGGTTGGCTTAGGCATACAAAGTTCATTCCTAGTCTAAGATTTTGAGCCACGATGCACATGCTGGGCTCAGGAATGTGCTGGTGCTACATTTTTTTCGCCCGGGGCACCATTGTCGGAGCATCACCGGAGAGCCTATCCGGCAGTATTGGGGGTTTCGATGATTGGGGGGGCCGGGGGTGTGCGCCCATGATGTGCGATGGGTGCTGTTACTTGGCCCTTATGTTGGCCGGTTATCCCTCATCAAACCTCTAGAACTCACACCCCCTTAAAGAGTATTTGAGATTTTATAGGTTTACTGCCAGTAGCCATTAAAGTGTCTGAAATGGGGACACTTTTTTCAAACGGTCACAAAATCTTCTCCACTTCGAGTTTTTGGTTGAATTTTTTTATGCATGCCAACAAAAATACAGCATCACCTCTACCAAATTTGGGGACAAAAATGTTTTTAAAAAAGTTTCAAAAATCATGAAAAATAAAAAACGGGTCATCTTGCCACGAAACTTCATGTGAATGTGAACGGGACCATTCTATGAATTTACAAGTCATAAAAATGGCATTGGCATGGCAGAAATATGAAAATGAGCATGAACCCACCTACCATCCATTCGATCCCTAGCTTACACATCCTGCCTCTCTGGTCGGCAGAGCGTCCGCAAGCTCGTTTCGTGGGTTGGCTTAGGCATACGGAGTTTATTCCATGTCTAAGCATACGAAGTTAATTCCTTGTCTAAGATTGAACCAGACTGATGCTTGCGATAGTAGGACCAGTAGCAGGATCGGCAGCATGAAGGGGGGATCAGACCGGTCCCCGACTTACGCATTCTGCCTCTCCAGTCGGTTGAGCACCCGCACGCTCGTTTCGTGGGTTGACTTAGGCATACGGAGTTCATCCCTAGTCTAAGCATATGGAGTTCATTCCCAGTCTAAGATCGAACTGGACTGAGGGTTGCGATAGCAGGATCGATAGCACGCAGAGGGGGACCGGGCCGATCCCTGACTTAGGCATTCTGCCTTTCTGACCGGCTGAGCGCCCACACGTCCGTTTCATGGGTTGGCTTAGGCATAGGGAGTTCATTCCATTTCTAAGCCCAAGCTAGACTGAGGGATGCGGCAACGGGACTGGTAGCACGCAGAGGGGGACTAGGCCAATCCCCGGCTTGCACATTCTGCCTCTCCAGCCAGCTGAGCACCCGCACGCTCGTTTCGTGGGTTGGCTTAGGCATACGAAGTTCATTCCATGTCTAAGCATACGGAGTTCATTCCCAGTCTAGGAGTTTGAGCCATGGTGCACATGCTGGGCTCGAGCATGTGCTAGTGTCATATTTTTTTCACCCGGGGCACCATCGTCGGAGCATCACCGGAGAGCCTAACCGACAGCATTGAGGGTTTCGGCATAGGGGGCCGAGGGGGTGTGCGCACATGATGTGCGATGGGTGCTGGTACTTGGCCCTTATATTGGGCCCCTATCCCTCATCAAACCTTGAGAACTCACACCCCCTTAAAAAGCATTTCAGATTTTACAGGTTTGCTGCCAGTAGCCATTAAAGTGTCTGAAATGGGGACACTTTTTTCAAACAATCACAAAATCTTCTCCACTTCGAGTTTTTAGCTGAATTTTTTGTACATGCCAAAAAAAATACAAGGATCACCTCTACCAAATTTGGGGACAAAACTGTTTCTAAAAAATTTTAAAAAATCAGGAACCACAAAAAGTTTCAAAAATCTTGAAAAATAAAAAACGGGTTGTCTTGCCCCGAAAGTTCACATGAAGGCGTAGGGGACCATTGAATGAATTTATAAGCCATAAAAATGGCATTGGCATGGCAAAAATATGAAGATGTGCTTGAACCCACCTACCACCCGTTCGATCCCCGGCTTGCGCATCCTACCTCTTTGGTCGGCTGAGCCCCCGCACGCCCATTTCATGGGTTGGCTTAGGCATAGGGAGTTGATTCCATGTCTAAGCCCCAGCTGGACCGAGGGTTGTGGTAGCGGGACCGACAACATGCTGAGGGTGATCGGGTCGATCCCCGACTTGCGCATTATGCCTCTTCGGCCGACTTAGCACCCGCACGCTCGTTTCGTGGGTTGACTTAGGCCATGGAGTTCATTCCTAGTCTAAGATCAGATCAGACCAAGGGTTGCAGCAGCAGGATCGACAGCACGCAGGGGGGGATCGGGCCGGTCCCCGGCTTATGCATTTTGCCTCTCCAGCCGGCTGAGCACCCGCACGCTCATTTCGTGGGTTGCTTAGGCATACGGAGTTCATTCCATGTCTAAGCATACAAAATTCATTCCCAGTCTAAGATCGGCCCGGACCGAGGGTTGCGGTAGCAGGACCAGCAGTAGGATCGGTAGCATGCAGGAGGGGATCGGGCCGATCCTCGGCTTGCGCATTCTACCTCTCTGACCGGTTAAGCACCCGCACGCTCGTTTCATGGGTTGGCTTAGGCATACGGAGTTCATTCCTTGTCTAAGCCCCAGTCGGACCGAGGGTTGTGGTAGCAGGACCGACAGCAGGATCGACAGCACATAGAGGGGGACCACACTGATCCCCGACTTACGCATTATGCCTCTTTTGCCGACCTCTCCATCCAGTTGAGCATTCGCACGCTCGTTTCGTGGGTTGACTTAGGCATACCGAGTTCTTTCCCAATCCAGGATTGGATCGGACTAAGGGTTGCGACAGGAGGATCGACAGCACGCAGGGGGGACTAGGTCGATCCCCGACTTGCAAATTTTGCCTCTCCGGTTGGCTGAGCGCCCGCACGCCTGTTTCGTGGGTCGCCTTAGGCATAGGGAGTTCATTCCAATGTCTAAGCCCTAGTCAGATCGAGGGTTGTGGCAGTGGGACCGATAGCACGTAGAGGGGTACCGGGTCGATCCCCGGCTTGCACATTATGCCTCTCCAACCGGTTCAGCACCCGAACACTCATTTCGTGGGTTGACTTAGGCATACAGAGTTCATTCCCAGTCTAAGATCAGACCAGACTGAGGGTTGCGCCAGCAAGATCGACAGGATGCCGGGGGAACCGAGTCGATCCCCGACTTGATCATTATGCCTCTCCGGGCGGATGACTGCCTGTACGCTCATTTTGCGGGTTGGCTTAGGCATACAGAGTTCATTCCATGTCTAAGCATACGGAGTTCATTCTTAGTCTAAGATCAGATCGGACTGAGGGTTACGGTAGTAGGACCAACAGCAAGATTGACAGCACATAGGGGGGACTGGGCCGATCCCTGACTTACGCATTCTGCCTCTCTGGCCGGCCTCTCCAGCCGGCTGAGCGCCCGCGCTATCGTTTCATGGGTTGACTTAGGCATACGGAGTTCATCCCCAGTCTAAGCATACGGAGTTTATTCCTAGTCTAAGATCGGACCGGACCGAGGGTTGCAGCAACAGGATCGGCAGCACGCATGGGGAACCAGGTCGATCCCCGGCTTGTGCATTCTGCCTCTCCGACCGGTTGAGTGACCACACGCCCATTTTATGGGTTGGCTTAGGCATAGGGAGTTCATTCCATGTCTAAGCCCCAGCTGGATCGAGGGTTGTGGCAGTGGGACCAGTAGCACGCAAAGGGGGATCGGGCCGATCCCTAGCTTACGCATTATGCCTCTCTGACCGGCTCAGCACCCGCACGCTCATTTTGTGGGTTGACTTAGGCATACGGAGTTCATTCCCATTCTAAGATCGAACCGGACCGAGGGTTGCAGCAGCAGGATCGACAGCACACAGGGGGGAATAGGCCGGTCCCCGGCTTACACATTCTGCCTCTCCGGCCGACTAAGCGCTTGCACGCTCATTTCATGGGTTGCCTTAGGCATACGGAGTTCAATCCATGTCTAAGCATACGGAGTTCATTCCCAGTCTAAGATTGGACCGGACCGAGGGTTGCGACAGCAGGACTAGGAGCAGGATCGGCAGCACGTAGGGGGGATCGGGCCGATCCCCGGCTTGCACATTCTACCTCTCCGATCGGCTGAGCGCCCACACGCTCATTTCATAGGTTGGCTTAGGCATAGGGAGTTCATTCCATGTCTAAGCCCCAGCTGGATCGAGGGTTGTGGCAACGGGACCGGCAGCACGCAGAGGGGGACCGGTTCGATCCCCGACTTGCGCATTCTGCCTCTCCGGTCGGCTGAGCGCCTGTACGCTCATTTGGTGGGTTAGCTTAGGCATACGGAGTTGATTCCGTGTCTAAGCATACGAAGTTCATTCCCAGTCTAAGAGTTTGAGCCACGGTGCACATGCTGGGCTTGGAGAGCCTAACCGGCGGCATTGGGGGTTCCGACGATTGGGGGGGCCAGGGGTGTGCGCACAGATGTGCGATGGGTGGTGGTACTTGGCCCTTATATTGGCCCCCTATCCCTCATCAAACCTCGAGAACTCACACCCCTTTAAAGAGCATTTGAGATTTTATAGGTTTGTTGCCAGTAGCCATTAAAGTATCTAAAATGGGGACACTTTTTTCAAACTGTCGCAAAATCTTCTCCACTTCGAGTTTTTAGCTGAATTTTTTTGTGCATCCCAAAAAAAATACAAGGATCACCTCTACCAAATTTAGAGAAACTCTTTCTAAAAAAATTTTAAAAAATACTAAACCGCAAAAAGTTTTAAAAATCGTGAAAAATAGAAACGGGTCGTCTTGCCACGAAACTTCCCATGAAGGTGTAGGGGACCATTGTATGAATTTACAAGCCATAAAAATGGCATTGGCATGGCAGAAATATGAAGATATGCTTGAACCCACCCACCACCCGTTCGATCCCCGGCTTGCGCATCCTGCCTCTCTTGTTGGCTGAGCGTCCGCACGCTCATTTCATAGGTTGACTTAGGCATACGGAGTTCATCCTTAGTCTAAGCATACGGAGTTCATTCCCAGTCTAAGATCAGATCGGACCGAGGGTTGCATAGTAGCATCCGTAGCACGCAGGGGGGATCGAGTCGATCTCCGGCTTGTGCATTCTGCCTGTCCGATTGGCTGAGCACCCGCACGTTTGTTTCGCGGGTTGGCTTAGGCATAGGGAGTTCATTCCATGTCTAAGCCCCGCCGGATTGAGGGTTGTGGCAGCGGGACCGATAGCACACAGAGGGGGATCGAGCCGATCCCCGGCTTGCGCATTATGCCTCTTCGACCGACTCAACGCCTGCACGCTCGTTTCGTGGGTTGACTTAGGTATACGAAGTTCATTCCTAGTCTAAGATCAGACCGGACCGAGGGTTGCGGTAGCAGGATCGACAGCACGTAGGGGAGACTGGGCCAGTTCCCAACTTGCGCATTCTGCCTCTTCGATCGGCTGAGCTCCCGTATGCTCGTTTCATAGGTTGGCTTAGGCATACGGAGTTCATTCCATGTCTAAGCATATAGAGTTCATTCCCAGTCTAAGATCGGACCAAACCGAGGGTTGCGGTAGCAGGACTAGCATCAGGATCGACAGCACACAGGAGGGGACCGGGTCGATCCCTGGCTTGCGCAGTCTGCCTCTTCGACCGGTTGAGCGCTCTCACGTCCGTTTCATGGGTTGGCTCAGGCATACGGAGTTAATTCCATGTCTAAGCCCCAGTCGGAAAGAGGGTTGTGGTAGCTGGACCGCAGTGGGATCGACAGCACGTAGAGGGGGACCGAGCTGATCCTTGGCTTGGGCATTATGCCTATCCGGTCGGCTTAGCACCCAAACGCTCATTTCATGGGTTGACTTAGGCGTACGGAGTTCATTCCCAATCTAAGATCGGACTGGACCGAGGGTTACGGTAGCAGGATCGACAGCACGTAGGAGGGATCGAGCCAGTCCCTGGCTTACGCATTCTGCCTCTCCGACCGACTGAGTGCCCGCACGTTCGTTTCGTGGGTTGGCTTAGGCATACGGAGTTTATTCCATGTTTAAGCATATGGAGTTCATTCCCAGTCAAGGATCGAACCAGACCGAGGGTTGCGGTAGCAGGACCAGCGACAGGATCGACAGCATGTAGGAGGGACCGGGTCGATCCCCGGTTTGCATATTCTCCCTCTTCGGCCGACCTCTCTGACCGATTGAGCGCCTACACGCTCGTTTTATGGGTTGACTTAGGCATACGGAGTTCACCCCCAGTCTAAGCATACGAAGTTCATTCCCAGTCTAAGATTGAACCGGATCGAGGGTTATGGCAGCAGGATGGATAGCACGTAGGGGGGACCAGGTCGATCCTCAGCTTGCGCATTTTACCTCTCCGACCGGCTGAGCGCTCGCACGCTCGTTTCGTGGGTTGGCTTAGGCATACGGAGTTCATTCCATGTCTAAGCCCCAGTTGGAACGAGGGTTGTGGCAGCAGGACCAGCAGTGGGAACGATAGCACGCAACAGGGGACTGAACTGATCCCAGCTTGGGCATTATGTCTCTCCAGCTGGCCTCTTCGACAGGCTGAGTGCCCACACGCTCATTTCATCGGTTGACTTAGGCATACGGAGTTCATCCCCAGTCTAAGCATACAAAGTTCATTCCTAGTCTAAGATCAGACTAGATTGAAGGTTACGACAGCAGGATCGATAGCATGTAGGGGGGACCAGACCGATCCCTGACTTGCACATTCTGCCTCTCCAGCCGGCTGAGTGCCCGTACGCCCGGTTCGTGGGTTGGCTTAGGCACAGGGAGTTCATTCAATGTCTAAGCCCAGTGGAACTAATGGTTATGGTAGCGGGACCGACAACACGCAGAGGGGGGCCGGGCCGATCCTCGGCTTACGCATTATGCCTCTTCGATCGGCTCAGCGCCCGAATGCTCGTTTCGTGGGTTGACTTAAGCATACGGAGTTCATCCCAATCTATGATCAGACCAGACCGAGGGTTGCGGCAGCAAAATCAATAGCACGTAGGGGGGACCGGGCCGGTCCCCAGCTTGTGCATTCTGCCTCTTCGGTCGGCTGAACACCCGCACGCTCGTTTCGTGGGTTGGCTTAGGCATACGGAGTTCATTCCATGTCTAAGCATACAGAGTTCATTCCTAGTCTAAGATCGGACTGGACCGAGGCTTGCGACAGCAGCACCAGCAGCAGGATCGTCTGCACGTAGGGGGGACCGGGTCGATCCCCGACTTACATATTTTGCCTCTCCGGTCGGCTTAACCCTCGCACGCTTGTTTCGTGGGTCGACTTAGGCATACGGAGTTCATACCCAGTCTAAGCATATAGAGTTCATTTCCAGTCTAAGATCGAATCGGACTGAGGGTTGCGACAATAGGATAGGCAGCACGCAGGGGGGATCGGGCCGATCCCCAGCTTGCTCATTCTGCCTCTCTGATCGGCTGAGCGCCCGTACGCCTGTTTAATCGGTTCGCTTACGCATAGGCAGTTCATTCCATGTCTAAGACCCAGCCGGGCTGAGGGTTGTGGTAGCGGGATCGGCAGCACGCAGAGGGGGATCGGGCCGATCTCTGAGTTGCGCATTCTGCCCCTTCGGCCGGCTGAGCACCCGTACGCTCGTTTCATGGGTTGGCTTAGGCATACGGAGTTTATTCCATGTGTAAGCATACGAAGTTCATTCCCAGTCTAAGAGTTTGAGCCATGGTGCACATGCTGGGCTTGGGAATGTGCTGGTGCCATATTTATTTCACTCGGGGCACCATCGTCGGAGCATCTTCGGAGAGCCTAACCGATGGCATTAGGGGTTTCGGCGATTGGGGGGCCAGGGGGTGTGCGCACATGATGTGCGATGGGTGCTGGTACTTGGCCCTTATATTGGCCCCCTATCCCTCATCAAACCTCTAGAACTCACACCCCCTTAAAGAGCATTTGAGATTTTATAGGTTTGCTGCCAGTAGCCATTAAAGTGTCTAAAATGGTGACACTTTTTTCAAATGGTCACAAAATCTTTTCCACTTTGAGTTTTTAGCTGAATGTTTTTGTGCATGCCAAAAAAAATACAAGGATCACCTCTACCAAATTTGGGGACAAAACTCTTTCTAAAAAATTTTTAAAAAATCCAGAACAGTAAAAAGTTTTGAAAATCGTGAAAAATAGAAAACGGGTGGTCTTGCCACGAAACTTCACATGAAGGTGTAGGGGACCACTGTATGAATTTACAAGCCATAAAAATGGCATTGGAATGGTAGAAATATGAAGATGTGCTTGAACCCACCTACCACTTACTCGATCTCCGACTTTCGCATTCTGCCTCTCTAGTCGGTTGAGCGTCCGCACGCTCGTTTCATGGGTTGACTTAGGCATACAGAGTTCATCCCCAGTCTAAGCATACGGAGTTCATTCCCAATCTAAGATGGGACCAAACCGAGGGTTGCGACAACAGGATCGGCAGCATGTAGGGGGGATCGGGTTGATCCCCGGCTTGCACATTCTGCCTCTCTGGTCGACTGAACGCTCGCACGCCTGTTTCATGGGTTGGCTTAGGCATACGGAGTTCATTCCATGTCTAAGCATATAGAGTTCATTCCCAGTCTAAGAGTTTGAGCCACGGTGCACATGCTGTGCTTGGGCATGTGCTGGTGTCGCATTTGTTTTGCCAGTGGCACCATCACTGGAGCATCGTCAAAGAGCCTAACTGACGACATTGGGGGGTTCTGGCGATTGGGGGGGCCGGGTGGGTGCGCGCACATGATGTGCAATGGGTGCTGGTACTTGGCCTTTATATTGGCCCCCTATCCCTCATCAAACCTCTAGAACTCACACCCCTTTAAAGAGCATTTGAGATTTTAAAGGTTTGCTGCCAGTAGCCATTAAAGTGTCTGAAATGGGGACACTTTTTTCAAACGGCCACAAAATCTTCTCCATTTCGAGTTTTTAGGTGAATTGTTTTGGGCATGCTAAAAAAAACACAAGGATCACCTCTACCAAATTTGGGGTCAAAAATCTTTCTAAAAAAATTTTAAAAAATCCTGAACCATAAAAAGTTTCGAAAATCGTGAAAAATAGAAAACGGGTCGTCTTGCCATGAAACATCACATGAAGGCTTAGGGGACCATTGTATGAATTTACAAGCCATAAAAATGGCATTGGCATGGCAGAAATATGAAGATGTGCATGAACCCACCTACCACCAATTCGATCCCCGGCTTGCGCATCCTGCCTCTCTGGTTGGCTGAGCATCCACACACACGTTTCGTGGGTTGACTTAGGCATACAGAGTTCATTCCTAGTCTAAGCATACGGAGTTCATTCCTAGTCTAAGATTGGGTTGGATTGAGGGTTGCGGAAGTAGGATCGACAGCCCGCAGGGGGGACCGGGCCGATCCCCGACTTGCGCATTCTGCCTCTCCGATCGGCTGAGCGCCCGCACGCCTGTTTCATGGGTTGGCTTAGGCATAGGGAGTTCATTCCATGTCTAAGCCCCAGTCAGACCGAGGGTTGTGGCAGCGGGACTGACAGCACGCAGAGGGGGACCGGGCCGATCCCCGACTGGCACATTATGCCTCTTCGGCCGACTCAACGTCCACACGCTCGTTTTGTGGGTTGACTTAGTCATACGGAGTTCATTCACAGTCTAAGATCGGATCGAACCAAGGGTTGCGATAGCAAGATCGACAGCACACAGGGGGGACCGAACCGGTCCCCAGCTTGCGCATTCTGCCTCTCAGGTCGGCTGAGCGCCCGTACGCTCGTTTCGTGGGTTGGCTTAGGCATACGGAGTTCATTCCATGTATAAGCATAATGAGTTCATTCCTAGTCTAAGATTGGACCGGACTGAGGGTTACGATAGCAGGACCAGCATCAAGATCGACAGCACGCAAGGGGGACCGGGTCGATCCCCGGCTTGCACATTCTGCCTCTCCGGCCGGCTGAGCACCCGCACGCTCGTTTTGTGGGTTGGCTTAGGCATACGGAGTTCATTCCATGTCTAAGCATACGGAGTTCATTCCCAGTCTAAGATTTTGAGCCATGGTTCACATGCTGGGCTCGGGCATGTGCTAGTACCGTATTTTTTTCACCCGGGACACCATGCCGGAGCATCACCGGAGAGCCTAACCGGCGGCATTGAGGGTTCCGGCGATTGGGGCGGCCGGGGGGTGTGCGCACATGATGTACGATGGGTGGTGGTACTTGGCCCTTATATTGGCCCCCTATCCCTCATCAAACCTCGAGAACTCACACTCCCTTAAAGAGTGTTTGAGATTTTACAGGTTTGCTGCCAGTAGCCATTAAAGTGTCTGAAATGGGGACACTTTTTTCAAACGGGCACAAAATCTTCTCCATTTCAAGTGTTTAGCTGAATTTTTGTGTGCATGCAAAGAAAAATACAAGGATCACCTCTAACAAATTTGGGGACAAAAATCTTTCTAAAAAAATTTTAAAAAATCCCGAACCGTAAAAAGTGTCAAGAATCTTGAAAAATAAAAAATGGGTCGTCTTGCCATGAAACTTCACATGAAGGCTTAGGGGACCATTGTATGAATTTACAAGCCATAAAAATGGCATTGGCATGGCAGAAATATTAAGATGTGCTTGAACCCACCTACCACCCGTTTGATCCATGGCTTGCGCATCCTACCTCTCTGGTCGGCTGAGCGCCCGCACGCTCATTTCGTGGGTTGACTTAGGCATACAGAGTTCATCCCCAGCCTAAGCATATAGAGTTCAATCCCAGTCTAAGATTAGACCAGACCGAGGGTTACGACAGCAGGATCGACAGCACGTAGGGGGACCGGGTCGATCCTCGACTTGCGCATTCTGCCACTACGACCAGCTGAGCGCCCGCACGCCCGTTTCGTGGGTTAGCTTAGGCATAGGGAGTTCATTCCATGTCTAAGCCCCAGTCGGACCGAGGGTTGTGGCAGCAGGACCGGCAGCACGCAGAGGGGGACTGGGCCGATCCCCAGCTTGCGCATTATGCCTTTCCGGCTGGCTGAGCGCCCGCACGCTCGTTTCATGGGTTGACTTAGGAATACGGAGTTCATCTCCAATCTAAGCATACGAAGTTCATTCCCAGTCTAAGATCGGATCAGACCGAGGGTTGCGGCTGTAGGACCAGCAGCAGGATCAACAGCACGCAGGAGGGGACCAGGCCGATCCCTAGCTTTCGCATTCAACCTCTCCGATCGGTTGAGAGTCCATGTCACGCTCTGGGCGGGCGCGCCGGGCACATCAAGTGCACTAGCAGGCGTGCTGGCGGTATTTATGCGCAAAGCCTAGCAAACAAGTTCAAAACACCTGCCCAACTTGCAGGCTAGCTCGTGAGACCAAGGCCTGGCATGCAAGCTACCCGCACCACATCCAAAAGGGCCCAAGGTGCTGGACACGCAAGGGAAGCTTCTGGAAGCAGGCAGGATCAGCTGGAGCATCCTGGCAGATTTGGTTGACCCTGAAAATTAGGAGTTAGCATCCTGATTGATTGTAATTTGTATAATCCCATGGTTTTAGCCTTTATTCTAGGGATATTCCATTAAGTTGTAGCTGGAGCCTTAACTATAAATAGAGGGCTACTCCACCCTCATTTGTACACCATCAAACACTTCTGTTTCAGTGAATACAAGAGTATTTCTAGAATTCTGTCTTCTTATCATGTTTCTCTTTAACTTGCATAATCAGCCCTTCCCATTGTTCTAGTGCCTGTACGCTTATGTTTTAGGCTGACTTAGGCATAAAGGAGGAGATTCCAAGCCTAAGGCCGCATGGTTTCTGAGTCTAAGGTCAGAGCCCGTGACAGTTGGTATCAGAGCGGGTTCGATTCTGCGTGTTTGTGTTGTGCAGGTTAGATCGTGATTGAGGAGATGGCATCCCAAAGCGATGTTGCTAGCCAACAACCAGAGGACCAAGAGCATGGGCATGGAAGAGGTGAGAAAGCCAGTTCTAGAGATATCTGGTCTACCATGGACGGTAGGCTGGCCAAGGTGGAGGTGACCGTAGGCAACATGGGGGAGAAGCTTGAGGAGGTAGAGACTCACATTGCATCGCTAGACTCCATGGGGGAGGAGATCAAAAGTGAGCTAGAAGCTGCTCTCAACAAAGGCATGGACGTGTTCACCCAAGAGAATCAGACCTTGGAGGCTGAAGTGCTAACCTTGCACGATGGCATGGAGGCCATGCGCCAGCGGATGGAAGAGCTTGCCAGTGAGCTCGTTGCTTGCAAGACTGCCATTGGGAATGGCATGTTTGCTGGAGTGTCCAAGTCCATATTGGATGTCCCCAAGCCTAAGGAGTTCAAGGGGATTAGGGCAGCCAAGGAAGTAGACAACTACCTATGGGGTATGGAGCAGTACTTCCAGGCTATGGGCATGCAAGACGAGGTGATAAAGGTAAGCACCGTTGTTATGTATCTCACTGATGTAGCCTTATTGTGGTGGAGGCACAGGTGTGATGATGTCAGGCGTGGGAGTGCCAAGATTGGAACCTGGGTAGAGTTTCAAAAGGAGTTCAGAGAACAATTTTACCCGGAGTATGCCGATGATGAGGCACGGGCAAAGTTGCACAGGTTAAGCCAGCAAGGGGACATAAGGGAGTATGTCCAAAAATTCTCTGAACTGATGCTGCAGATCTTGGATCTAGGTGAGAAGGATGCTTTATTTGCTTTCATGGATGGGCTGAAGCCGTGGGTGAAGCATGAGCTACAAATGAGAGGAGTTCATGACTTGGCTAAAGCCATGACTACTATCGAGGCCTTGATAGAGTTCAAGCCTCTGAACAAGTTCGAGTCTACCAAGCCCAAGGGTAAGGGCAGGGACGATAGGGACCGAAAAAAGTAGTCCAAGGGGAAGGACCATGACCGGGAGTCCAAGGATGGAGACCGTGACCATTCAACCAAGGATGGCGAGAGGAAGCCACCAGCAGGCAAGTGGAAAGCAAAAGGGGACCGAGAGCCACTAGCATGCTACCTATGTGGAGGGAGCCACATAGCATGCAATTGCCCGCAGAAAGGCAAACTGGCTACTATAGACAAAGAGTCTGACGAGGAGCCAGAGTTAGGGGCAGCAAAGCTTGGGTTGTTGGTGCTCAATATTGTCCAGAGTAAGGGGAGCCACAAGCCAAAGGGCTTGATGTTTGCGGATCTAATGGTTGTGGGTAAGAAGGTGAGCGTACTGGTGGACACAGGTGCCTCACATCTTTTTATTTCAGGTGATGGAGCCCGGAAACTCAGACTAAAGGTGCAGAAAGGGACTGGTACCATCAAAATGATGAACTCCAAGGAGGTTCCAGCCATTGGAGTAACATTGGGAGTGGAGTTACAGCTTGGAGACTGGAAAGGCAAGGAGACCATAGAGGTAATCCCCTTGACGACTATGAGTTTGTGATTGGGTTGGATTTTCTTGTTCGGATTAACGCCCTCATTGTGCCTTTTGCCGATTGTGTTTGCATCTTGGATGCACGGTGCCAATGCCTAGTGCTATTGAGAAGAGGGTCCGGAGTTGGGTCACGGATGGTGTCAGCCATCCAATTTGCCAAGGTGATAAGCAGACAAGAAGACACCTTCTTGGCAGCCCTGAAATATGACGAGCCAAGGGAGAAGGAGATCGAGTCACCCTTGGAGGTGCTAAAGGTGCTGAAGACCTTTAGTGATGTGATGCCCGCAAAGCTGCCTAACAAGCTACCACCTAAGAGGGAGGTGGACCACAAGATCAAGCTGGTGTCTGAGGCTAAGCCACCAGCTAGAGCCCCTTACCGAATGTCTCCACCAGAGTTGGAGGAGTTGAAAAAGCAGCTCAAAGAGTTAGTTGATGCTGGTTTCATTAAGCTATCGAAGGTGCCCTATGGTGCATCGGTTCTATTCCAATGCAAGCATGATGGGTCATTGTGGCTGTGCATAGACTACCGGGCTTTGAACAAGCTAACCATCAAGAACAAGTACCCCATCCCACTCATTGCGGACTTGTTTGATCAACTTGGGAGCGCAAGGTGGTTCACCAAGCTGGATTTGAGGTCGGGCTACTATCAAGTTAGGATCACGGAGGGAAATGAGCCAAAGATAGTGTGTTGATGCAGGAGGGACGTCCAGTCACGTTCGAGAGCAGGAAGCTGAATAAGACTGAATGCAACTACATGGTCCAAGAAAAAAAGATGACTGCTGTGGTACACTGCTTGCACACTTGGCACCATTACCTGTTGGGGTCGAGGTTCATGGTGAGGACGAACAATGTGGCGACCAGCTACTTCCAGACGTAGAAGAAGCTGTCCCCCAAGCAGGCGAGATGGCAAGATTTTCTTGCAGAATTTGATTTTCAGATGCAGTACAAGCCAAGACAGGCGAACCTAGTGGCAGACGCCCTAAGCAGAAAGGCTAACCTTGCTGCCATTAGCCAACCAGAGGGGTCACTAGTGTCGTGCATCAAGGAGGGACTTGCGCATGATCCTACAGCCAAGGCTTTGATGGAGTACGCCTAGCAAGGTAAGACTAGGTAGTTTTGGTTACAGGATGGGTTGCTATACACTAGGGGCAGTAGACTGTTTGTGCCACAGCACGGGAAGCTCTGCAAGGAAGTTTTACAAGAATGCCATGATTCAAGGTGGGCTGGACACCCCGAAGTGAGCCACACCCTGGCACTAATCAAGGACTGATACTACTGGCCGCACATGAGGGATGATGTGGAGGCCTATGTGAAGACTTATCTTATGTGCCAACAGGACAAGGTAGAGCTCAAGAAACTAGGGGGTCTCTTAGAGCCATTGCCAGTGCCAGAGCAATCATGGGAGAGTATTTCTTTGGACTTTATAGTCGGTCTACCCAAAGCAGAGGGTTTGGAAGCATCATGGTAGTGGTGGACAGGTTTTCCAAGTATGGAATATTTATTCCAGCAACCAAGGAGTCCCCAGTCGAGGAGGCAGCTCGATTGTTCCTGAAGAACATGGTTAAGTACTGGGGAGTGCCGAGGATCATTGTTAGTGATAGGACGGGCATTTCACAGGCAGGTTCTGGACTGAGTTGTTCAAGCTGTTGGAGTCAGACTTGAACTTTTCCACCAGCATGCATCCGCAGACCGATGGGTAGACAGAGTAAGTAAATGGACTATTGGAGATCTACCTCAGGCACTATGTGAGTGCCACACAAAGGGACTGGCCAAAGCTGCTAGATATTGCGTAATTTTCCTACAACTTGCAAAGCAGCGAGGCAACGAACTAGAGCCCATTTGAGGTTGTGACAGGGCAACAACCACTAACACCTGGTTCGATTGCTGCAGGTTATACAGGGTCGAATCTAGCAGCATACAAGTTTGCCAAGGCATGGCAGGAGCAAACTGACTTGGCTGGAGTTTGTCTACACAAGGCGGCCAAGAGGTCAAAGAAGTGGGTAGACCAGAATAGGTGGGACGTGCAGTTCCAAGTTGGAGACTTAGTGTTGGTGAAGCTGCATGCCATTGTGCACCATAGGGGGCTGCACAAAGGCCTAGTCCGGAGGTATGAGGGACCTTTTTGAGTAGTCAAGAGGGTAGGCAAAGTTGCCTACAAGCTGGATATGCCACCCAAGCTGAGGGTACACCCAGTGTTCCATGTGAGCATGCTCAAGCCGATGAGGGAGATCCAGGACAGGTAGAGTCAAAGCGTGCACCATTGGGAGCAAGGGCCTCATATGAGAAGGAGGTCCACAGCATCATAGCTAATTGAAAGGTGAGACGAAAGAATTATCAGGCAAGACAAGAGTACTTGGTGTGCTGGAAGGGACTTCCAGACAGTGAGGTGAGCTGGGAACCAGCAGATGACTTATGGCAGTTCGGGGACCAGATCAGGCAATACCATGCAGAAGACGCAATGAGGGCATTGCGCAATCAGGTGGGGGAGAATGTCATGCCCTGGAAGGGCACGTTAGGCACATCAGGCGCACCAACAGGCGAGCCAAAGGTTAAGGCCCGTAGACCAGGAGTGCTAGCGGGTATCTGTGCACAAAGCCTAGCAAACGAGTTCAGAATGCCCGCCCAACTTGCAGGCCAGCCCGTGAGACCAAGGCCTGGCATAGAAGCTGCCCGCACCACATCCAGAAGGGCCCAAGGTGCTGGACACACAAGGGAAGCTTCTGGAAGCAGGCAGGATCAGCTGGAGCATCCTGGCAGATTTGGTTGACCCTAAAAATCAGGAGTTAGCATCTTGATTGATTGTAATTTGTATAATCCCATGATTTTAGCCTTTATTCTAGAGATATGCCATTAAGTTGTAGCTGGAGCCTCAACTATAAATGGAGGGCTGCTCCACCCTCATTTGTACACCATCAAACACTTCTGTTTCAGTGAATACAAGAGCATTTCTAGAATTCTGTCTTCTTATCTTGTTTCACTTTAACTTGCGTAATCAACCCTTCCCATTGTTCTAGTGCCTGCACGCTTATGTTTTAGGTTGACTTAGGCATAAAAGAGGAGATTCCAAGCGTAAGGCCACATGGTTTCTGAGTCTAAGGTCAGAGCCTGTGACACCCGCATGTTCGTTTCATGCATTGGCTTAGGCATACGGAGTTCATTCCATGTCTAAGCTCGAGCCGGACTGAGGGTTGTGGTAGCAGGATCGGCAGCGAGATCAACAGCACGTAAAAGGGGATCGAGCTGATCCTCAGCTTGCGTATCATGCCTCTCCGATCGACCTTTCCAGCCGGTTGAGTGCCCGTACGCTCGTTTCGTGGGTTGACTTAGGCATACGGAGTTCATCCCCAGTTTAAGCATACGGAGTCAATTCTCAGTCCAAGATCAGACCGGACTGAGGGTTGCGGCAGCAGGATCAGCAGCATGCAGGAGGGACTGGGCCAATCCCCGGTTTGCACATTCTACCTCTCCGACCGGCTGAGCGCTCGCACGCCCATTTCGTGGGTTGGCTTATACATAGGGAGTTCATTCCATGTCTAAGCCCCAGTCGGATCAAGGGTTGTGGCAGCAAGACCGATAGTACGCAGAGAGGGACCGGGTCAATTCTTGGCTTGCGCATTATGCCTCTTCGATCAGCTCAGTGCCCGTACGCTTATTTCATGGGTTGACTTATGCATACGGAGTTCATTCCCAGTCTAAGATCAGACCAGACCGAGGGTTACGGCAGCAGAATCAATAGCATGCAGGGGGGACCGGGCTAATCCTCGACTTGCACATTCTACCTCTCTGACCGGCTAAGCGCCCGGACGCTCATTTCATGGGTTGGCTTAAGCATACGAAGTTCATTCCATTTCTAAGCCTCGATCAAACCGAGGGCTGTGGCAGCAGGACCGACAGCGGGATCGGTAGCACACAAAGGGGGATCGGGCTGATCCCCGGCTTGCGCATTATGCCTCTCCGGTCGATTGAGCGCCCGTATTCTCATTTTGTGGGTTGACATAGGCATACGGAGTTCATACCCAGTCTAAGCATACGGAGTTCATTCCAAATCTAAGATCAGATTGGACTGAGCATTGTGACAGTAGGATCGACATCACGCAGGGGGGACTGGGTCGATCCTCGGCTTGCGCATTCTGCCTCTCCGACCGGCTAAGCGCCCGCATGCTCATTTCGTGGGTTGGCTTAGGCATACGAAGTTCATTCCATGTCTAAGATTTTGAGCCACGGTGCACATGTTGGGCTCGAGCATGTGCTGGTGCCGCATTTTTTTCGCTTGGGGCACCATCGACGGAGCATCGTTGAAGCATCGCCGGAGAGCCTAACTGGCGGCATTGGGGGTTCCGACGATTGTGGGGGCTGGGGGGTGTGCGCACATGATGTGCGATGGGTGCTGGTACTTGGCCCTTATATTGGCCCCCTATCCCTCATCAAACCTCAAGAACTCGCACCCCCTTAAAGAGCATTTGAGATTTTATAGGTTTGCTGCCAGTAGCCATTAAAGTGTCTGAAATGGGGACACTTTTTTCAAATGGTTACAAAATCTTCTCCACTTCGAGTTTTTAGCTGATTTTTTTTGTGCTAGCCAAAAAAAATACAAGGATCACCTCTACCAAATTTAGGAACAAAACTCTTACTAAAAAAAGTTTCAAAAAATCCCGAATTGTAAAAAGTTTTGAAAATCATGAAAAAGAGAAAATGGGTCGTCTTGCCACAAAACTTCACATGAAGGCATAGGGGACCATTGTATGAATTTACAAGCCATAAAAATGGCATTGGCATGGCAAAAATATGAAGATGTGCTTGAACCCACCTACCACCCGTTCGATCCTCGGCTTGCGCATCCTGCCTCTTTAGTTGGCTGAGCGTCCGCACGCTCGTTTCATGGGTTGACTTAGGCATACGGAGTTCATTCCATGTCTAAGATCGGACCAGACTAAGGGTTGCGGCAGCAGGATCGGTAGCACGCAGGGGGGTCGGGGCTGATCCCTGGCTTGTGCATTCTGCCTCTCCGGTCGACTGAGTGGCAGTACGCCCGTTTCATGGGTTGGCTTAGGCATAGGGAGTTCATTCCATGTCTAAGCCCTAGCGGGACCGAGGGTTGTGGCAGCAGGACCGATAGCACGTAGAGGGGGATCAAGCCCATCCCCAGCTTACGCATTATGCCTCTTTAGCCAGCTCAGCGCCCGTCCGTTGATTTCATGGGTTGACTTAGGCATACGAAGTTCATTCCCAGTCTAAGATCGGATCGGACTGAGGGTTGGGGTAGCAGGATCGACAGCATGCTGGAGGAGACCGGGTCGGTCCCTGGCTTGCGCATTCTGCCTCTTTGGCCAGTTAAGCGCCCGTACGCTCATTTTGTGGGTTGGCTTAGGCATTCGGAGTTCATTCCATGTCTAATCATACGGAGTTCATTCCCAGTCTAAGATCAGACCTACTGAAGGTTGCGGTAGCAGGACCAACAGTAGGATTAATAGCACGCAGGGGGGACTGGGTCGATCCCCGACTTACGTATTCTACCTGTCTGGCCAACTGAGTGTCCGCACGCTCATTTCGTGGGTTGGCTTAGGCATACGGAGTTCATTTCATATCTAAGCCCCAGTCGGACCGAGTGTTGTGGTAGCGGGATTGGCAGCACGCAAGGGGGATCAGGCTGATCCCCGAGTTACGCATTTTGCCTCTCCGACCAGCCACTCCGATCGACTGAACGCCCGTACGCTCGTTTCGTGGGTTGACTTAGGCATATGAAGTTTATCCCTAGTCTAAGCATACGGAGTTAATTCCCAGTCTAAGATCGAAACGAACCAAGGGTTGCGATAGCAGGATCGACAGCATGCAGAGGGGATCGGGCGGATCCCCAGTTTGTGCATTCTACCTCTCTGGCTGGCTGAGTGTTCGCACGCCTGTTTCATGGGTTGGCTTAGGCATTCATAGTTCATTCCATGTCTAAGCCCAGTCGGATCGAGGGTTGTGGCAGCGGGACCAGCAGCACGCAGAGGGGGACCGGGTCGATCCTCGGCTTGCATAATATGGCTCTTCGACCGGTTCAGCACCCGAACGGTCGTTTCGTGGGTTGACTTAGGCATACGGAGTTCATTCCCAATCTAAGATCAGACCGGACTGAAGGTTATAGTAGCAGGATTGACAACACGTAGGGGGGACCGGGCTGATCCCTGGCTTGCTCATTCTACCTTTCCGACCGACTGAGCGCCCGCACGCATGTTTCATAGGTTGGCTTAGGCATACGAGTTCATTCCATGTCTAAGCCCTAGTCGGACCAAGGGTTGTGGTGTAGGACCGATAGCGGGATCGGCAACACGTAGAGGGGGGTCGGGTTGATCCTCGGCTTGCTCATTGTACCTTTTCGGTCGGTTGAGCACCCACACGCTCGTTTCATGGGTTGAATTAGGCATACAGAGTTCATCCCCAGTCTAAGCATACGAAGTTCATTCCCAGTCTAAGATCAGATCAGATCGAGGGTTGCGGTAGCAGGATCGATAGAACCCAGGGGGGATCGGGCCGATCCCCAGCTTGCGCATTCTGCCTCTCCGGTCAGCTGAGCGCCCGCACGCCCGTTTTGTGGATTGGCTTCATAGGGAGTTCATTCCATGTCTGAGTGCCAGCCAGATCGAGGGTTGTCGCAGCAGGATCGACAGCACGCAGGGGGGGACCGGGCCGGTCCCCGGCTTGTGCATTATGCCTCTTCGACCGACTGAGCGCCCGTACGTTTGTTTCATGTGTTGGCTTAGGCATACGGAGTTCATCCCATGTCTAAGCATACGGAGTTCATTCCCAGTCTAAGATCGGACTAGACCGAGGGTTGCCATAGCAGGATCGGTAGCACGCAGGGGGATCAGGCCGATCCCCAGCTTGCGCATTCTGCCTCTCCGACTGGCCTCCCCGACCGACTGAGTACCCGTACACTCATTTCGAGGGTTGACTTAGGCATACGGGGTTCATCCCTAGTCTAAGCATACGGAGTTCATTCCTAGTCTAAGATCGAACCAGATCGAGGGTTGCGACAACAGGATCGACAGCACGCAGGGGGGACCGAGTCGATCCCTGACTTATGCATTCTGCCTCTCCGGTCGGCTGAGCACCCACACACTCATTTCGTGGTTTGGCTTAGGCATAGGGAGTTCATTCCATGTCCAAGCCCCAGCTGGACTGAGGGGTGTGGCAGCGGGATCGATAGTACGTAGAGGGGGATCGAGCCGATCCCCGGCTTGCGTATTATGCCTCTCCAGTCGGCTCAACGCCCGAACGCTCATTTCATGGGTTGACTTAGGCATACGGAGTTTATTCCCAGTCTAAGATCAGACTGAACCAAGGGTTACAGCAGCAGGATCGACAGTACGCAGGGGGGATCGAGTCGGTCCCCGGCTTACGCATTCTGCCTCTTCGAACGGCTGAGCGCCTGCATGCTTGTTTCATGGGTTGGCTTAGGCATTCAGAGTTCATTCCATGTCTAAGCATACGAAGTGCAATCCTAGTCTAAGATCGGACCGGACCGAGGGTTGAGGCAGCAGGATCGACAGCACGTAGGGGGGACCAGGTCGATGCCCGGCTTGTGCATTCTGCCTCTCTGACCGGCCTCTCCTGCCAACTGAGCACCCGCACACTCGTTTTGTGGATTGACTTTGGCATATGGAGTTCATCCCCAGTCTAAGCATACGGAGTTCATTCCCAATCTAAGATCGAATTGGATCGAGGGTTGCGACAGCAGGATCGATAGCATGTAAGAGGGATCAGGCCGATCCTCGGCTTGCGCATTCTGGCTCTCCGATCGGCTAAGCGCCCGTACGCCCGTTTCATGGGTTGGCTTAGGCATAGGGAGTTCATTCTATGTCTAAGCCCCAGCCGGACTGAGGGTTATGGCAGCGGGATCGGTAGCACGCTGAGTGCCCGTACACTCGTTTCGTGGGTTGGCTTAGGCATACGAAGTTCATTCCATGTCTAAGCATACGGAGTGCATTCCCAGTCGAAGATCAGATCGGATCGAGTGTTACGATAGCAGGACCAGCAGCAGGATCAGCAGCATGGAGGTGGGGACCAGGCCGATCCCCGTCTTATGTATTCTGCCTCTCCGGCTGGCATACAGAGTTCATTCCATGTCTAAGCCCTAGTCAAACCGAGGGTTGTGTCGCAGGATTGGCAGCGAGATCGACAGCACGTAGAAGGGGATCGGGCTGAACCCCGGCTTGCACATTATGCCTCTCCGACTGGCTAAGCACCCGCACACTCGTTTCATGAGTTGACTTAGGCATATGGAGTTTATCTCCAGTCTAAGGATACGGAGTTCATTCCCAGTCTAAGATCGGACTGGACAAAAGGTTGCGACAGTAAGATCGACAGCACGTAGGGGGGACCGGGCCGATCCCCTGCTTCTGTATTCTGCCTCTCCAGTCGACTAAGCGCCCGCACACCCGTTTCATGGGTTGGCCTAGGCATAGGGAGTTCATTCCATGTCTAAGCGCCAGTCGGATCGAGGGTTGTGGCAGCGGGACTGGCAGCATGCAGAGGGGGACTGGGCTGATCCTCGGTTTACGCATTATGTCTCTTCGACTGACTCAGTGCCCGAACGCTCGTTTCATGGGTTGACTTAGGCATACGGAGTTCATTCCCAGTTTAAGATCAGACCGGACCATGGGTTACAGTAGCAAGATCGATAACATGCAGGGGAGATCGGGCCGATCCTCGGCTTACGCATTCTGCCTCTTCGACCGGTTGAGCTCTCACACGCTCATTTCGTGGGTTGCTTAGGCATACGGAGTTCATTCCATGTCTAAGCATATGGAGTTCTTTCCCAGCCTAAGATTAGACCGGACCGAGGGTTTTGGCACCAAGACCAGTAGCAGGATCGACAGCACGCAGGGGGGACCGGGCCGATCGTCGGCTTACGCATTATGCCTCTCCGATCGGCTCACCGCCCGAATGCTCGTTTCATGGATTGACTTCAGCATACGGAGTTCATTTCCAGTCTAAGATCCGACCGGATCGAGGGTTACGGCAGCAGGATCGATAGCACACAGGAGGGGATCGGGTCGGTCCCTGGCTTGCGCATTCAGCCTTTTTGGCCGGCTGAGCGCCCGCACGCTCGTTTCGTGGGTTGGCTTAGGCATACGGAGCTCAACCCCAGTCTAAGAATACCGAGTTCATTCCCAGTCTAAGATCGGATCGGATCGAGGGTTACGACAGCAGGATTGATAGCACGCAGGGGGGACCGAGCTAATCCCCAGCTTACGCATTCTGCCTCTCCGACCGGTTGAGCACCCATACGCCCGTTTCGTGGGTTGGCATAGGCGTAGGGAGTTCATTCCATGTCAAAGCCCCAGCCAGATCGAGGGTTGTGGCAACGGGACTGGCAACACGTAGAGGGGGTCGGGTCGATCCCCGGCTTGCACATTATGCCTCTTCGATCGGTACAGTACCCGCACGCCCGTTTTGTGGGTTGACTTAGGCATACAGAGTTCATTCCCAATCTAAGATTGGCCCGAACTGAGGGTTGTGGCAGCAGGATCGATAGCACACAAGGGGGGAACTGGCCGACCCCTGGCTTGCGTATTCTGCCTCTCCGATCGGTTGTCTGCCCGCACACTCGTTTTGTAGGTTGGCTTAGGCATACAGAGTTCATTCCATGTCTAAGCATATGGAGTTCATTCCCAATCTAAGATCGGACCAGGCCGAGGGTTGTGGCAGTAGGACCAGTAGCAGGATTGGTAAGCATGTAGGAGGGACCAGGTCGATCCTCGGTTTACGCGTTCTACCTCTCCGACCGGCTGAGCTCCGGCATGCTCATTTCGTGGGTTGGCTTAGGTATACGGAGTTCATTCCATGTCTAAGCCCCAGTCGGACCGAGGGTTGTGGCAGCAAGATCGGTAGCGAGATCGACAGCACGTAAAGAGGGATCGGGTTGATCCCCGGCTTACGCATTATGCCTCTCCGATCAACTGAGCACCCGCACGCTCATTTCATGGGTTGACTTAGGCATACGTAGCTCATTTCCAGTCTAAGCATACGGAGTTCATTCCCAGTCTAAGATCAGACGGGATCGAGGGTTACGACAGCAGGATCGGTAGCACACATGAGGGACCGAGCCGGTCCCTGGCTTGCGCATTCTACCTCTCCGACTGGCTGAGTGCACGCACGCCCGCTTCGTGGGTTGGCTTTGGTATAGGGAGTTCATTCCATGTCTAAGCTCCAGCCAGACTGAGGGTTGTGGTAGCGAGACCCACAGCACGGAAAGGGGGATCGAGATGATCCTCGACTTGCGCATTATGCCTCTCCAGCCTGCTCAGCGCCCAATGCTCGTTTCATGGGTTGACTTAGGCATACAAAGTTCATTCCCAGTCTAAGATCGAACCGGACCGAAGGTTGCGGCAGCAAGATCGATAGCACACAGGGGGGATCAGGCTAGTCCCCGACTTTTGCATTCTACCTCTCCAGCCGACTAAGTGCCCACATGCTTGTTTCGTGGGTTGGCTTAGGCATACGGAGTTCATTCCTTGTCTAAGTATACGAAGTTCATTCCCAGTCTAAGATCGAACTGGACTGAAGGTTACGACAGTAGGACCAATAGCAGGATCGATAGCACATAGAGGGGACCGGGCTGATCCCCGGCTTGCACATTCTACCTCTCCGACCAACCTCTCCGGCCAACTGAGCGCCCTCACGCTCGTTTCGTGGGTTGACTTAGGCATACGGAGTTCATCCCCAGTCTAAGCATATAGAGTTCATTCCTAGTTTAAGATCAGACCGGACCGAGGATTACGATAGCAGGATCGGCAGCATGCAGGGGGGACCAGGCTGATCCCCTGCTTGCGCATTCTGCCTCTTCAATTGGCTGAGCGCCCGCATGCCCGTTTCGTTGGTTGGCTTAGGCATAGGGAGTTCATTCCATGTCTAAGCCCCAGCCGGACCGAAGGTTGTGGTAGCAGGACCGACAGCATACAGAGGGGGACTGGGTCGATCCCCGGCTTGCGCATTCTACCTCTCTGACCGGTTGAGCGACCGCACACTTGTTTCGGGGGTTGGCTTAGGCATACGGAGTTCATACCATGTCTAACCATACGAAGTTCATTCCCAGTCTAAGAGTTTGAGCCACGGTGCACATGTTGGTCTCGGGCATGTGCTGGTGTCGCACCATCGTCAGAGCATTGCCAGAGCATCACCGGAGAGCCTAACCGGCTGCATTGGGGGTTTCGATGATTGGGGGGCCGAGAGGGGTGCACACATGATGTCCGATGGGTGCTGGTACTGGGCCCTTATATTGGCCCCCTATCCCTCATCAAACCTCGAGAACTCACACCCCTTAAAGAGCATTTAAGATTTTATAGGTTTGCTGCCAGTAGCCATTAAAGTGTCTGAAATGGGGGCACTTTTTCAAACGGTCTCAAAATCTTCTCCACTTCGAGTTTTTAGCTGAATTTTTTTATGCATGCCAACAAAAATACAAGGAGAGGTCGGTCGGTTGAGCACCCGCACACTCATTTTGTGGGTTGACTTAGGCATACAAAGTTTATTTTGAGTCTAAGATCAGACCGGACCAAAGGTTGCAACAGCTGGATCGACAGCACGCAGGGGGGATCGACCAGTCCCCGATTTGCGCATTCAGGCATGTGCTGCTGGGCTAAGATTTTGAGCCACGGTGCACATGCTGGGCTCAGGCATGTGCTGGTGCCGCATTTTTTTCTCTCGGGGCACCATCGTTGGAGCATTGCTGGAGAGACTAACCGGTGGCATTAGAGGTTCCGGTGATTAGGGGGCCGGGGGGTGTGCGCACATGATGTACAATGGGTGCTGGTATTTGGCCCTTATTTGGCCCCCTATCCCTTATCAAACCTCGAGAACTCACACCCCCTTAAAAGCATTTGAGATTTTATAGGTTTGCTGCCAGTAGCCATTAAAGTGTCTGAAATGGGGATCGAGGGTTGTGGCAGTGGGACCGGCAACACGCAGAGGGGGACTGAACTGATCCCCAACTTGCACATTATGCCTCTCCGATCGGCTCAATGCCCGCACACTCGTTTCATGGGTTGACTTAGGCATACGGAGTTCATTCCATGTCTAAGCATATGGAGTTCATTCCCAGTCTAAGATCGGATCAGACTGAGGGTTGCGGCAGTAGGACCAGCAGTAGGATCGGTAGCATGCAGGGGGGATCGGGTCGATCCTCAACTTGCACATTCTGCCTCTCTAGTCGGCTGAATGCCCGCACACCCGTTTCGTGGGTTGGCTAAGGCATAGGGAGTTCATTCCATGTTTAAGCCCTAGCCAGATCGAGGGTTATGGCAGTGGGACTGGCAGCACTCAGATGAGGACCAAGCCGATCCCCGGCTTGTGCATTATACCTCTTCGGTTGGCTCAGCGCCCACACTCTCGTTTTGTGGGTTGACTTATACATACGGAGTTCATTCCCAGTCTAGGATCGGATCAGACCGAGGGTTGCGGCATCAAGATTGATAGCACGTAGGGGGGACCGAGCTGATCCCTGGCTTGCGCATTTTGCCTCTCTAGTCGGTTGAGCGCCCACACGCTCGTTTCATGGGTTGGCTTAGGCATACAGAGTTCATTCCATTTCTAAGCATATGAAGTTCATTCCCAGTCTAAGATTTTGAGCCACGGTGCACATGCTGGGCTCGGGCATGTGCTGGTGCCATATTTTTTTGCCTGGGGCACCATCGTCGGAGCAACGTCGGAGAGCCAAACCGGCGGCATTAGGGGTTGCGACGATTGGGGGGCCAGGGAGGTGTGTGCACATGATGTGCGATGGGTGCTGGTACTTGGCCCTTATATTGGCCCCCTATCCCTCATCAAACCTCGAGAACTCATACCCCCTTAAAGAGCATTTGAGATTTTATAGGTTTGCTGCCAGTAGCCATTAAAGTGTCTAAAATGGGGACACTTTTTTGAAACAGTCACAAAATCTTCTCCACTTTGAGTTTTTAGCTGAATTTTTTTGTGCTTGCCAACAAAAATAGAAGGATCACCTCTAGCAACTTTAGGGACAAAACTCATTCTAAAAAAGTTTTCAAAAAATCTCGAACCGCAAAAAGTTTCAAAAATCGTGAAAAATAGAAAATGTTTCGTCTTGCAACAAAACTTCACATGAAGGCTTAGGGGACCATTGTATGAATTTACAAGCCATAAAAATGGCATTGGTACGGCATAAATATGAAGATGTGCTTGAACCCACCTACCACCCGTTCGATCCCCGGCTTGTGCATCTTGCCTCTCTGGTCGGCTGAGCACCCGTACAGTCGTTTCATGGGTTGACGTAGGCATACGAAGTTCATCCCTAGTCTAAGCATACGGAGTTTATTCCCAGTCTAAGATCGGATCGGACCGAGGGTTGCGGCAGCAGGATCGATAGCACGCAAGGGGGATCGGGTCGATCCCCGGCGTGCGCATCCTGCCTCTTTGACCGACCTCTCTGGCCGACTGAGCGCCTGCATGCTCATTTCATGGGTTGACTTAGGCATACGGAGTTCATCCCCAGTCTAAGCATGTAGAGTTCATTCCCAGTCTAAGATCGAATCGGATAGAGGGTTGCAACAGCAGGATCGACAGCACGCAGAGGGACTGGGCCGATCCCTGACTTACGCATTCTGTCTCTCCGATCGGCCTTTTCGGCCAGCTGAGTGCCCGCACACTCATTTTGTGGGTTGACTTAGGCATACGGAGTTCATCCCCAGTCTAAGCATACAGAGTTCATTCCCAATCTAAGATCGGACCAAACCGAGGGTTGCGGTAGCAGGATTGACAGCATGTAGGGGGGACCGGGCTGATCCCTGGCTTGCGCATTCTACATCTCCTGCCGGTTGGGCACCCGCTCGCCCATTTCGTGGGTTGGCCTAGGCATAGGGAGTTCATTCCATGTCCAAGCCTCAGCCGGACAGAGGGTTGTGGCAGCGGGACCGGTAGCACTCAGAGAGGGACCAGGCCGATCCCCGACTTGCGCATTATGCCTCTCCGACTCAGTGCCCATGCTATCGTTTCATGGGTTGACTTATGCATACGGAGTTCATTCCAAGTCTAAGGTCAGACCAGACCGAGGGTTGTAGCAGCAGGATCGACGACACGCATGGGGGACCAGGTCGATCCCCGGCTTGTGCATTCTGCCTCTCCGATCGGCTGAGCGCCAGCACGCTCATTTCATGGGTTAACTTAGGCATATAGAGTTCATTCCCAGTCTAAGATTTTGAGCAATGATGCACATGCTGGGCTCAAGCATGTGCTGGTGCCACATTTTTTTTGCCTGGGGCACCATCGTCGGAGCATACCGGAGAGCCTAACCGACGACAGTGGGGGTTCCAGCAATTGGGGGGTCCAGGGGGTGTGCGCACATGATGGGTGATGGGTGCTGGTACTTGGCCCTTATATTGGCCCCCTATCGCTCACCAAACCACTAGAACTCACACCCCCTTAAAGAGCATTTGAGATTTTATAGGTTTGTTGCCAGTAGCCATTAAAGTGTCTGAAATGGGGACACTTTTTTGAAACGGTCACAAAATCTTCTCCACTTCGAGTTTTTAACTGAATTTGTTTGTGCTTGCCAAAAAAAAAATACAAGGATCACCTCTACCAAATTTGGGGACAAAACTTTTTCTAAAAAAATTTTCAAAAAATCCCGAACCGTAAAAAGTTTCAAAAATCGTGAAAAATAGAAAACAGGTCGTCTTGCCACGAAACTTAACATGAAGGCTTAGGGGACCATTGTATGAATTTACAAGCCATAGAAATGGCCTTGGCATGGCAGAAATAAGAAGATGTGCTTGAACCCACCTACCACCCGTTCGATCCCCGGCTTACGCATCCTGCCTCTCTGGTCGACTGAGCGCCCGCACGCTCGTTTCATGGGTTGACTTAGGCATACGAAGTTCATCCCCAGTCTAAGAATACGGAGTTCATTCCCAGTCTAAGATCAGACCAGACCGAGGGTTGCAGCAGCAGGATCAGTAGCACGCAAGGAGGACCGGACCGATCCCCGACTTGCACATTTTGCCTCTCCGGTCGACTGAGCGCTCGTACGCCCGTTTCATGGGTTGGCTTAGGCATAGGGAGTTGATTCCATGTCTAAGCCCCAGTCAGACTGAGGGCTGTGGTAGCGGGACCGACAGCACGCAGAAGGGGACCGGGTCGATCCCTGACTTGCACATTCTGCCTCTCCGACAGCACCCGCACGCTCGTTTCGTAGGTTAACTTAGGCATATGGAGTTCATTCCTAGTCTGAGATTGGATCGGACCGAGGGTTTCGGTAGCAGGATCGATAGCACGTAGGGAGGGACTGGGTCAGTCCCCAGCTTACGCATTCTGCCTCTCCGATCGACTGAACGCCCGCACGCTTGTTCCGTGGGTTGGCTTAGGCATACAGAGTTCATTCCATGTCTAGGCATACGAAGTTCATTCCCATTCTAAGATCGGACTGGATCGAGGGTTGCGACAGCTGGACCAGCAGCAGGATCGGCAGCATGAAGGGGGGGACTGGACTGTTCCTCGGCTTGTACATTTTGCCTCTCTGATCGGCTGAGCACCTGCACGTTCGTTTTGTGGGTTAGCTTAGGCATACGGAGTTCATTCCATGTCTAAGCCCCAGTCGGACCGAGGGTTGTGGCAGCAAGACCGGCAGCGGGATTGGTAGCACGCAGAGGGGGACCGGGTTGATCCTCGGCTTACGCATTATGCCTCTCCGACTGGCTGAGCGTCCGTACGCTCGTTTCGTGTGTTAACTTAGGGATACGGAGTTCATCCATAGTCTAAGCATACAGAGTTCATTCCCAGTCTAAAATCGGATCAGACCGAGGGATGCGGTAGTAGGATCAACGACACGCAAGGGGGACCGGGCCGATCCCTGGCTTACGCATTCTGCCTTTTCGGCTGCCTGAGCACCCGTACGCCTGTTTCGTGTGTTGGCTTAGGCATAGGGAGTTCATTCGATGTCTAAGCCCCAGTCAGATCGAGGGTTGTGGTAGTGGGACCGGTAGCACGTAGAGAGGGACCGGGCCGATCCTCAGCTTACGCATATGCCTCTTCGATCGACTCAGTGCCCGCATGCTAGTTTCGTGGGTTGACTTACGCATACGAAGTTCATTGCCAGTCTAAGATTAGACCAGACCGAGGGTTACGATAGTAGGATCGACAGCACGCATGGGGGGATCGGGCTGATCCCTGGCTTGCGCATTCTGCCTTTCCGATCGGCTGAGCGCCCGCACGCTCGTTTCATGGGTTGGCTTAGGAATACGGAGTTCATTCAATGTCTAAGCATACGGAGTTCATTCCCAGTCTAAGATTTTAAGCCACGGTGCACATGCTAGGCTCAGGAATGTGCTGGTGCCTCATTTTTTTTATCGGGGCACCATCGTCGGAGCATCACCGGAGAGCCTAGCGGGTGTGCTTACATGATGTGCGATGGGTGCTGGTACTTGGCCCTTATATTGGCTCCCTATCCCTTATCAAACCTTGAGAACTCGCACCCCCTTAAAGAGCATTTGAGATTTTATAGGTTTGCTGCCAGTAGCCATTAAAGTGTCTAAAATGGGGACACTTTTTTCAAACGATCACAAAATCTTCTCCACTTCAAGTTTTTACCTGAATTTTTTTATGCATGCCAAAAAAAGTACAAGGATCACCTCTACCAAATTTGGGGATAAAACTCAATCTAAAAAAATTTTAAAAAATTTCGAACCACAAAAAGTTTTGAAAATCGTGAAAAATAAAAAACGAGTCATCTTGCTACGAAACTTCACATGAAGGCTTAGGGGATCATTGTATGAATTTACAAGCCATAAAAATGGCATTGGCATGGCAGAAATATGTTGATGTGCTTAAACCCACCTACCACTCGTTCGATCCCCGGCTTGCGCATGCTGCCTCTCTGGTTGGCTGAGCGTCCGCACGCTCGTTTCGTGGGTTGACTTAGGCATACGGAGTTCATCCCCAGTCTAAGCATACAGAGTTCATTCCCAGTCTAAGATCTAACTAGACCAAGGGTTGCAGCAGCAGGATCAGCAGCACACAATGGGGACCATGCCAATCCCCGGCTTGCGCATTCTGCCTCTCCAGCTTGTTGAGAGCCCGCACGCCCATTTTGTGGGTTGGCTTAGGCGTAGGGAGTTCATTCCCAGTCTAAGATCAGACTGGACCAAGGGTTGTGGTAGCAAGATCATTAGCATAAAGGGGGGACCAGGCCGATCCCTGGCTTGTGCATTCTGCCTCTCCGGCTGGCTGAGCGCCCGCACGCTCATTTTGTGGGTTGGCTTAGACATACGAAGTTCATTCCATGTCTAAGCATATGGAGTTCATTCCCAGTCTAAGACCAGATCAGACCAAGGGTTGTGGCAATAGGACTAGCAGCAGGATCGACAGCATGCAGGGGGGACTTGGTCGATCCTCGGCTTGCGTATTCTGCCTCTCCGATTGACCTCTCCGACCGACTGAGTGCTCGCACGCTCGTTTCATGGGTTGACTTAGGCATACGGAATTCATCACCAGTCTAAGCATACAGAGTTCATTCCCAGTCTAAGATCGGATCGGACTGAGGGTTGCGGCAGCAGGATCAACAGCACGCAGAGGGGATCGAGCCGATCCTCGGCTTCCGCATTCTGCCTCTTCGGCCGACTGACTGCCCGCACACCTGTTTTGTGAGTTAGCTTAGGCATAGGGAGTTCATTCCATGTCTAGGCCTCAGTCAGACGGAGGGTTGTGGCAGTGGGACCGACAGCATGCAGAGGAGGATCGGACTGATCCCACGCTTGCATATTCTGTCTTTTCGGCTAGCTGAGCGCCTGCACGCTCGTTTCGTGGGTTGGCTTAGGTATACGGAGTTCATTCCATGTCTAAGCATACGAAGTTCATTCCCATTCTAAGAGTTTGAGCGACGGTGCACATGCTGGGGTCAGGCAAGTGCTGGTGTCGCATTTTTTTCGCTTGGGGCACCATCACCGTAGCATTGCCGGAACATCACCGGAGAGCCTAATCGACGGCATTGGGGGTTCCGACGATTGGGGGGCCGAGGGGTGTGCGCACATGATGTGCAATGGGTGCTGGTACTTGGCCCTTATATTGGCCCCCTATCCCTTACCAAACCTCGAGAACTCACACCCCCTTAAAGACCATTTGAGATTTTATAGGTTTGTTGCCAGTAGCCGTTAAAGTGTTTGAAATGGGGACACTTTTTTCAAACGGTCACAAAATCTTCTCCACTTCGAGTTTTTAGCAGAATTTTTTTGTGCATGCCAACAAAAATACAAGGATCACCTCTACCAAATTTGGGGACAAACCTCTTTCTAAAAAATTTTTCAAAAATCCTGAACCGTAAAAAGTTTCAAAAATCATGAAATATAGAAATCGTCTTGCCACGAAACTTCACATGAAGGCTTAGGGGACCATTGTATGAATTTAGAAGCCATAAAAATGACATTGGCATGGCAGAAATATGAAGATGTTGTTGAACCCACATACCACCCGTTCGATCCCCAGCTTACGCATCCTGCCTCTCTGGTCGGCTGAGCGCCCGCACGCTCGTTTCGTGGGTTGACTTAGGCATACGGAGTTCATCCCCAGTCTACGCATACAGAGTTCATCCCCAGTCTAAGCATACGGAGTTCATTCCCAGTCTAAGATCGGACCGGACCGAGGGTTGTGGCTGTAGGATCAGCAGCACGCAGGGGGGACCAGGTCGATCCTCGGCTTGCGCATTCTGCCTCTCCGACCGACTGAGCATCTACACGCCCGTTTCATGGGTTGGCTTAGGCATAGGGAGTTCATTCCATGTCTAAGCCCCAGCCGGACTGAGGGTTGTGGCAGCGGGATCGATAGCACGCAGAGGGGGACTGGGTCGATCATCGACTTGCACATTATGCCTCTCTGGCTGGCTCAATGCCCGCACGCTCGTTTCGTGGGTTGACTTAGGCATACAGAGTTTATTCCCAGTCTAAGATCGAATCAGACCGAGGGTTGTGACAGCAGGATTGACAGCACGTAGGGTGGGACCGGGCCGATCCTCGGCTTGTGCATTCTGCCTCTCCGGCCGACTGAGTGCCCACATGCTCATTTCATGGGTTGGCTTAGGCATACAGAGTTCATTCCATGTCTAAGCATACAGAGTTCATTCCCAGTCTAAGATCGTACCAGACCAAGGGTTACGGTGGCAGGACCTACCACCTGTTTGATCCTCGGCTTACGCATCCTGCCTCTCTGGTTGGCTGAGCGCCTGCACGCTCATTTCATGGGTTGACTTAGGCATACGAAGTTCATCCCCAATCTCAGCATATGGAGTTAATTCCCAGTCTAAGATAAAACCGGACTGAGGGTTACGGCAGTAGGATCGGTAGCACGCAGGGGGGACCGGGCCAATCCCCAGCTTGCGCATTCTGCCTCTTCGACTGGCTAAGTGCCCGCACACCCGTTTCGTGGGTTGGCTTAGGTATAGGGAGTTCATTCCATGTCTAAGCCCCAGCTAGACTAAGGGTTATGGCAGTGGGATCGACAGCACGCAGAAGGGGATCGGGCCGATCTTCGGCTTGCGTATTATGCTCTTCGACCTGTTCAGTGCTCGCACACTCGTTTCATAGGTTGACTTCAGCATACGAAGTTCATTCCCAGTCTAAGATCAGACCGGACAGAGGGTTGCTGAGTAGGATCGACAGCACGCAGGGGGGACCGAGCCGATCCCCGGCTTGCGCATTCTACCTCTCAGGCCGACTGAACGCCCGCACATCCGTTTCATGGGTTAGCTTAGGCATAGGGAGTTCATTCCATGTCTAAGCCCCAACCGGATTGAGGGTTGTGGCAGTGAGACCGACAGCACTTAGAGGGGGACCGGGTCGATCCTCGACTTGCGCATTATGCCTCTCCGACCGACTCAATGCCCTTACGCTCGTTTCGTGGGTTGACTTAGTCATACGGAGTTCACTCCCGGTCTAAGATCGAATCGGATCAAGGGTTATGGCAGCAGGATCGACAGCACACAGGGAGGGACTGGGCCAATCCTCGGGTTACGCATTCTACCTCTTCGGTCGGCTGAGCACCCGCACGCTTGTTTCATGGGTTGGCTTAGCCATACGGAGTTCATTCCATGTCTAAGCATACGGAGTTCATTCTCAGTCTAAGATCGGATCGAATCGAGGGTTGTGACAGCAGGACCAGTAGCAGGATCGACAGCACACAGGGGGGACCGGGCCGATCCTCGGCTTGCGCATTCTGCCTCTCTAGCCGGCTGAATGCCCGCACGCCCATTTCGTGGGTTGGCTTAGGCATAGGGAGTTCATTCCATGTCTAAGCCCCAGCTGGACCGAGGGTTGTGGCAGCGAGACCGACAGCACACAGAGGGTGACTGGGCTGATCCCCAACTTACGCATTTTACCTTTTCGACCGGCTCAGCACCCGCCCGCTCATTTTGTGGGTTGACTTAGTCATGCGGAGTTCATTCCCAGTCTAAGATCAGATCGGATCGAGGGTTGTGACAGTATGATCGACAGTACGCAGGGGGGGACCGGGCCGATCCTCGGCTTGCGCATTCTACCTCTCCGACCGGTTGAGCGCCCGTACGCTCATTTCGTGGGTTGGCTTAGGCATACAGAGTTCATTCCTTGTCTAAGCATACGAAGTTCATTCCAGTCTAAGATCGGACCCGACCGAGTGTTGTGACAGCAGGATCGACAGCACGTAAGGGGGACCGAACCGATCCCTGGCTTGCGCATTCTGCCTCTCCGACTGGCTGAGTGCCCGCAAGCTCATTTCGTGGGTTGGCTTAGGCATACAGAGTTCATTCCATGTCTACGCCCCAGCCGAACCGAGGGTTACGGCAACAGGACCGGCAGCGGGATTGACGGCACGCAGAGGGGGACCAGGCTAATCCCCGGCTTGCGTATTATGCCTCTCGGGTCGGCTGAGTGCCCGAATGCTCGTTTCATGGTTTGACTTAGGCATACGGAGTTCATCCCCAGTCTAAGCATACGGAGTTCATTCCCAGTCTAAGATCAGACCGGATAGAGGGTTGTTTTAGTAGGATCGACAGCACGCAGGGGGGACCGGGCTGATCCCCGACTTGCGCATTCTGCCTCTCCAGCTGGTTGAGCGCCCGCACGTCCATTTCGTGGGTTGGCTTACTCATAGGGAATTAATTCCATGTCTAAGCCGTAGTCAGACCGAGGGTTGTGGTAGCGGGACCGGTAGCACACAGAGGGGGATCGAGCCAATCCCCTGCTAGCGTATTATGCCTCTTCAGCCGGCTCAGCGCCCGCACGCTCATTTCATGGGTTGACTTATGCATATGGAGTTCATTCCCAGTCTAAGATCAGATCGGACCGATGGTTCCAGCAGCAGGATCGACAGCATATAGGGGGGACTGGATCGATCCCCGACTTGCGCATTCTGCCTCTTCGGCCGGCTGAGCCCCTGCACGCTCGTTTCGTGGGTTGGCTTAGGCATACGGAGTTCATTCCATGTCTAAGCATACCGAGTTCATTCCAAGTCTAAGCATACGGAGTTCATTCACAGTCTAAGATTTTGAGCCATGGTGCACATGCTGGGCTCGGGCATGTGTTGGTGCCGCATTTTTTCGCACGGGGCACCACCATCGGAGCATCACCGGAGAGCCTAATTGGCAGCATTGGGGGTTCCGACGATTGGGGGGGTCGGGGTGGTGTGCGCACATGATGTGCAATGGGTTCTGGTACTTGGCCCTTATATTGGCCCCCTATCCTTAATCAAACCTCCAGAACTCACACCCCCTTAAAGAGCATTTGAGATTTTATAGGTTTGCTGTCAATAGCCATTAAAGTGTCTGAAATAGGGACACTTTTTTGAAACGGTCACAAAATCTTCTCCACTTCGAGTTTTTAGCTGAATTTTTTTGTGCATGCAAAAAAAAAAATACAAGGATCACCTCTACTAAATTTGGGGACAAAAATATTTCTAGAAAAATTTAAAAAAATCCTGAACCGCAAAAAGTTTTGAAAATCGTGAAAAATAGAAAACGGGTCGTCTTGCCACGAAACTTCACATGAAGGCTTAGGGACCATTGTATGAATTTACAAGCCATAAAAATGGCATTGGCATAGCAGAAATATGAAGATGTGCTTGAACCCACCTACCACCTGTTCGATCCAGGCTTGCACATCTTGCCTCTCCGGTCGGCTGAGCGCCCGTACGCTTATTTCGTGGGTTGACTTAGGCATACGGAGTTCATCCCCAGTCTAAGCATACAGAGTTCATTCCCAGTCTAAGATCAGACCGGATCGAGGGTTGCGGCAACAGGATCGGTAGCATGCAGGGGGAACCGAGTCGATCCTCGGCTTGCGCATTCTATCTCTCCGGTCGGCTGAGCGCCCGTTTCGTGGGTTGGCTTAGGCATAGGGAGTTCGTTCCATGTCTAAGCCCCAGTCGGACCGAGGGTTGTGGCAGTGGGATCGGCAGCACGCAGAGGGGGACTGGGCCTGTCCACGGTGTCATGAACTAAGCTTTCTCTCAGCAAGCAATAGACCGTGCAGCACTTGAATAGGCGCTCCTAACCAAGTCAGCCTTCAATAGATTGATATCTGAACAAATAACCATAAGCCATGGTTAGTCCCAAGCATTCACAATAAGACACAATATATCAAGATTGATCTCAAGCACACACACAAGAAGGTATATTCGCATCGAGAAAAAGAAAAACACATCGAGGCAACAATCGGGACATTCAATCGAGGTGAGTTTTATTATAGTCATGAATCATACATCGGGACCTCCCACCATCACCAGGGCCAGGGAGACAGCCCTTGGTGGGTGGCCTAGGCTCGCATAGCAACCGGTGAGATAGCCCAACACTACGCTGTCGGTTCACCCCCCCAAAAAGCCTTAGAGATTTTAGAGCTATACTACCATTAACCATTACAATGTTTGAAATGGGGACACTTTTCCTAGCACAAGGGATCTACTCGGCCATGGCCTTATACATGGGTGGCTTAAGGCAACCTAAGTCCCGGTTATGGCCCTATACAAGGTTGGCTCATGACATCCTCCCCCACCTATTCTATCGACGTCCTCATCGACTTGCTGGCTTGAAATTCTTTGATCTTTCTTTGAAATCTCTGGAGGTCATGTTCTCCTCCCAGCTGGTTTTTTCTAGTCCTAATCCCTCCCACTTCACTAAGTACTCCTGAACTAGTCTTTGAGATATCTTGGTTTCCCTGTCAGCTAAGATCTCTTCGACTCAACACTCTGAGGGTGGCTTCATGGTGATGGCAGCTCTGGTTGGCTCCCTTTGGCTAGCATCTGTAGAATCTGCATGGAAAGGTTTCAGGTTACTCACATGAAATACTGGGTGCACCTTCATCCACTTTGGTGGGTTGATTTTGTAAGAAGCATTCCCCACCTTGGAAAAGACCCTTACTAGACCTTCATATTTGTGCTCCAGTCTACGATCTCTTTTTCTCAAGAACCTGGTTTATTCAGGAACTAGTCGAATAAGAACCAAATCACCAACTTGAAATTGCTGAGCCCTACGACCCTTGTCTGCCCATTTCTTCATCTGCTTTGATGCTTTCTCTAGGTAGGCTTGTGCAATCTCTGTGTTTTGTTTCCATTCCTTGCTGAGATTAAAGGCTCTCGAATTCTTTCCTCCATATTGTTCCAATGAAGTGTGGGGTAGCCTTGGTAATTGTCTGGTGACCACCTCAAATGGGCTCTTATTGATGGAAGAGCTTTTTTTGGAATTAAAGCAGAGTTGAGCCATGTCTAATAATGAAGGCCAGTCTTTTTGATTGGCCTGAACAAAGTGCCTCAAGTATTCCTCTAATAATCTGTTGAACCATTTCGTTTGACCATCGGTTTAAGGGTGATAGCTTGAAGAGATGTTGAGTTGGGACCCTAATATCCTAAAAAGTTCTCTCCAAAAAGACCCCGTGAATCTTGGATCTCGATCGCTGACAATGTTTTGAGGGAGGCCCCAGTATTTGACCACATGTTTGAACAATAGTCGAGCTGTGTCTTCCGCTGTGCAATACTTGTGAGCATGAATGAATGTGGTGTACCTAGAGAACCGATCAATCACCACCAAAATAGCTCCAAGGTCACCAACCTTGGGTAGGCTCGAAATTAGATTGAGGGAAATGCTTTTCCATGGTTTGGCGGGTACTGGTAGTGGTTCAAGCATGCTTGCAGGTTTCCTTCTTTCAACCTTGTCTTATTGGCAAATGAGGCAAGTCTTCGTATAGTCCATCACATCTTGTTGCATGTGAGGCTAATAGTATCCCTGTTTCAATAATGCCAAAGTACGTCGCCAGCCCGAGTGTCCCGCCCATGGTGTGTCATGACATTCCCTCATCAGCATCTGTCTCAGACCTTCTACTCTTGGCATAAACACTCGAGGCCCCTTGGTCCATAAGATCCCATTTTCTTGCCAGAAGTACTTGGACTTCCCTTCTTCCACTAGCTTCAGGATGGCACAAGCTTGTGGGTCCTTCCCTAGTGATCTCTAATCAATTTGTGAATGTCTGTAGTGGCTCTGCTAGTCACCATTGGGGCAATTCTTCTAAAGGCTGCTAAATCTGCTCACCTACTCAATGCATCGGCCACTTGATTGGTCTTTCCAGTGGTGTGCTCAAAACAAAAGTCGAACTCCGCTAAAAATTCCGGCCACCTAGCTCATTTTGCCATAAGCCTTAGTTGGGTGAGAAAATGGCTAACGACAACATTGTCTGTCTTCATGACAAAGTGTGAACCCAACAAGTAATGTCGCCAAGCCCTCAAGCAGTGAACCACCGCCAGGAGTTCTTTTTCTTAGGCCGTATATTTCCTTTCAGCTTCACTTAGCTTTCTACTTTCAAATGCTACCAGTTGATGTTGTTGCAAAAGCACTCCTCCAATAGCAAAATCAGATGCATCCATCTAAACTTTGAAAGGCTTTTCAATATCAAGGAGAGATAAGATGGGATCTTTCATAATGGCATCTTCCAATCCCTCGAAGGCCTCTTGGCACTCACTCATCCAACACCATTTATGCTCCTTCTTCAATAGCTCCGTGAGGGTCGTGGTCTTGCGAGAGTACCCTTCCATAAACCTTCTATAATAGTTGGCTAGTCCCAAAAATGAGTGGAGCTCACTAATGTTCTTCGGTGTTGTCCACTCCTTGATGGCCCTAACCTTTTCCATGTCCATTCGAATATGGCCACGTTCGACAATGTGACTGAGAAAATGGATTTGGGTTTGAGTAAATGCACACTTCTCCCTTTCTACGTATAACTGGTGGTCCTGTAATCTTTGAAGTACCTGGCACAGGTGTTCTTGATGTTCTTCCAAGGTAGAGCTATATACCACTATATCGTCTAAATAGATGACTACAAATTTATTTGGGTCATCATGGAATACCTGATTCATCAATGTACAAAATATGGTAGGAGCATTGGTCAGTCCAAAGGGTATAACAAGAAATTCAAATGCACCATATCGTGTCACACAAGTGGTCTTTGGCTCTTCTCCCTCAACGATTCTGACCTGATGGTAGCTATATCTCAGGTCTAATTTGGAGAAGTACTTGGCTCGGCTCAATTGATTAAACAAGTTTGCTATAAGGGGGATGGGATATTTGTTTCTTACGGTGACTTTGTTCATGGCCCTGTAGTCAACACATAATCGTAAACTTCCATCATGCTTCTTCCGAAATAGCACTGGTGCTCTGAAAGGAGCCTTTGATGGTCTGATGAACTCGGCTTGTAGCAGCTCATCTAACTATTTTCTTAGTTTGACCAACTCTGGCGGGGCCATGCGGTAAGGAGCTTTAGCAGGGGGTTTCACTCCTGGGAGGAGCTCAATTTCATGGTCCAATACTCGTCGAAGGGGTAGAACCCTAGGCAACATCTCTGGCATCACCTCTTCGAATTCTTCCAACACTTTTCCCACACCATTAGGTATTGGTTCTACTTTTGACCCTTCTTTGTAGATCGACACAACCACAAAGGAGGGTTCCCCTCTCTTTACCCCTTTCTTGAACTGCAAAGCTAAAATCATTTTCTTCCCACTCTTTGGTAAGATGTTGGCTGGCACCACACATGGGTTTTCCCCTAAGAACAACAAGCAGCTAGCAGCGGGAATAGGGATGACCTGAGCAAACATCATGAAGTCCAATCCAAGAACAACATCAAAGTCATCCATGGGGGAAACTGTAAAGTCTACCTTCCCTTCCCATGGCCCCAATCGGGTTGTCACACTCTTGGAGCTTCCACTGATCATAAAGGTCGGCAAGTTGACCGCCTTCATTCATCCACAGTCTTTACTAATCTGAAGACCACACCTTTTTGCTTCTTCTGGTGTGATGAAAGTGTCAGTTGCACCCGTATCCACCATAGCCTTAGTGGCTTTCTCATTGATCATCAAGTTCACATACATTAAGCCTCTACTCTGCTCTTTCTTTATAGTGTTCAATTGGGTGCGGAGGGCATTAAAGAACCTTATTGAACCCATTCTGGCTAGCTTCTCTTCAGCTTTTTCAACGCTCTCTGGCACTTTTGTGGACTCTTGAGATGAGGTCCTTAAGGCATTAAGGGCTCCCTTGTACGGACATTCAGCCACCCGATACGGCCCCTTGCAAAGAAAGCAAGCTAGTCGTTGCCTAGGCTTGAAAATCCCTGCGTTGCTTGTCTTGGGTTGGGTGCTATCTTGACCAAAGGACCTCCTGTCTGATCCCCCACTGAATTGCCGATCCAACCTGGTCATCTTTCCCTCACTCCCAAAGTTGAAGTTACTGCCAGTTAATGGAGGATTTTTCCATTTTGAAGAGCCATCATTGTAATCATGGAGACGTTCAGCTGTAGCCATGGCCATGGCCACATCTTGCACTTTCTGCCTTTGTAGTTCTGTCTTCGCCCAAGGCTTGAGGCCCTCAAGAAAATAGAACATCTTGTCCTTTTCGAACATGTCCCGAATATCCAACATCAAGGTAGAAAAGCTCCTTACAAACTGTCGCACCGTTCCTGTTTGCACCAATTCTCGAAGTCTTCTTCGAGCCATATACTCCACATTCTTAGGGAAAAACTGGTTTTTCAATTCTCACTTCAGATCCATCCAAGTCTTAATCGGGCACTCGTCATCGACAAACTTGGAGCGCCACCACAGCTTGGCATCCTCTACGAGGTACATCTACGCCATTGCTACCTTGTCTTCCTCTGAATCTGTGTGTGCAGCTTGGAAGTACTGCTCCATGTCAAACAAGAAATTTTCAAGTTCCTTAGCATCCCTTGCCCCCTTATAGCATCGAGGCTCTGGCACCTTGGGCCTTTCTCCCCTTTCCATCGAGCTCGAACCTGATCTAGCCACAGCCATTTGTAGGATGCTCACCTGTGCTCTGAGCTCCTCAAACTCCTTTTGGAAAATGTTCAAGGCATCTCTAGCCTCTTCGCTCATGTTGTGGAGAGTATCGGACAACTCCCGTTGGGTTGTCTCAATCTCCCTCACTCGGTCTTTAGTCGCCATATGAGTTTTCATTGCGACCACCGCAGCCTCAAGTTCTTCAATTCTCTATTGATGATTGGGTCCACCACTTGTGGCCATCTCATCCATTTTTCTAGCACTTCTCAACCATGCTCTGGTACCACGTGTCACGGACTAAGCTTTCTCTCAGCAAGCAATAGACCGTGTGGCACTTGAATGGGTGCTCCCAACCAAGTCAGCCTTCAATAGATCGATATCTAAACAAATAACCATAAGCCATGGTTAGTCCCAAGCATTCACAATAAGACACAATATATCAAGATCGATCTCAAGCACACACACAAGAAGGCATATTCGCATCGAGAAAAAGAAAAACACATCGAGGTAACAATCAGGACATTCAATCGGGGTGAGTTTTATTATAGTCGAGAATCATACATCAGGACCTCCCACCATCACCAGGGCTAGGGGGCAGCCCTTGGTGGGTGGCCTAGGCTTGTATAGCAACCGATGAGACAGCCCAACACTACGCTGCCGGTTCACCCCCTAAAGAGCCTTAGCGATTTTAGAGCTACGCTACCAGTAACCATTACAATGTTTGAAATGGGGACACTTTTCCTAGCACAAGGGATCTACCCGGCCATGGCCCTATACATGGGAGGCTTATGGCAACCTAAGTCCCGGTCATGGCCCTATACAGGGTTGGCTCATGACACCCGGCTTGCGCATTATGCCTCTCCGGCCAGCTCAACGCCTGCACGCTCATTTCGTGGGTTGACTTAGGCATACAGAGTTCATTCCCAGTATAAGCATATAGAGTTCATTCCCAGTCTAAGATCAGACCGGACTGAGGGTTGCGATAGTAGGACCACCAACAGGATCGGCAGCATGCAGGGGGGGTCAGGCCGGTCCCCAGATTGCGCATTCTGCCTTTTCGATCGGCTGAGCGCCCGCACGCTTGTTTCATGGGTTGGCTTAGGCATACGGAGTTCATTCTATGTCTAAGCATACAGAGTTCATTCCCAGTCTAAATCAGACCGAACCGAGGGTTGCAGCAGCAGGATCGATAGCACGTAGGGGGGATCGGGCCGATCTCTAACTTGCGCATTTTGCCTCTCATGCTGGCCTCTCCGGCTTGCGCACGCTCATTTTATGGGTTGACTTAGGCATACGGAGTTCATCCCCAGTCTAAGTATACGAAGTTCATTCCCAGTCTAAGATCGAATTGGATCAAAGGTTAAGGCAGCAGGATCGGTAGCACGCAGGGGGGACCAAGCCGATCCCCGACTTGCAGATTCTGCCTCTCCAGTCGGCTGAGCGCCCGCATGCCCATTTTGTGGGTTGGCTTAGGCATAGGGAGTTCATTCCATGTCTAAGCCCCAGCCAGACCAAGGGTTGTGGCAGCGGGATTGGCAGCACACAGAGGGGGACCGAGCTGATCCCCGGTTTGCCCATTCTGCCTCTTCGGCCTGCTGAGCGCCTGTACACTCGTTTCGCCGGTTAGCTTAGGCATACAGAGTTCATTCCATGTCTAAGCATACGAAGTTCATTCCCAGTCTAAGAGTTTGAGCCGCAATGCACATGCTGGGCTCAGGCACGTGCTGGTGCCGCATTTTTTTCGTCTGGGGCACCATCATCGGAGCATCGACGGAGAGCCTAACCGACGGCATTGGGGGTTCTAGCGATTGGGGGGGCCGAGGGGGTGTGCGCACATGATGTGTGATGGGTGCTGGTACTTGGCCCTTATATTGGCCCCTTATCCCACATCAAACCTCGAGAACTCACACCCCTTTAAAGAGCATTTGAGATTTTATAGGTTTGCTGCTAGTAGCCATTAAAGTGTCTGAAATGAGGACACTTTTTTCAAACGGTCACAAAATCTTCTCCACTTCCAATTTTTAGCTGAATTTTTTTGTGCATGCCAACAAAAATACAAGGATCACCTCTACCAAACTTGGGGACAAAACTCTTTCTAAAACAATTTTAAAAAATCCCGAACCGTAAAAAGTTTCAAAAATTGTGAAAAATAGAAAACGGGTCGTCTTGCCATGAAACTTCACATGAAGGCGTAGGGGACCACTGTATGAATTTAGAAGCCATAAAAATGGCATTGGCATGGCAGAAATATGAAGATGTGCTTGAACCCACCTACCACCCGTTTGATCCCCGGCTTGCGCATCCTGCCTCTCTGGTCTGCTTAGCGTCCGCACGCTCATTTCGTGGGTTGACTTAGGGATACGGAGTTCATCCCCAATCTAAGCATACGAAGTTCATTCCCAGTCTAAAATCAGATCGGACTGAGGGTTGCGGCAGTAGGATCAGTAGCACCCAGAGGGGATCGGACCGATCCACGTCTTGTGCATTCTACCTCTCCAGCCGGTTGAGCGTTCGCACGCCCGTTTTGTGGGTTGGCTTAGGCATAGGGAGTTCATTCCATGTCTAATTCCCAGCCGGTCTAAGGGTTGTGGCAGCGGGACTGGCAGCACACAGAGGGGGACCAGGCGGATCCCCGACTTGCGCATTATGCCTCTCCGGTCAGCTCACCGCCCGCATGCTCGTTTCATGGGTTGACTTAGGCATGCAGAGTTCATTCCCAGTCTAAGATCAGATCGGACTGAGGGTTGCAGCAGCAAGATCGACAGCACGCAGGGGGGATTGAGTCGATCCCTGGCTTGCACATTCTGCCTCTCCAGTCGACTGAGCGCCCACACGCTCGTTTCGTGGGTTGGCTTAGGCATACGGAGATCATTCCATGTCTAAGCATACGGAGTTCATTCCCAGTCTAAGATCAGACTAGACCAAGGGTTGTGCATTTTGCCTTTCTGATCGACTGAGTGCCCGTACGCTCGTTTCATGGATTGGCGTAGGCATACGAAGGCTTGCCATGAAAATGGGTCGTCTTGCCACGAAAACGGGTCATCTTGCCATGAAACTTCACATGAAGGCTTAGGGGACCATTGTATGAATTTACAAGCCATAAAAATGGCATTGGCACGACAAAAATATAAAGATCAGATCGGATCGAGGGTTGCGACAACAAGATCGGTAGCACGCTGGGGGGACCGGGTCGATCCCCAGCTTGCGCATTCTGTCTTTTCGATCGGCTGAGTACCCGCACTCCCATTTTGTAGGTTGGCTTAGGCATAAGGAGTTCATTCCATGTCTAAGCCCCAGCCAGACTGAGGGTTATGGCAGCGGGACCGACAGCACGCAGAGGGGGATCGGGCCAATCCTAGGCTTGCGCATTATGCCTCTACGGCAGGCAGTGCCCGCAAGCTCGTTTCTTGGGTAGACTTAGGCATACGGAGTTCATCCCCAGTCTAAGCATACGAAGTTCATTCCCAGTCTAAGATGTGATCGGACCGAGGGTTACGGCAGTAGGACCAGTAGCAGGATCGACAGCATGCAGGGGGAACAGGCTGATCCCCAACTTATGCATTCTGCCTCTCTGATCGACTGAGTGCCTGCACGCTCGTTTCATGGATTGGCGTAGGCATACGAAGTTCATTCCATGTCTAAGCCCCAGACGGACCGAGGGTTGTGGCAGCAGGACCAACAGCGAGATTGACAGCACGCAGAGGGGGATCGGGCTGATCCTCGACTTGTGCATTATGCCTCTTCGGCCGGCTCAGTGCCCGCATGCTCATTTCATGGGTTGACTTATGCATAAGAAGTTCATTCCTAGTCTAAGATCAGACCGGACCGAGGGTTGCGACAGTAAGATCGACAGCACGTAGGGGGGACCAGGCTGATCCTCGGCTTGCGCATTCTGCCTATCCGACAAACTGAACGCCCGCACGCTCGTTTTGTGGGTTGGCTTAGGCATACGGAGTTCATTCCCAGTCTAATATTTTGAGCCATGGTGCACAAGCTGGGCTCGACCATGTGGTTGTGTCGCATTTTTTTTGCCTGAGGCACCATCGTCGGAGCATCGTCTGAGAGCCTAACCGACGACTTTGAGGGTTTCGGCGATTGGGAGGGCCGGGGGGTGTGCGCACATGATGTGCGATGGGTGCTACTACTTGGCCCTTATATTGGCCCCCTATCCCTCATCAAACCTCAAGAACTCACACCCCTTAAAGAGCATTTGAGATTTTATAGGTTTTGCTGCTAGTAGCCATTAAAGTGTCTGAAATGGTGACATTTTTTTCAAACGATCACAAAATCTTCTCCACGTCGAGTTTTTAGCTGAAGTTTTTTATGCATGCCAAGAAAAATACAAGGATCACCTCTACCAAATTTGGGGATAAAACTCTTTCTAAAAATATTTTAAAAAATCTCGAACCATAAAAACTTTAAAAAATCGTGAAAATAAAAAATGGGTCATCTTGCTACGAAACTTCACATGATGGCTTAGGGGATCATTGTATGAATTTACAAGTGATAAAAATGGCATTGGCATGGAAGAAATATGAAGATGTGCTTGAACCCACCTACCACTTGTTCGATCTCTGGCTTGCGCATCTTGCCTCTCTGGTCGACTGAGCGTCCGCACGCTCGTTTCATGGATTGACTTAGGCACACAGAGTTCATCCCCAGTCTAAGCATATGGAGTTCATTCCATGTCTAAGATCAGACTGGACCGAGGGTTGCGGTAGTAGGATCGGCAGCACGTAGGGGGGATCGGGCCGATCCCCGGCTTGCGCATTCTGCCTCTTCGATCGGCTGAGCGCCTGTATGCCCATTTCATGGTTTGGTTTAGGCATAGGGAGTTCATTCCATGTCTAAGCCCCAGCCGGACCGAGGGTTGTGGCAGCGGGACCGGCAGAATGCAGAGGGGGATCGGGCCGATCCCTGGCTTGCGCATTATGCCTCTCCGGTCGGCTTAGCGCCCGAACACTCGTTTCGTGGGTTGACTTAGGCATACGGAGTTCATTCCCAGTCTAAGATCATATCAGACTGAGGGTTGCGATAGTAGGATCGACAGCACGCATAGGGGGACCGAGCCGGTCCCCAACTTGCACATTTTACCTCTCTGGCCGACTGAGCGCCCGCACGCTCGTTTCGTGGGTTGGCTTAGGCATACGGAGTTCATTCCATGTCTAAGCATATGGAGTTCATTCCCAATCTAAGATCGGATTGAACTAAGGGTTACGCCAGCAGGACCAGCAGTAGGATCGACAGCACGCAGGGAGGGACCAGGCCGATCCTCGACTTGTGCATTCTACCTCTCTGGCCAGCCTCTCCGGTCGACTTAGTGCCCGCACGCTCATTTCGTGGGTTGACTTGGGCATACGGAGTTCATCCCCAGTTTAAGGATATAGAGTTCATTCCCAGTCTAAGATCAGATCAAACCGAGGGTTGCGACAGTAGGATCGACAGCACGCAGGGGGGACCGGGCGGATCCCCAGCTTGCGCATTTTGCCTCTCTAGCCGGTTGAGCGCCTGCACGCCCGTTTCATTGGTTGGCTTAGGCATAGGGAGTTCATTCCATGTCTAAGCCCCAGCCAGAATGAGGGTTGTCGCAGCGGGACCGGCAGCACGCAGAGGGGGATCGGGCTGATCCCCAGCTTGCGCATTCTACCTCTCCGACCGGTTGAGCGCCCGCATGCTTGTTTCGTGGGTTGCTTTAGGCATACGGAGTTCATTCCATGTCTAAGCATACGGAGTTCATTCCCAGTCTAAGGGTTTGAGCCACGGTGCACATGCTGGTCTCGGGCATGTGCCGGAGCATCGTTAGAGCATCGTCGAAGAGCCTAACCGGTGGCATTAGGGGTTACGACAATTGGGGGGCCGGATGGGTGTGTGCACATGATGTGCGATGGGTGCTGGTACTTGGCCCTTATATTGGCCCCCTATCCCTCATCAAACCTCGAGAACTCACACTCCCTTAAAGAGCATTTGAGATTTTATAGGTTTGCTGCCAGTAGCCATTAAAGTGTCTGAAATGGGGACACTTTTTTCAAATGGTCACAAAATCTTCTCCGCTTTAAGTTTTTAGCTGAATTCTTTTGTGCATGCCAACAAAAATGCAAGGATCACCTCTACCAAATTTGGGGACAAAACTCTTTCTAAAAAAATTTTAAAAAATCCCTAACCATAAAAAGTTTCGAAAATCGTGAAAAATAGAAAACGGGTCGTCTTGCCACGAAACTTCACATGAAGGCTTAGGGGAATATTGTATGAATTTACAAGCCATAAAAATGGCATTGGTAGGGCAGAAATATGAAGATGTGCTTGAACCCACCTACCACTAGTACGATCCCCGGCTTGTGCATCTTGCCTCTCTGGTCAGCTGAGCGTCCGCACGCTCGTTTCGTGGGTTGACTTAGGCATACGGAGTTCATCCTCAGTCTAAGCATACAGAGTTCATTCCCAGTCTAAGATCGGACTGGATCGAGAGTTGCGACAGAAGGATCGACAGCACGCAGGGGGTATCGGGCTGAACCCCGACTTGCGCATTCTGCCTCTCCGGTTGGTTGAGCTCCTGCACGCCCATTTCATGGGTTGGCTTAGGCATAAGGAGTTCATTCCATGTCTAAGCCCCAGCCAGACCGAGTGTTGTGGCAGCGGGACTAACAGCATGCAGAGGGGGATCAGGTTGATCCCCAATTTATGTAGTATGCCTCTCCGGTCGGCTCAACGCCCGCATGCTCGTTTCGTAGGTTGACTTAGGCATACGAAGTTCATTCCTAGTCTAAGATCGGACCGAATCGAGAGTTACAGTAGCAGGATTGACAACACACGGGGAGGGACCGAGTCGATCCCTGGCTTGTGCGTTCTGCCTCTCCAGTCGACTGAGCGCCCGCACGCTCATTTCGTGGGTAGCCTTAGGCATATGGAGTTCATTCCATGTCTAAGCATACAAACTTCATTCCTAGTCTAAGATCAGACCGGACTGAGGGTTGCGGTAGTAAGACCAGCAGTGGGATCGGCAGCATGCAGGGAAGGACCAGGCCGATCCCTGGCTTGCACATTCTGCCTCTCCAGTCGGCCTTTTCGATGGCTGAGCATCTGCACAATCGTTTCATGGGTTGACTTAGGCATACGAAATTCATTCCCAGTCTAAAATCAGACCAAGTCGATCCCCGACTTGTGCATTCTACCTCTCCGGTCGACTGAGCGCTTTCGTGGGTTGGCTTCGACATAGGGAGTTCCTTCTATGTCTAAGCCCCAGTCAAACCGATTGTGGCAGTGGGATCGAGGGTTGTGGCAGCAGGATCGACAGCGAGATCGGCAGCTCACAGAGGGGGATCGGGCTGATCCCCAACTTGTGCATTATGCCTTTCTGGTTGGCCTCTCCAGCCGGCTGAGTGCTCGCATGCTCGTTTCATGGGATGACTTAGGCATACGGAGTTCATCCCCAGTCTAAGCATACGGAGTTCATTCCCAGTCTAAGATCTGATCGGATCGAGGGTTGCGGTAGCAAGATCGACAGCACGTAGGGGGGACCGGGCTGATCCCCGACTTACACATTTTGACACTCTGATCGGCTAAGCACCCGCACGCCCGTTTCGTGGGTTGGCTTAGGCATAGGGAGTTCATTCCATATCTAAGCCTCAGCCAGACCGAGGGTTGTGGCAGCGGGACTGACAGCACGCAGAGAGGGACCGGGCCGATCCCCGACTTGCGCATTATGCCTCTCCGGCCAGCTCAACGTCCGAACGCTCGTTTCGTGGGTTGACTTAGGCATACGGAGTTCATTCCCAGTCTAAGATCAGACCGGACTGAGGGTTGTGACAGCAGGATCGACAGCACGCAGGGGGGATCGGGTCAGTCCCCGGCTTGCATATTCTGCCTCTCCGGCTGATTAAGCGCCCGCACGCTCATTTTGTGGGTTGGCTTAGGCATACAGAGTTCATTCTATGTCTAAGCATACGGAGTTCATTCCCAGTCTAAGATCAGATAGGACCGAGGGTATCGACAGCAGGACCAGCAGCGGGATCGATAGAACACAGGGGGGACCGGGCCGATCCCTGGCTTGCACATTTTACCTCTCCGACAGGCCTTTTTGGGCTGGCTGAGCGCTCACACGCTCATTCATTGGTTGACTTAGGCATACAGACTTCATTCCCAGTCTAAAATCAGACCAGGCCGATTCTCGACTTGTGTATTCTGCCTCTCCGGTCGGTTGAGCGCCTGCACGCCCGTTTCATGGGTTGGCTTAGGCATAGGGAGATCCTTCCATGTCTAAGCCCCAGCCGAACCAAGGGTTGTGGTAGCAGGACCGGCAGCACGCAGAGGGGGATCGAGCCCACCCCCGACTTGCGCAGTCTGCCTCTCCGGCCGGTTGAGTGCCCGTACGCTCGTTTCGTGGGTTGGCTTAGGCATATGAAGTTCATTCCATGTCTAAGCATACGGAGTTCATTTCCAGTCTAAGACTTTGAGCCACGGTGCACATGCTGGGCTCAGGCATGTACTGGTGCCACATTTTTTTCACCTGGGGCACCATCGCTGGAGCATCGTCGGAGAGCCTAACCGGCGGCATTAGGGGTACCGGTGATTGGGGGGCCCGGGGGGTGTTCGCACATGATATGTGATGGGTGCTGGTACTTGGCCCTTATATTGGTCCCCTATCCCTCATCAAACCTCGAGAACTCACACCCCTTTAAAGAGCATTTGAAATTTTATAGGTTTGTTGCCAGTAGCCATTAAAGTGTCTTAAATGGGGACACTTTTTTCAAACGATCACAAAATCCTCTCCACTTAGAGTTTTGAGGTGAAATTTTTTGTGCATGCCAACAAAAATACAAGGATCACCTCTACCAAATTTGGAGACACAAGTCTTTCTAAAAAAAATTTAAAAAAATCCCGAACCACAAAAAGTTTCAAAAATCGTGAAAAATAGAAAACGGGTCGTCTTGCCACGAAACTTCACATGAAGGCTTAGGGGACCATTGTATGAATTTACAAGCCATAAAAATGGCATTGGCAAGGCAGAAATATGAAGATGTGCTTGAACCCACCTACCACCCGTTCGATCTTCGGCTTGCGCATCCTACCTCTCTGGTCGGCTGAGCGTCCGCACGCTTGTTTCGTGGGTTGACTTAGGCATACAGAGTTCATCCTCAGTCTAAGCATACGGAGTTAATTCCTAGTCTAAGCACGCAAGGGGGACCAGGCTGATCCCTGGCTTGCGCATTCTGCCTCTCCGACCGGCTAAGCACCCGCACGCCTATTTTGTGGGTTGGCTTAGGCATAGGGAGTTCATTCCATGTCTAAGCTCCAGCCGGACTGAGGGTTGTGGCAGCGGGACCGACAGCACGTAGAGGGGGACTGGGTTGATCTTCGACTTGCACTTTATGCCTCTTCGGCTGGCTCAGTGCCTGCACGCTCGTTTCGTGGGTTGACATAGGCATATGGAGTTCCTTTCTAGTCTAAGATCGTAGCAGACCGAGGGTTGCAGTAGTAGGATCGACAGCACGTAGGGGGGATCAGGCCGGTCTCCAACTTACGCATTCTGCCTCTCTGGCCGGTTGAGCACCCGCACACTCGTTTCGTGGGTTAGCTTAGGCATACGGAGTTCATTCCATGTCTAAGCCCCAGCTAAACCGAGGGTTGTGGTAGCAAGACCGACAGCGGGATTGACAGCCTACAGAGGGGGACCGGGCTGATCCCCAGCTTGCACATTATGCCTTTCCGATCGACCTCTCCGATCGACTGAGCACCCGCACGCTCATTTCATTGGTTGACTTCGGCAAACGGAGTTCATCCCCAGTCTAAGCATACGAAGTTCATTCCTAGTCTAAAATCAGACTAGACTGAGGGTTACGATAGCAGGATCGACAGCACGCAGGGGGCATCGGGCTGATCCCCGGCTTGCACATTTGCCTTTTCGGTCGACTGAGCACCCGCACGCCCGTTTCGTGGGTTTGCTTAAGCATAGGGAGTTCATTCTATGTCTAAGCCCCAGTCGGATTGAGCGTTGTGGCAGCGGGACTGGCAACACCCAGAGGGGGATTGGGCTGATACCCGGCTTGCGCATTATGCCTCTCCGACTGGTCAACGCCCGAACGCTCATTTCGTGTTAGGCCTACGGATTTCATTCCCAGGCTAAGATCAGACCGGACCGAGGGTTGCGACAGTAGGATCGACAACACGCAGGGGGGATCGAACCGATCCCCGGCTTGTGCATTTTGCCTCTCCGGTCGGCTAAGCACCTGCATGCTCGTTTCATGCGTTGGCTTAAGCATACGTAGTTCATTCCCAGTCTAAGATCAGACCAAACCGAGGGTTACAGTAGTAGGACCCGTAGCAGGATCGACAGCACGTAGGGGGGACCGAGCCGATCCTCGACTGAGCGCCCACACGCTCATTTCATGGGTTGACTTAGTCTAAGCATAGAAAGTTCATTCCTAGTCTCAGATTGGACCAGACCGAGGGTTACGGTAGTAGGATTGGCAGCATGCAGGGGGGACCAGGCCGATCCTTAGCTTGCGCATTCTACCTCTTCTGCCGGTTGAGCCCCCGTACGCCCGTTTTATGGATTGGCTTAGGCATAGGGAGTTCATTCCATGTCTAAGCCCTAGCCAAAGTGAGGGTTGTCGCAACGGGACTGACAGCACACAGAGGGGGATCAGGTCGATCCCCGGCTTGTGCATTCTGCCTCTCCGACCGATTGAGCGCCCGTACGCTCATTTCGTGGGTTGGCTTAGGCATACGGAGTTCATTCCATGTCTAAGCATATGGAGTTCATTCCCAATCTAAGAGTTTGAGCCACAAAGCACATGTTGGGCTCGGGCATGTGCTGGTGCCACATTTTTTTCGCCCAGGGCACCATCGCCAGAGCATCATCGAAGAGCCTAACCGGTGGTATTGGGGGTTCCGACGATTGGGGGGGCCGGGGGGGTGTGCGCACATGATGTGCGATGGGTGGTGGTACGTGGCCTTTATATTGGCCCCCTATCCCTCATCAAACCTCGAGAACTCACACCCCCTTAAAGAGCATTTGAGATTTTATAGGTTTGCTGCCAGTAGCCATTAAAGTGTCTGAAATGGGGACACTTTTTCAAACGGTCACAAAATCCTCTCCACTTCGAGTTTTTAGATGAATTTTTTTATGCATGCCAAAAAAAAAAAAGGATCATCTCCACCAAATTTGGGGGCAAAACTCTTTCTAAAAAAATTTTAAAAAATCTCGAACCGCAAAACGTTTTGAAAATTGTGAAAAATAGAAAATGGGTCGTCTTGCCATGAAACTTCACATGAAGGCTTAGGGGATCAATGTGTGAATTTACAAGTGATAAAAATGGCATTGGCATGGTAGAAATATGAAGATGTGCTTGAACCCACCTACCACCCATTCGATCCTCAGCTTACGCATCCTGCATCTCTGGTCGGCTGAGCGCCCGCACGCTCGTTTCGTGGGTTGACTTAGGCATACGGAGTTCATCCCCAGTCTAAGCATACGGTGTTCATTCTTAGTCTAAGATCGGACTGGACCGAGGGTTTCGGTAGCAGGATCGACAGCATGCAGGGGGGACCAGGTCGATCCCCGGCTTATGCATTCTGCCTCTTCGGTCGGCTGAGCACCCGCACTCCCATTTCGTGGGTTGGCTTAGGCATAGGGAGTTCATTCCATGTCTAAGCCCCAACCGGATCGAGGGTTGTGGCAGCGGGACTGGCAGCACGTAGAAAGGGATCGGGCGGATCCTCGACTTGCGTATTTTTCCTCTTCGGTCGGCTAAGCACCCGCACGCTCGTTTCGTGGGTTGGCTTAGGCATACGGAGTTCATTCCATGTCTAACCATATGGAGTTCATTCTCAGTTTAAGAGTTTGAGCCACAGTGCACATGATAGGCTCGGGCATGTGCTGATGTCCCATTTTTTTCTCTCGAGGCACCATCATTGGAGCATCGTCGGAGCATCACCAGAGAGCCTAACCGGCGGCATTAGGGGTTCCGACGATTGGGGTGTCAGGAGGTGTGCGCACATGATGTGCGATGGGTGCTGGTACTTGGCCCTTATATTGGCCCCCTATCCCTTATCAAACCTCGAGAACATAGGGGGGATCGGGCCAGTCCCCGACTTATGCATTCTGCCTTTTCGACCGGCTGAGCACCCGCATGCTCGTTTCATGGGTTGGCTTAGGCATACGGAGTTCATTCCATGTCTAAGCATACGGAGTTCATTCCCAGTCTAAGATCGAATCGGATCGAGGGTTGCGACAGCAGGACCAGCAGCAGGATCGACAGCACGCAGGGGGGACCAAACCAATCCCCGGCTTGCACATTCTGCCTCTCTGACCGACTGAGCCCCCGCACGCTTGTTTTGTGGGTTGGCTTAGGCATACGGAGTTGATTCCATGTCTAAGCCCCAACCAGACCGAGGGTTATGGCAGCATGACCGACAGCAAGATTGGCAGTACGCAGAGGGGAATTAGGCTGATCCTTGACTTATGTATTATGCCTCTCCAACCGGCCTTTTCGACCGACTGAGCGCCCGCATGCTCGTTCTGTGGGTTGACTTAGGCATACGAGTTCATCCCTAGTCTAAGCATACAAAGTTCATTTCCAGTCTAAGATGGGATCAGACCGAGGGTTATGGCAGCAGGATCGGTAGCATGCAGGGTGGACCGGGCTGATCCTCGGCTTGCGCATTTTGCCTCTTCGGCCTGCTAAGCGCCTGCACGCCCATTTTGTGGGTTGGCTTAGGTATAGGGAGTTCATTCCATGTCTAAGTGCCAGCCGGATCGAGGGTTGTGGCAGTGGGACTGACAGCAAGCAGAGGGGACCGAGTCGATCCTAGCTTGCGCATTAAGCCTCTTCGACCAGCTCAGCGCCCGCACGCTCATTTCGTGGGTTGACTTATACATACGGAGTTCATTCCATGTCTAAGATTGGACTGGACCGAGGGTTGTAGCAGCAGGATCGACAGCATACAGGGGGGACTGGGTTGATCCCCGGCTTGTGCATTCTACCTCTTCGGCTGGCTGAGCCCCCGCACGCTCGTTTCATGGGTTGGCTTAGGCATACGGAGTTCATTCCATGACTAAGCATACAGAGTTCATTCCCAGTCTTAGATTTTGAGACATGGTGCACATGCTGGGCTCGAGCATGTGCTGGTGCCACATTTTTTCACCCGAGGCACCATCGTCGGAGCATCGTCGGAGAGCCTAACCAACGACATTGGGGGTTCCGGTGATTGGGGGGGCCAGGGGGTGTGCGCACATGATGTGCAATGGGTGCTGGTACTTGGCCCTTATATTGGCCCCTTATCCCTCATCAAACCTCGAGAACTCACACCCCCTTAAAGAGTATTTGAGATCTTATAGGTTTGCTACCAGTAGCCATTAAAGTGTCTGAAATGGGGACACTTTTTTCAAACGGTCACAAAATCTTCTCCACTTCGAGTTTTTAACTGAATTTTTTGTGCATGCCAAAAAAAATACAAGAATTACCGCTACCAAATTTCGGGACAAAACTCTTTCTAAAAAAATTTTAAAAAATCTCGAACCGTAAAAAGTTTCAAAAATCATGAAAAATAAAAAATGGGTCGTCTTGCCATGAAACTTCACTTGAAGGCTTAGGGGACCATTGTATGAGTTTGCAAGCCATAAAAATGGCATTGGCATGGCAGAAATATGAAGATGTGCTTGAACCCACCTACCACTCGTTCGATCTCCGGCTTACGCATTCTGCCTCTTCGACCGGCTAAGCACCCGCACGTTCTTTTCGTGGGTTGGCTTAGGCATACGGAGTTTATTCCATGTCTAAGCCCTAGCCGGATTGAGGGTTGTGGCAGCAGGACCGGCAGCGGGATCGATAGCATGCAGAGAGGGATCGGGCTGATCCCCGACCTGCGCATTATACCTCTCCGACCGGTTGAGCGCCCGTACGCTCGTTTCATGGATTGACTTAGACATACGGATTTCATCCCCAGACTAAGCATACAGAGTTCATTCCTAGTCTAAGATCGGATCCAATCGAGGGTTACGGCAGTAGGATCGATAGCATGCAGGAGAGACCGGGTCGATCCCCGGCTTACGCATTCTGCCTCTTCGGGCGACTGAGCTCCCGCACGCTCATTTCATGGGTTGGTTTAGGCATAGGGAGTTCATTCCATGTCTAAGCCCCAGCCAGACCGAGGGTTATGGCAGCGGGACCGACCACGTGCAAAGGGGGATCGGGCCGATCCTCGACTTGAGCATTATGCCTCTTCGATCGGCTCAGCGCCCGCACGCTCGTTTCGTGGGTTGACTTATGCATACGGAGTTCATTCCCAATCTAAGATCGGACCGGACTGAGGGTTACGACAGCAGGATCGACAGCACGTAGGGGGGACTAGGCCGATCCCCAACTTGTGCATTCTGCCTCTCCTACTGGCTGAGCGCCTGTTTCGTGGGTTGGCTGAGCTCCCTCACGCCCGTTTTGTGGGTTGGCTTAGGCATAGGGAGTTCCTTCCATGTCTAAGCCCCAGCCAAACTGAGGGTTGTGGCAACGGGACCGACAGCACGCAGAGGGGGATCGAGCCGATCCCTAGCTTGTGCATTCTACCTTTCCGATCGGTTGAGCACCCGTACATTCATTTTGTGGGTTGGCTTAGGCATACAGAGTTCATTCCATGTCTAAGCATACGGAGTTCATTCCCAATCTAAGATTTTGAGTCACGGTGCACATGCTGGGCTTGGGCATGTGCTGGTGCCATATTTTTTTCGCCCGGGGCACCATCGCCAGAGCATCGTCGGAGAGCCTAACCGACGACATTGGGGGTTCTGGTGATTGGGGTGCCGGCGGGTGTGTGCACTTGATGTGCGATGGGTGCTGGTACTTGGCCCTTATATTGGCCCCTTATCCCTTATCAAACCTTGAGAACTCACACCCCCTTAAAAGGGCATTTGAGATTTTATAGGTTTGCTGCTAGTAGCTATTAGCTGAATTTTTTTGTGCATGCCAACAAAAATAAAAGGATTGCCTCTTCCAAATTTGGGGACAAAACTCTTTCTAAAAAAATTTTAAAAAATCTCAAGCCGCAAAAAGTTTTGAAAATCGTGAAAAATAGAAAACGGGTCGTCTTGCCACAAAACTTCACATGAAGGCCTATGGGACCATTGTATGAATTTACAAGCCATAAAAATGGCCTTGGCATGGTAGAAATATGAAGATGTGCTTGAACCCACCTACCACCCGTTCGATCGTCAGCTTGGGCATCCTGCCTCTCCGGTCGGTTGAGCGCCCGCACGCTCGTTTCGTGGGTTGACTTAGGCATACGGAGTTCATCGCAAGTCTAAGCATACGGAGTTCATTCCTAGTCTAAGATCGGATCGAACCGAGGGTTGCGGCAGCAGGATCGGTAGTACGTAGGAGGGATCGAGCCGATCCTCGACTTGCGCATTCTGCCTCTCCGGCCGGTTAAGTGCCCACACGCCCGTTTCATTGGTTGGCTTAGGCATAGGGAGTTCATTCCATGTCTAAGCCCCAGCCAGACCGAGGGTTGTGGTAGCGGGACCGGCAGCACGCAGAGGGGACCGAGCCGATCCCGAACTTGCGCATTATGCCTCTCCGATAGGCTGAGTGCCCGCACACTCGTTTCATGGTTTGGCTTAGGCATACGGAGTTAATTCCATGTCTAAGCATATGGAGTTCATTCCAGTCTAAGATCAGACCAGACCGAGGGTTACGACAGTAGGTCCAGCAGCAGGATCAGTAGCACGCAGAGGGGGACCGGGTCGATCCTCGACTTCCGTATTCTGCCTCTCCGGTCGGTAGCGCACCCGTACGCTCGTTTCGTGGGTTGGCTTAGGCATACGGAGTTCGTTCCATGTCTAAGCCCCAATCGGACCGAGGGTCATGGTAGCAGGACCGGTGACGGGATTGACAGCACGCAGAAGGGGACTGGGCTGATCCCCAGCTTGCGCATTATGCCTCTCCAGTCGGCCTCTCTGATCGGTTGAGTGCCCGCACGCTCATTTCATGGGTTGACTTAGGCATACGGAGTTCATCCTTAGTCTAACCATACGAAGTTCATTCCTAGTCTAAGATCGGACCAGACCGAGGGTTGCGACAGCAGGATCGACAGCACGCAGGGGGGACCGGGCCGATCCCCGGCTTGCGTATTCTACCTCTCTGGCCGACTGAGCGCCCGCACACCCATTTCGTGGGTTGGCTTAGGCATAGGGAGTTCATTCCATGTCTAAGCCCTAATCAGATTGAAGGTTGTGGCAGCGGGACTGGCAACATGTAGAGGGGGATCGGGCCAGTCCCCGATGTCACGGACTAAGCTTTCTCTCAACAAGCAATAAATCGTGCGGCACTTGAATGGGTGCTCCCAACTAAGTCAGCCTTCAATAGATCGATATCTGAACAAATAACCATAAGCCATGGTTAGTCCCAAGCATTCACAATAAGACGCAATATATATCAAGATCGATCTCAAGCACACACACAATAAGGCATATTCGCATCGAGAAAAAGAAAAACACATCGAGGCAACAATCAGGACATTCAATCGGGGTGAGTTTTATTATAGTCGAGAATCATACATCGAGACCTCCCACCATCACCATGGCCAGGGGGCAGCCCTTGATGGGTGGCCTAGGCTCGCATAGCAACCGATGAGACAGCCCAACACTACGCTGCCAGCTCACCCCCTAAAGAGCCTTAGAGATTTTAGAGCTATGCTACCAGTAACCATTACAATGTTTCAAATGGGGACACTTTTCCTAGCACAAGGGATCTACCCGGCCATGGCCTTATACATGGGTGGCTTATGGCAACCTAAGTCCCGATCATGGCCCTATACAAGGTTAGCTCATGACATCCTCCCCCACCTATTCTATTGACGTCCTCGTCGACTTGCTGGCTTGAAATTCTTTGAGCTTCCTTTGAAATCTCTAGAGGTCGTGTTCTCTCTCCAAGTTGGTTTCTTCTATTCATAATCCCTCCCACTTCACTAAGTACTCTCGAACTAGTCTTTGAGATATCTTGGTTTCCCTATCAGCTAAGATCTCTTCGACTCGATGCTCTAAGGGTGGCTTCATGGTGATGGCAGCTCTGGTTGGCTCCCTTTGGCTAGCATCTGTAGGATCTGCATGGAAAGGTTTCAGGTTGCTCACATGAAATACTAGGTGCACCTTCATCCACTTTGGTGGGTTGATTTTGTAAGAAGCATTCCCCACTTGGGAAAGGAACCTTACTGGACCTTCATATTTACGCACCAGTCTACGATCTCTCTTTCTCAAGATCCTGGTTTGTTCAGGAACTAGTCAGAAAAAAACCAAATCACCAACTTGAAATTGTTGAGCCTTACGACCCTTGTCTGCCTAATTCTTCATCCGCTTTGATGCTTTCTCCAGGTAGGCTTGTGCAATCTCTGTGTTTTATTTCCACTCCTTGCTGAGATTAAAGGCTCTCAGATTTTTTCCTCCATATTGCTCCAAGAAAGTGTGGGGTAGCCTTGGTAATTGTTTGGTGACCACCTCAAATGGGCTCTTATTGGTGGAAAAGCTGTTGTTGGAAGAGTTGAGCCATGTCCAATAATGAAGGCCAGTCTTTCTGATTGGCTTGAACAAAGTGCCTCAAGTATTCATCTAATAATCCGTTGAACCGTTCCATTTGACCATCGATTTGAGGGTGATAGCTTGAGGAGATGTTGAGTTGGGACCCCAATATCTTGAAAAGTTCTCTCTAGAAAGACCCCGTGAATCTCGGATCTTGATCGCTGACAATGTTTTGAGGGAAGCCCCAGTATTTGACCACATGTTTGAATAATAGTCGAGCTGTGTATTCCGCTGTGCAATACTTGTGAGCGGGAATGAATGTGGTGTACTTAGAGAATCGGTCAATCACCACCAAAATAGCTCCAAGGTCACCAACCTTGGGTAGGCTCAAAATTAAATCGAGGGAGATGTTTTCCCATGGTTTGGCGGGTACTGGTAGTGGTTCAAGCATGCCTGTAGGTTTCCTCCTTTCAACCTTGTCTTGTTGGCAAATGAGGCAAGTCTTCGTATAGTCCATCACATCTTGTCGCATGTGAGGCCAATAGTATCCTTGTTTCAATAACGCCAAAGTGCGTTGCTAGCCCGGGTGTCCCGCCCATAGTGTGTCATGACATTCCCTCATCAGCATCTGTCTCAGACCTTCTGCTCTTGACACAAACACTCGAGGCCCCTTAGTCCATAAGATCCCATTTTCTTGCCAGAAGTACTTGGACTTCCCTTCTTCCACTAGTTTCAGGATGGCATAAGCTTGCAGGTCCTTCCCTAAGTGATCTCCAATCAACTTGTGAATGTCTGTAGTGGCTCTGCTAGCCGCCATTTGGGGCAATTCTTCTAAGGGCCGTTAAATCTACTTACCTGCTCAATGCATCGACCACTTGATTGGTCTTTCCAGTGGTGTGCTCAAAACAAAAGTCAAACTCCGCTAAAAATTCCTGCCACCTAGCTTGTTTTGCCGTAAGCCTTGGTTGGGTGAGAAAATGGCTAACGACTGCATTGTCTGTCTTCACGACAAAGTGTGAACCCAACAAGTAATGTCACCAAGCCTTCAAACAGTGAACCACCACCAGGAGTTCTTTTTCTTGGGCTGTATATTTCCTTTCAGCTTCACTTAGCTTCCTACTTTCAAATGCTACCGGTTGATGTTGTTGCAAAAGCACTCCTCCAATAGCAAAATTAGATGCATCCGTCTAAACTTTGAAAGGCTTTTCAATATCAAAGAGAGCTAAGATGGGATCCTTCATAATTGCATCTTTCAATCCCTCGAAGGCCTCTTGGCATTCACTTGTCCAACACCATTTATGCTCCTTCTTTAATAGCTCCATGAGGGTCGTGGTCTTGCAAGAGTACCCTTCCACAAAGCTTCTCTAATAGTTGGCTAGTCCCAAAAATAAACGGAGCTCACTAATGTTCTTTGGTGTTATCCACTCCTTGATGGCCCTAACCTTTTCCATGTCCATTCGAATATGGCCACGTTCGACAATGTGATCGAGAAAATGGATTTGGGTCTGAGTAAATGCACACTTCTCTCTTTTTACGTATAACTGGTGGTCCTGTAATCTTTGAAGTACCTGGCATAGGTGTTCTTGATGTTCTTCCAAGGTGGAGCTATATACCACTATATCGTATAAATAGATGACTACAAATTTGTCTAGGTAGTCATGGAATACCTTATTCATCAATGTACAAAATGTGGCAGGAGCATTGGTCAGTCTAAAGGGCATAACAAGAAATTCAAATGCACCATACCGTGTCACACAAGTGGTCTTTGGCTCATCTCCCTCAATGATTCTGACCTGATGGTAGCCAGATCTCAGGTCCAATTTGGAGAAGTACTTGGCCGGCTCAATTGATCAAACAAGTCTGCTAAAAGGGGGATGGGATATTTGTTTCTTACAGTGACTTTGTTCAGGGCCCTGTAGTTAACACATAATCGCAAACTTCCATCATGCTTCTTCTGAAATAGCATTGGCACTCCGAAAGGAGCCTTTGATGGTCTGATGAACCTGACTTGTAGCAGCTCATCTAACTATTTTCTTAGTTCGGCCAACTTTGGTGGGGTCATGCGGTAAGGAGCTCTAGCAGGGGGTTTCACTCCTGGGAAGAGCTCAATTTCATGGTCTACTACTCGTCAAGAGGGTAGAACCTTAGGCAACATCTCTGACATCACCTCTTCGAATTCTTCCAACACTTTTCCCACACCATCAGGTATTGGTTCTACTTTTGACCCTTCTTTGTAGATCGGCACAGCCACAAAGGAGGGTTCCCCTCTTTTTACCCCTTTTCTTGAACTGCAAAGCTAAAATCATTTTCTTCCCACTCTTTGGTAAGATGTTGGCTGGCACCACACATGGGTTTTCCCCTAAGAACAACAAGCAGCTAGTGGCAGGGATAAGGATGACCTGAGCCAACATCATGAAGTCCAATCCGAGAACAACATCAAAGTCATCCATGGGGGAAACTGTAAAGTCTACCTTCCCTTCGCATGGCCCCAATCGGGTTGTCACACTCTTGGAGCTTCCACTAATCGTAAAGGTTGGTGAGTTGACTGCCTTCATTCATCCACAGTCTTTACTAATCTGAAGACCACACCTTTTTGCTTCTTCTGGTGTGATGAAAGTGTCGGTTGCACCCGTATCCACCATAGCCTTAGTGGCTTTCTCATTGATCATCAAGTTCACATACATCAAGCCTCTACTCTGGTCTTTCTTTATAGTGTTCAATTGGGTGCGGAAGGCATTGAAGAACCTTATTGAACCCATCTTGGCTGGCTCCTCTTCAGCTTCTTCAATGTTCTCTGGCACTTTTACGGACTCTTGAGATGAGGTCCTTAAGGCATTAAGGGCTCCCCTGTGTGGGCATTCAGCCACCCAATGTGGCCCCTTGCAAAGAAAGCAAGCTAGCGGTTGCCTAGGCTTGAAAATCCCTGTGTTGCTTGTCTTGGGTTGGGTACTATCTTGACCAAAGGACCTCCTGTCTGATCCCCCAGTGAAGGGCCGATCCAACTTGGTCATCTTTCCCCCACTCCCAAAGTTGAAGCTACTGCCAGCTGATGGGGGATTTTTTCATTTTGAAGAGCCATCATTGTAATCGTGGAGACGTTCAGCTGCAGCCATGGCCGTGGCCACATCTTGCACTTCTGCCTTTGTAGTTTTGTCTTCACCCAAGGCTTGAGGCCCTCAAGAAAATAGAACATCTTATCCTTTTTGGACATGTCTCGAATATCCAACATTAGGGTAGAAAAGCTCCTTACAAACTCTCGCACCATCCCTTTTTGCACCAATTCTCGAAGTCTCTTTCAAGCCATATACACCACATTCTTAGGGAAAAATTGGTTTTTCAATTCTCGCTTTAGATCCGTCCAAGTCTTAATCGAGCACTCGTCATTGACAATTGGTGCAATCATGGGTTGGCTCGGTCCCCTTTGTGTGCTGTCGGGGATCGAACCGATCCCCAGCTTGCGCATTCTGCCTCTCCGGCCGACTGAGCATCCACACGCTCATTTCATGGGTTGGCTTAGGCATACGGAGTTCATTCCATGTCTAAGCCCCAGTTGGACTGAGGGTTGTGGCAGCAAGACTGGTAGCAGGATAAACAGCACGCAGAGGGGGACCGGGCTGATCCTCGGCTTGCATATTATGCCTCTTCTGCTAGCTTCCGATCGATTGAGCACTCGCACGCTCATTTCGTGGGTTGACTTAGGCATACAGAGTTCATCCCCAGTCTAAGCATATGTAGTTCATCCCCAGTCTAAGATCAGACCGGACCGAGGGTTACGACAGCAGGATTGACAGCACACAAGGGGGACCAGGTCGATCCCCGGCTTGTGCATTCTGCCTATCCGGCCGACTGAGTGCCCGCACGCCCGTTTCATGGGTTGGCTTAGGCATAGGGAGTTCACTCCATGTCTAAGCCCCAGCCGGACCGAGGGTTGTGGCAGCGGGATCGATAGCACGCAGAGAGGGACCGGGCCGATCCCCAACTTGCATATTATGCCTCTCCGGCCAGCTCAATGCCCGAACGCTCGTTTCATGGGTTGACTTAGGGATACAGAGTTCATTCCCAGTCTAAGATCGGACTGGACCGAGGGTTACGGCAGCAGGATCGACAGCACGCAGGGGGGACCGGGCCAATCCCCAGCTTGTGCATTCTGTCTCTCCAGCCGACTGAGCGCCCGCACGCTCGTTTCGTGGGTTGGGTTAGGCATACGGAGTTCATTCCATGTCTAAGCATACGGAGTTCATTCCTAGTCTAAGATCAAACCGGACCGAAGGTTGCGACAGCAGGACCAGCAACAGGATCGACAGCACGCAGAGGGGACCGAGCCGATCCCCAGCTTGCGCATTCTGCCTCCCCGGCTGGTTGAGTGCCTGCACGCTCGTTTCGTGGGTTGACTTAGGCATACGGAGTTCATCCCCAATCTAAGCATACGGAGTTCATTCCCAGTCTAAGATCGAATCGGACCGAGGGTTGCGACAGTAGGATCGGTAGCACGCAAGGGGGATCGGGCCGATCCTTAGCTTGTTCATTCTGCCTCTTCGACAGGCAGAGCGCCCGCGCGCCTGTTTTGTGGGTTGGCTTAGGCATAGGGAGTTCATTCCATGTCTAAGCCCCAATCGGACCGAGGGTTGTGGCAGCGGGATCAGTAGCACGCAGAGGGGGATCGGGCCGATCCTCGGCTTGCACATTCTGCCTCTCCGACTGGCTGAGCACCTGTGTCACGCCCTGGTCGGGCGCGCCAGGCACATCAGGCAAACCAACAGGTGAGCCAGAGGTTGAGGCTCGTAGACCAAGCGTGCTGGCGGGTATCTGTGTGCAAAGCCTAGTAAATGAGTTCAGAACGCCCGCCCAAATTGCAGGCCAGCCCGTGAGACCGAGGCCTAGCATACAAGCTACCCGCACCACATCCGAAAGGGCCCAAGGTGCTGGACACGCAATGGAAGCTTCTGGAAGCAGGCAGGATCAGCAGGAGCATCCTGATTGATTGTAATCTGTATAATCCCATGATTTTAGCCTTTATTCTAGGGATATTGCCATTAAGTTGTAGCTGGAGCCTCAACTATAAATAGAGGGCTGCTCCACCCTTATTTGTACACCATCAAACACTTCTGTTTCAGTGAATACAAGAGCATTTCCAAAATTCTATCTTCTTATCCTGTTTCTCTTTAACTTGCGTAATCAGCCCTTCCCATTGTTCTAGTGTCCGCATGCTTGTGTTTTATTCTGACTTTTTTCAAACGGTCACAAAATCTTCTCCACTTCGAGTTTTTAGCTGAATTTTTTTGTGCATGCCAACAAAAATACAAGGATCACCTCTACCAAATTTGGGGACAAAGATATTTCTAAAAGAATTTTAAAAAATCTCGAATTGTAAAAAGTTTCAAAAATCGTGAAAAATAGAAAACGGGTCATCTTGCCACGAACCATCACATGAAGGCGTAGGGGACCATGGTATGAGTTTACAAGCCATAAAAATGGCATTGGCATGGCAGAAATATGAAGATGTGCTTGAACCCACCTACCACCCATTCGATCCTCGGCTTGCACATCCTGCCTCTCTGGCCGACTGAGCGTCTGCATGCTCATTTCGTGGGTTGACTTAGGCATACAAAGTTCATCCCCAGTCTAGGCATACGAAGCTCAATCCCAGTATAAGAGCGGACTGGACCGAGGGTTGCGTTAGCAAGATCGACAGCACGCAGGGGGGACGGGCCGATCCCTGGCTTGCACATTCTGCCTCTCCGGTCGACTGAGTGCCCGCACACCCGTTTCATGGGTTGGCTTAGGCATAGGGAGTTCATTCCATGTCTAAGCCCCAGCCAGACCCAGGGTTGTGGCAGCGGGACCGTCAGCACGCAGAGGGGGATCGGGCCAACCCCTGGCTTGCGCATTATGCCTCTCTGATCGACTCAGTGCCCACACGCTCATTTTATGGGTTGACTTAGGCATACGGAGTTCATTCCCAGTCTAAGATCGGATCAAACTGAGGGTTGCGGTAACAGGATCGACAGCACGAAGGGGGAGCTGGGTCGATCCTCGACTTACGCATTCTGCCTCTCTGACTGGCTGAGCACCCGCACGCTCGTTTCATGGGTTGCTTAGGCATACGGAGTTCACTCGATGTCTAAGCATATGGAGTTCATTTCCAGTCTAAGATGGGATCGGACCGAGGGTTGCGGTAGCAGGACTAGCAGCAGGATCGACAGCACGCAGGGGGGACCGGGTCGATCCTTGGCTTACGTGTTCTACCTCTCCGATTGACTGAGCGCCCGCACGCCCGTTTCATAGGTTGGCTTGGGCATAGGGAGTTCATATGTCTAAGCTCCAGTCGGACTGAGGGTTGTGGCAGCTGGACCGACAGCACGTAGAGGGGGATCGGGTCGATCCTCAGCTTGCGAATTATGCCTCTTCGGCCTGCTCAACGCTCGCACGCTCATTTCGTGGGTTTACTTAAGCATACAGAGTTCATTCCTAGTCTAAGATCGGACCAAACCAAGGGTTGCGGCAGAAGGATCGACAGCACGTAGGGGGGACCAAGTCGATCCTCGGCTTGAGCATTCTGGCTCTCTGATCGACTGAGCGCCTGCACACTCGTTTCGTCGGTTGGCTTAGGCATACGGAGTTCATTCCATGTCTAAGCATACGAAGTTCATTCCTAGTCTAAGATCGGATCGGACCGAGGGTTGCGGTAGCAAGAACAGTAGCAGGATCGACAGCAGGATCAGTAGCAGGACCAGCAGCATGCTGGGGGGACCGAGCCGATCCTCGACTTGTGCATTCTGCCTCTCCGACCGACTGAGCACCCCCAAACTCATTTCGTGGGTTGGCTTAGGCCTACGGAGTTCATTCCATGTCTAAGCCCCAGTTGGACCGAGGGTTGTGGCAGCAAGACCGACAGTGGGATCGACAG